>NC_092341.1:373522500-373837500 GCF_046630445.1 Rutidosis leptorrhynchoides | reverse complement strand
ATATATTTTGCAGTAGTGTTGCTATCAACATTTTCAAATAGCTCATATGGGATAGCTTGCATGACAATATTCTTAGCCTCTATGTCACCCTGAGCTCTTTCACGTTTATCACCAGAAAGTTCATAGACTAGAATTGGCATACCAGTATCCGGATGAAAATCAACAACTGGACCATCTCTCAGAGAAGCCCATATATGTTTAGCTTTCTCACCCTTATAGTCTATGTACTGAGTGATACAATGAAGCCACTGAGTGTACTTGCCATCAAACAACACTGGAGGTCGGGAATCTGATCCAATGATAAGAGTGTCCTGAGTAGACATCTTAAATTGAAGTAGATTCAGTATAGATTCGGTATTAAACACAATCTATGATCAGGTTTCAGTATAAAATCTAACAAGAATGTCAGATTTGGTGAAGATTCGGTACAGTAGCAGATTCGGTAAATGGTTCGATACTGTAGCAGATTCGGTAACAATTCGGTATACCAGATTCTGTATCAGAAACTGATAAGAACCACAAGTAACACACCCAAATTTGGTATGGATTCGGTAACCACACAACTTGAAGCCTCAGAATACTTAAAACCAAAGAATTAAGTAAAACCGAGATTCTGATTCGGTAAATGACTCGGTAGTTAAATTCTGTAAAATATTATGTGTAAACTCAATCCAATTCCCTTGAATTAGATTCGGTAAACTTGCTGCACAAGAAAACAAGTTAGTAACAAACAGAATATCAATGATACCGAAGATTCAGGATACCGAATGTCAACTGTAGCAGTTGACAATACCGAGTCTAAGTCTACAACTTAGAAATATAACAGAATCCTTTCTCAAACCACACCAATTAGCTGCGTATGATCAAACCGAATGTGATAGAATCACAAACACACCACAATCTGCAATACTTAAGATGAATTTTCAGTAATGAAGCAGATTCGGTATGACAGTTACGATACCGAATGTTGATCAAATCTTCAAAACTTGAAAATTTGAAGAAATTGAACCGACAGAAATGTGATTTAACACCTCACGAACACAACTGAATCTTTAAATCTTCACAAAAATCCAGAATCAAGCTTGAATTAAGCAATACCGAGAGTTTTAGCCACAAACTCTAAAAATCAACTTGATTCTCCATAATTGAAGTTAATAAGCTGTAATGATGACCGAAACTCTTTCTAATAGACCTAATACACCTTCGCTGAACTTATCACAAGAATCTGAACGTCATATTATCAAATTCGATAATACCGAATCTGATTCATTTTACCGAGAGTATTCAGATTCTGTATTCTACAATCTCTGGATCGATATAGTGATGTAGAATCACTTCCTGGAAGCTCTGATACCAAATGATAGGTCAGATCATGTTGAGATTGAGAGAAATGATAAGATAGAGTGAGATTCGGTATGCAGGAAGAAGACTCGATATGAGAGAGAATCGATAAAATTACATTCTACAGCTTCTAGAACTCAGTTACACTGCAATGGCTATCTAATTAGGACTACTTAGGTTCCTTATATAGCCCTCTTCTAAGGAACCTTCATTTAAGCTTAATTCACATTAACACTATACAACTTCGGGGTCCTAACAATTTACGACAAGTTTTAGAAACTTTAAGGAGAGAAAACTTGTTTGCAAGGTTCTCTAAGTGCGAATTTTGGCTTCATGATGTTCAATTTTTAAGACATGTCATTAATAAGAAGGGTATTTGTGTTGATCCGACGAAGATTGAAGCGATAATGAGATGGGAACCTTCTATGAATCCCACTGAAGTTAGGAGTTTCCTAGGTTTAGTGGGGTATTATCGACGGTTTATACAAGATTTTTCTAGAAAAGCCACCCCACTCACAAAGTTGACCCGTAAGAATGTGCCATGGAGATGGGAAGAAAAGCAAGAACAAGCATTTCAACTCCTTAAGGAGAAACTTGTTCAAGCTCCTATACTAGTTTTACCAGAAGGGAATGAGAATATGACGGTTTATTGCGATGCTTCTAAGAAAGGTTTGGGGTGTGTGCTAATGCAAAATGGGAAGGTCGTAGCTTATGCTTCCCGACAATTGAAGGTACATGAAAAACGTTATCCCACCCATGATTTAGAATTAATGGCCGTAGTTTTTTCTTTGAAAATATGGCGTCATTATCTTTATGGTGTTAAGTTCTCTATTTATACCGATCATAAAAACTTAAAGTATTTTTTCGATCAAAGAGATTTGAATGATAGGCAAAGGAGTGGGCTCGACTTGGTGAAAGATTATGATTGTGAAATTTTGTATCACCCCGGGAAGGCTAATGTGGTGGCGGATGCTCTTAATACGAAGACGAGTCATCAACCGATTAAAGTAACTAGTTTGGTCATGGTAATATCACCACAAATATTCGATAGTATCCGAGTAGCACAATATGAAGCATTAACCCCCGAAAACGTGAGGAAGGAAAGGATCAAAGGGCAAGTTAATGATTTTATAGTAGATTCACGTGGTCTAAGGCTTAGATATGGAAGAATTTGGGTACCTTTACAAAGTGGTGTTAGAAGTGAGCTCCTTGACTTAGCTCACAAATCTAAGTATTCGATTCACCCCGGTGCTACGAAAATGTATAGAGATCTAAGGAAAGACTATTGGTGGCCTGGAATGAAGAGAGATATAGTAAAATACGTTCATAAATTTCTCACTTACCTTCAAGTGAAATCCGATCATCAAATGTCATATGGTAAGCTACAACCATTAGAGGTACCGGTATGGAAATGCGAGCACATCACGATGGATTTAGTGACTAAGTTGCCTAAGACCCCTCGGCAACACGACGCCATTTGGGTTATTGTTGATAGATTAACTAAGAGTGCGCTATTTTTGGAAATAAGAGAAGCTTCATCATCGGAAGCTGTGACGACCCGGAAATTTCTGACAAAATATAAACTTTATCTTTAAATGATTTAATATTTTCGACACGATAAGCAAAGTCTGTAATGTTGAGTCTCAAGTTTTGGAACTATATTCATGTAATCAATTATACTTTAACTGTTCTCGAAGATTCACGAACAATATATATATATATATATATATATATATATATATATATATATATATATATATATATATATATATACATACATATATATATATAACTTAATGTATATATATATATATATATATATATATATGATTTCAAGTTATTTAGTAAACGATAGTAACATTCAATTATTGATTCGATTGATAATTAGATAAGTTAACTAAAACGTTTAAGATGAACCAGTAAAACACTAATTTGCTACAGTATTTTCGAAATGCTACAGTACCCGAAAAGCTACAGTGTTTTCGAAAACCACTCTTTGCTACAGTAAAAAAAATTTTGCTACATTAACTTTGCTGCAGTAAAACACTATTTCAAAATGAAAATGTATATATGTATATGTATATACTACGAGACGATGATTTATAGAAGTAAATGACCAAAACACTCGAAAGTTTAAGATATACTTTGAGTGGTATAGTTTAGGGATAATTTAAGGCTATATTTTGACAAGGGTACGTGTCCCAAAATGTAAATTACAAGTTTTCTCAGCGTACGAAGGGACACTCAAAAAATTGGAACCGGGACATAAGTCGCGTAATGACGTACGACTTATCGGAATGAAATTTATAAGTCAACTATGCACGTGAATTTAATATAATATATAATTAATTATATAAATTATATAAATTATATATATAATTAAATATTATGTCGACAAACAACGAGACAAAATCATTTTGAGCTGGACAGCGAAGCCATGCGATCGCATGGCCTTTACACTAGTTTCCCATGCGATCGCATGGGAATGAAATTCAGAAAACATCTATAAATCGATCTGGTTCCTGCACTTATAACACACACACATATTCGAATACATATTACTCCCTCTGTAATTATTATTATTATTTATATTATTATTATTATTATTATTATTATTATTATTATTACTATTATTATTATTAAGATTAATATTATTATTAATCGTATTATTATTACCGTTATTATTAGTATTCTACATAAAATATTACGACGAGGTTATGGCCAAACACTTTCAAAATTGGTTTTCAAATGGGATAGAGCTAAGTAAACTATGGGTTATAACTATGGAAGTTATGAGTATGATTCGAGGGTATGCTCGTAAGGTCAATCTAGTATTTATCGTCTATGTTGCGTCTACGTACTTTCCTGCAATATTGAATCTCAATATTGATACGTGAGCATTCATATCTTATCTTTTATATATTAATTGTGTATCCATGTCTAGTGCTCGAGTATATATATTTACACATGCTTGTATGCTAAATTTCGTCGTTAAACAGTTTATAATGAATCACGAATTAAATATATATATTACTGGTAAAAGGTATATGATATACATGTTTTTGGAAAGCTGGCGAAAAATCAATAACTTTTCATTTAGAAATCGCGTAATTTCGGTGAACGAATTAAAAGTTATGATCAACTGAATTATGATTAACGTTAATTGAAATTGCTTTTGAATCTGCAATTGATATTTAAACAACTTGTTAATAAGATTGATAAAGTGGATTTTTGAATATTACCAGCCGAGTAAATGAATCCTTATATAGGACACGTCTTGTTTTGTTAAACAAATGTCAAAATTGACTTTTTGAAACAACTTTGGATAACTTTTGTATGTCGATCTCGAGCATTAGGATTGTGATACACTATGACCTGACCTAGCTTGATAGACATTTATTGACCAACATATGTTCTCTAGGTTGAGATCTACGGTTATTTGGTAATCCGAGTTTCGGTCACATTTTGGTGAACGACTTTATATGCTGCTAAGGTGAGTTTCATTTGCTCCCTTTTTAATTGCTTTTGCAATCTATATTTTTGGGCTGAGAATACATGCACTTTATTTTAAAAACAATGGACACAAGTACATACTAAATTCTATATTGAGTTTGAACCGAAAATTCCTTAGCTTTGGTAACTAGTAACTGCCGGTTATAAGAACTGGTGGGCGCGAGTAGTAGTATATGGATCCATAGGGCTTGACATCCCTGTCTGTTCCAGGTTTAGAAACCCTAGCCTGAACTATTAAATAGACGTATGCTATTTGAGTTTAGTACACGTTGGTTTGCGTGTATTGTACATGTTGGTTGCATGTATATTAAAACAGGGGTACTTATTATATAGACCTTGAAGTTTAGTTACCAGGGTGCTCAATCTTGTAGAATATTTTGATAAACGTTTCTGGATGAAACAACTGAAATCTTGTGATCCACCTTTATGTACAGATTATGCAAAACATTAAAACTATGAACTCACCAACCTTAGTGTTGACACTTGTTAGCATGTTTATTCTCAGGTTCCCTAGAAGTCTTCCGTTGTTTTCTTATATGTTAGACAAGCTATGTGCATGGAGTCTTACATGGCATATTTTTTAAGGAAACGTTGCATTCACCAAATCATCACCATGTATCTTATTTTGACTGCATTGTCAACAGAAGTACCATTGTAAACTATTATTTACGGTGATTGTCTATATGTAGATATCATCAGATGTCAAAAACCTTTGATTTAAATATTCATTTATGGTGTGCCTTTTCAAAAGAATGCAATATTTACAAAACGTATCATATAGAGGTCAAATACCTCGCAATGAAATCGATGAATGATGTGTTCGTCCATATGGATTTGGAGAGATCGTCACAGAAGCAATGTCTAAGTTATATATGAAAGAGGTTGTTGCAAGACATGGAGTGCCGATTTCCATTGTTTCGGACATTGACACCCGATTTACCTCACGATATTGGAGAAAGTTTCAAGAAGAGATGGACACCAAGTTGCATGTAAGTACCGTATTTCACCCACAAACGGATGGTCAAAGTGAGCGAACTATCCAAACTCTAGAGGATATGTTAAGGGCGTGCGTCATTGATTTTGGTGGTAGTTGGGATACTCACCTACCTTTAGTTGAATTTTCGTACAATAATAGTTATCATTCTACCATCGGAATGGCGCCTTATGAGATGTTGTATGGGAGGAGGTGTAGAACCCCAATATGTTGGGGTGAAGTGGGTCAAAGGGAATTAGGAAGCACGGAAGTAGTACAACAAATAACCAAAATGATAGACCAAATTCGTGAAAGAATGAAAGCGGCACAAGATCGACAAAAGTCATATGTGGATAAAAGAAGGAAGCCGATAGAATTTCAAGTGGGTGATAAGGTAATGCTCAAAGTTTCCCCGTGGAAGGGTATAATTCGTTTTAGAAAAAGGGGAAAATTGGGTCCAAGATTTGTGGGACCATTTGAGATAGTGGCAAAAGTCGGGAAGGTAGCTTATCGTTTGGCCTTACCCGATGAATTGAGTAACATACATGACACGTTTCACGTGTCACAATTGAGAAAGTGTTTGGCGGATGAATCAACATATGTCCCTTTAAATGAGATTGAGGTTGATGATAAGTTAAGGTATGCGGAAAAGCCAAAAAAAAAATTGGATCAAAAGGTTAAGCAATAAAGAAATAAGTCGTTGACATTATTGAAAGTGTTATGGCAATTTAGAAAGGGTTCCGAATGCACATGGGAACCTGAGGAATGGCTTATGAAGTATTATTCATCGTTACACCAAGAGTGGTTCGCGAGGACGCGAACAATCCAACGGATGGAGAGTTGTAACATCCCGATTATTTAAGGTAATATTTTACGTAATTTGATAGGTACATATATATTGTTGGTGCTACTTTATATTATAAGTGGATAATATTTAAAGTTTGTTAGGTAAGTTGAAAGGGGACTAGTGATGCAAAGTTAATTTAAGAACCACCCTTAATATGGTTTTGGTGGAGAGGGTAGAAAGTGCAAATGAGGCAAAGTTAAATCAATTAAAAGAGTAAAATGCTGGAAAATCATTATCAGTTGCAAAAAAAAATAAATACAGAAACTTAGTGTGTGCTTGTGTGTGTGTCGACCCAAACAAGAAGAGAAGAAGAAATCTTCAATTGAAAGGATTTTGTATATGCAAGTGGAAATTAATGAAATCTAGTGTGCTCTAATCATCATAGCAAGTTTTAATTCTTCAATTTCTTCTCCATTTGTGCACATTAGGGTTCTTAAATCCCTAAAGACAAGGTATGAACTCTTATGTCTAAGTATCACTAAATTAGGTGTTTTAGGTGAATCATAAGCTTAAGAGTTGTTGTATGATGTGTGTATGCATAGTTGTTGAAATGTCCCGTTCATATTGATTATAAACGTTCCATATTAATTGATTTCGTTGCGAGGTTTTGACCTCTATATGAGACGTTTTTCAAAGGCTGCATTTATTTTTAAAACAACCATAACCTTTATTTTATCAATAAAGGTATTAAAAACATTACGTATATTATCAAATAATGATAATCTAAAATATACTATTTACACACGACCATTACATAATGGTTTACAATAGAAATATATTACATCAACATATGTTTCTTGAATGCAGTTTTTACACAATATCATACAACATGGACTCCAAATCTTGTCTTTATTTTAGTATGCAACAGCGGAAGCTCTTAGTATTCACCTGAGAATAAACATGCTTTAAACGTCAACAAAAATGTTGGTGAGTTATAGGTTTAACCTATATATATCAAATCGTAACAATAGACCACAAGATTTCATATTTCAATACACATCCCATACATAGAGATAAAAATCATTCATATGGTGAACACCTGGTAACCGGCATTAACAAAATGCATATATAAGAATATCCCCATCATTCCGGGATACCCTTCGGATATGATATAAATTTCGAAGTACTAAAGCATCCGGTACTTTGGATGGGGTTTGTTAGGCCCAATAGATCTATCTTTAAGATTCGCGTCAATTAGGGTGTCTGTTCCCTAATTCTTAGATTACCAGACTTAATAAAAAGGGGCATATTCGATTTCGATAATTTAACATAGAATGTAGTTTCACGTACTTGTGTCTATTTTGTAAATTATTTATAAAACCTGCATGTATTCTCATCCCAAAAATATTAGATTTTAAAAGTGGGACTATAACTCACTTTCATAGATATTTCCTTCCTCGGAAATAAGACTTGGCCACGGATCGATTCACGAACCTATACAAATATGTACATATATATCAAAGTATGATCAAAATATAATTACAACCATTTTTATTATGTTTTAAAGATTTGAGTGTATTAAGTCGGTTGTCCTCGTTAGTAACCTACAACTAGTTGTCCACAGTTAGATGTACAGAAATAAATCGATATATATTATCTTGAATCAATCCACGACCCAGTGTATACACGTCTCAGGCTAGATCACAACTCAAAGTATATATATTTTTGGAATCAACCTCAACCCTGTATAGTTAACTTTAACATTACTGCATATAGAGTGTCTATGGTTGTTCCAAATAATATATATACATGGGTCGATATGATATGTCAAAACATTTGCATATGTATCTATGGTATCCCAAGGTTACATAATATATTAGAATACATGTATAATACAATATAAGTTAGCTAGTATATGATTTGTATAGATTTGTTAAACATTTCCCGTAGCTAAAAAGATCAAAAATATCCAATCTTGTTTTACCCATAACTTCTTCATTTTAAATCTGTTTTGAGTGAATCAAATTGCTATGATTTCATATTGAACTCTAATTTAAGAATCCAAACAGAAAAAGTATAGGTTTATAGTCTGAAATTTAAGTTACATGTCAATTACTAAAGAGGTAGTCATTTCCGTCGAAAGAACGACATCTTGATGACCATTTTGAAAAACATACTTTCACTTTGAGTTTAACCAAGATTTTTGGATATAGTTTCATGTTCATATGAAAAATCATTTTCCCAGAATAATAACTTTTAAATCAAAGTTTATCATAGTTTTTAATTATCCAAACCAAAACAGCCCCCGGTTTCACTACGACGGCGTATATCCGATTTTATGGTATTCATCGTGTTTCCAGGTTTTAAATCATTAAGTTAGCATATCATATAGATATAGAACATGTGTTTATTTGATTTTAAAAGTCAATTTAGAAGGATTAACTTTTGTTTGCGAACAAGTTTAGAATTAACTAAACTATGTTCTAGTGATTACAAGTTTAAACCTTCGAATAAGATAGCTTTATATGTATGAATTGAATGATGTTATGAACATCATTACTACCTCAAGTTTTTTGGATAAAACTACTGGAAATGAGAAAAATGGATCTAGCTTCAAAGGATCCTTGGATGGCTTGAAAGTTCTTGAAGCAGAATCATGACACGAAAACAGTTCAAGTAAGATTTTCACTCGAAATAAGATTGTTATAGTTGTAGAAATTGAATCAAAGTTTGAATATGAATATTACCTTGAATTAGAAAGATAACCTACTATGAATAACAAAGGTTCCTTGATCTTAGATGATTACTTGGAATGGATTAGAAAGCTTGGAAGTAGACTTGCAAACTTGGAAGTATTCTTGATTTTTATGAAACTATACTTATGGAATTTATGAAGAACACTTAGAACTTGAAGATGGAACTTGAGAGAGATCAATTAGATGAAGAAAATTGAAGAATGAAAGTATTTGTAGGTGTTTTTGGTCGTTGGTATATGGATTAGATATAAAGGATATGAAATTTTGTTTTCATGTAAATAAGTCATGAATGATTACTAATATTTTTGTAATTTTATGAGATATTTCATGCTAGTTTCCAAATGATGGTTCCCACATGTGTTAGGTGACTCACATGGGCTGCTAAGAGCTGATCATTAGAGTGTATATACCAATAGTACATACATCTAAAAGCTGTGTATTGTACGAGTATGAATACGGGTGCATACGAGTAGAATTGTTGATGAAACTGAACGAGGATGTAATTGTAAGCATTTTTGTTAAGTATAAGTACATTGATATGTGTCTTGAAGTCTTTCAAAAGTGTAAGAATACATATCAAAACACAACATGTATATACATTCTATTGGATTCGTTAAGTCTTCGTTAGTCGTTACATGTAAGTGTTGTTTTGAAACCTTTAAGTTAACGATCTCAATTAATGTTGTTAACCCAATATTTATTATATCAAATGAGATGTTAAATTATTATATTATCATGATATTATGATGTATGAATATCTCTTAATATGATACATACATTAAAATATCGTTACAACGATAATCGTTACATATAAGTCTCGTTTCGTAATTCTTGAGTTAGTAGTTTTGTTTTTACATATGTAGTTCATTGTTAACACACTTAATGATATATTTAAATATCATTTTATCATGTTAAATATAGTGTATCAATATCTTAATATGATACATATGTATTTAGTAGACGTTATCATAACGATAATCGTTATATATATCATTTCGAGTTTCTTAACTTAGTAATCTCATTTCTTATGTATATCACACATTATTAATATACTTAATGAGATACTTACTCATCATAATCTCATGTCAACCATATATATATATATATATATATATATATATATATATATATACCACAACATGTAGTTTTCACAATTTTGTAACGTTCGTGAATCGCCGGTCAACTTGGGTGATCAATTGTCTATATGAAACTTATTTCATTTAATCAAGTCTTAAAAAGTTTGATTGCTTAACACGTTGGAAACATTTAGTCATGTAAATATCAATCTCAATTAATATATATAAACATGGAAAAGTTCGGGTCACTACAGTACCTACCCATTAAATAAATTTCGTCCCGAAATTTTAAGCTGTTGAAGGTGTTGACGAATCTTCTGGAAATAGATGCGGGTATTTCTTCTTCATCTGATCTTCACGCTCCCAGGTGAACTCAGGTCCTCTACGAGCATTCCATCGAACCTTAACAATCGGTATCTTGTTTTGCTTAAGTCTCTTAACCTCACGATCCATTATTTCGACGGGTTCTTCAATGAATTGAAGTTTTTCATTGATTTGGATTTCGTTCAATGGAATAGTGAGATCTTCTTTAGCAAAACATTTCTTTAAATTCGAGACGTGGAAAGAGTTATGTACAGCCGCGAGTTGTTGAGGTAGCTCCAGTTGGTAAGCTACTGGTCCGACACGATCTATAATCTTGAATGGTCCAATGTACCTTGGATTTAGTTTCCCCCGTTTACCAAATCGAACAACGCCTTTCCAAGGTGAAACCTTAAGCATGACCATTTCTCCAATTTCAAACTCTATATCTTTTCTTTTACTGTCCGCGTAGCTCTTTTGTCGACTCTGGGCGGTTTTCAATCGTTCTTGAATTTGGATGATTTTCTCGGTAGTTTCTTGTATTATCTCCGGACCCGTAATTTGTCTATCCCCTACTTCATTCCAATAAATCGGAGACCTACACTTTCTACCATAAAGTGCCTCAAACGGCGTCATCTCAATACTAGAATGATAACTGTTGTTGTAGGAAAATTCTGCTAACGGTAGGTGTCGATCCCAACTGTTTCCGAAATCAATAACACATGCTCGTAGCATGTCTTCAAGCGTTTGTATCGTCATTTTGCTATGTCCATCAGTTTGTGGATGATAGGCAGTACTCATGTCTAGACAAGTCCCCAATTCTTGTTGCAACGTCTGCCAGAACCTTGAAACAAATCTACCATCCCTATCAGAGATAATAGAGACGGGTATTCCATGTCTGGAGACAACCTCCTTCAAATACAATCGCGCCAACTTCTCCATTTTGTCATCTTCTCTCATTGGCAGGAAGTGTGCTGACTTGGTGAGACGATCAACTATTACCCAAATAGTATCATAACCACTTGCAGTCCTTGGCAATTTAGTAATGAAATCCATGGTAATGTTTTCCCATTTCCATTCCGGGATTTCAGGTTGTTGTAGTAGACCTGATGGTTTCTGATGTTCAGCTTTGACCTTAGAACACGTCAAACATTCTCCTACATATTTAGCAATATCGGCTTTCATACCCGGCCACCAAAAGTGTTTCTTGAGATCTTTATACATCTTCCCCGCTCCGGGATGTATTGAATATCTGGTTTTATGTGCTTATTTAAGTACCATTTCTCTCACATCTCCAAACCTTGGTACCCAAATTCTATCAGCCCTATATCGGGTTCCGTCTTCCCAAATATTAAGATGTTTCTCTGATCCTTTGGGTATCTCATTCTTCAACTTTCCATCTTTTACAACTCCCTGTTGCGCCTCCTTTATTTGAGTAGTAAGGTTAGTACGAATAATTATATTCATAGCTTTTACCCGTACAGGTTCTCTGTACTTTCTATTCAAAGCGTCGGCTACCACATTCGCCTTCTCCGGGTGGTATCGAATCTCAAAATCATAATCATTCAACATTTCAATCCACCTGCGTTGTCTCATATTCAGTTGCTTCTGATTAAATATATGTTGGAGACTTGTGTGGTCGGTATATATAGTACTTTTGACCCTATATAAATAATGCCTCCAAGTCTTTAATGCAAAAACAACAGCACCCAATTCCAAATCGTGAGTTGTATGATTTTGCTCGTGAATCTTCAATTGTCTAGACGCATAAGCAATCACCTTCGTTCGTTGCATTAATACACATCCGAGACCTTTCTTTGATGCGTCACAATAAATCACAAAATCATCATTCCCTTCTGACAATGACAATATAGGTGCCGTAGTTAGCTTTTTCTTCAATAACTGAAATGCCTTCTCTTGTTCATCCTTCCATTCAAATTTCTTCCCTTTATGCGTTAATGCAGTCAAGGGTTTTGCTATTTTGGAGAAATCTTGGATGAATCTTCTGTAGTTACCAGCCAATCCTAAAAATTGATGTATATGCTTCGGAGTTTTTGGGGTTTCCCACTTTTCAACGGTTTCGATCTTTACCGGGTCCACCTGGATACCTTCTTTGTTCACTATGTGACCGAGGAATTGAACTTCTTCCAACCAAAATGCACACTTTGAAAACTTAGCGTACAGTTTTTCTTTTCTCAATACTTCTAGCACTTTTCTCAAATGTTCTTCGTGCTCTTGATCATTCTTTGAGTAAATAAATATGTCATCGATGATAACAATGACAAACTTGTCAAGATATGGCCCACACACTCGGTTCATAAGGTCCATGAACACAGCTGGTGCGTTAGTCAATCCAAACGGCATACCCATAAACTCATAATGACCATAACGCGTCCTAAAAGCAGTTTTTGGAATATCATCCTCCTTTACTCACATTTGATGATATCCAGAACGTAAATCGATTTTCGAATAAACCGACGAGCCTTGTAGTTGATCAAATAAGTCGTCAATTCTCGACAGTGGATAACGGTTTTTGATGGTAAGTTTATTCAACTCTCTGTAGTCAATACACAACCTAAATGTACCATCCTTCTTCTTGAC
This sequence comes from Rutidosis leptorrhynchoides, assembly GCF_046630445.1. Lineage (NCBI taxonomy): Eukaryota > Viridiplantae > Streptophyta > Magnoliopsida > Asterales > Asteraceae > Rutidosis > Rutidosis leptorrhynchoides. Next base: position 373,824,153 of record NC_092341.1, on the reverse strand, counting down.
AAACAAAACAGGAGCTCCCCATGGTGATGTGCTTGGTCGAATGAAACCACGTTCTAATAGTTCTTGCAGTTGGCTTTGCAGTTCTTTCATCTCGCTGGGTGCGAGTCTGTAAGGAGCACGAGATATTGGTGCAGCTCCTGGTACAAGATCTATTTGAAATTCAACAGATCGATGTAGAGGTAGTCCCGGTAATTCTTTCGGAAATACATCGGGAAATTCTTTTGAGACGGGAATATCATTGATGCTCTTTTCTTCAGTTTGTACTTTCTTGACGTGTGCTAGAACAGCATAGCAACCTTTTCTTATTAGTTTTTGTGCCTTCAAATTACTAATAAGATGTAGCTTCGTGTTGCCCTTTTCTCCGTACACCATTAAGGGTTCTCCTTCTTCTCGTACAATGCGAATTGCATTTTTGTAACATACGATCTCTGCTTTCATCTCCTTCAACCAGTCCATGCCAACTATTACATCAAAACTCCCTAACTCTACTGGTATCAAATCAATCTTAAATATTTCGCTACCCAGTTTAATTTCTCGATTCCGGCATATATAATCTGCTAAAATTAATCTACCGTTTGCTAATTCGAGTAAAAATTTACTATCCAACGGCGTCAATGGACAACTTAATTTAGCACAAAAATCTCTACTCATATAGCTTCTATCCGCACCCGAATCAAATAAAACGTAAGCAGATTTATTGTCAATAAGAAACGTACCCGTAACAAGCTCCGGGTCTTCCTGTGCCTCTGCCGCATTAATATTGAAAACTCTTTCGCGGCCTTGTCCATTCGTGTTCTCCTGGTTTGGGAAATTTCTAATAATGTGGCCCGGTTTTCCACATTTATAACAAACTACATTGGCATAACTTGCTCTGACACTACTTGCTCCGCCATTACTCGTTCTAACACCATTTGTTCCTTTCGTTCTGTTAACCCCTGGTCCGTAGACCTCACACTTCACCATGCTATGACCATTTCTTTTACACTTGTTGCAAAATTTGGTGCAGAACCCCGAGTGATACTTTTCACACCTTTGGCATAGCTGCTTCTGATTGTTGTTATTGTTGCGGTTGTTATTGTTGTTGGGATGATTGTTGTAGTTGTTGTTGTTGTTGTTGTGCCGTTTGTTGTAGTTGCAATTAATGTTGCGATTGTTGGGATAGTTGTTGTTGTTTTGGTGACTCTTATCACAGTTTTCCTCCCACTTTCTTTTGACTAGCTTCACGTTGGCCTCTTCGGCCGCCTGTTCTTTAATTCTTCCCTCAATCTGGTTTACTAGTTTGGGAGCCATTCTACATGCCTTTTGTATGGAGGCAGGCTCGTGTGAACTTATATCTTCTTGGATTCTCTCCGGTAACCCTTTCACAAATGCGTCGATCTTCTCTTTCTCATCTTCGAACGCTCTCGGACACAATAGGCACAATTCTGTGAATTGTCTTTCGTACGAAATAATATCGAATCCCTGTGTTCATAACCCTCTAAGTTCTGACTTGAGCTTATTGACCTCGGTTCTGGGACGGTACTTCTCGTTCATCAAGTGCTTGAATTCTGACCACGGTAGCGCGTAAGCAGCATCTTGTCCCACTTGCTCTAGATAGGTATTCCACCATGTTAACGCAATACCTGTGAAGGTATACGTAGCGTACTTCACTTTGTCTCCTTCAGCACACTTACTTATGGCAAACACCGATTCAACTTTCTCGGTCCACCGTTTCAATCCGATTGGTCCTTCGGTCCCATCAAATTCTGAAGGTTTGCAGGCAGTGAATTCCTTGTAGGAGCATCCTACACGATTTCTTGCGCCGTTAGATGTATTGCTAGATTCAGAGTTATTGTTGGTATGTAGCGCGGCTTGTACTGCGGCTATATTTAAAGCAAGAAAGGCACGAAATTCCTCTTCGCTCATATTCAAGGTGTGTCGAGTAGTCGGTGCCATTTCCTTCAAAATAGTCAAATGAAACAAGTTAATCATACAGAATATTAAGAGTAGTCAATAGTATCTCGTAGCATAATATGAACTCATTTATAAAAGCTTTTTCTTCATATTAGCGTTTTATAAGTTTAAATTCGGGTACTACCTACCCGTTAAGTTCATACTTAGTAGCTAATATACAATTCAACTACTATAATTCCATATGAAAAACTGATTATAATAATATATCACATACAAATATTCTTCAAACTTACAACTTCGCTATATTACATATAACATGAAATATAGTACACTATGATACAGGACAGTTTTGAAGATAAATCTAGTTAATACGCAAGTTGTTCAGCAAAGAAAATAAAGACACGTAATTCATAAGTCCAGAAACAAGTCATGCATTCTGGTTTTACTAAGACTACTTCCCATCCTTGGTCTTGTGGAAAATAACCGTTATGACCATTGGCTAGGCAGCATGTTGTAATGTCGTCAAAAGGACGAGGGTTTCGTAATGTCCAACAGCCCCGTAATAATCTAAAAACCTTATTTCTCACCCCAACTACTGAATCCGTCACTTGTGAGAAAGTTTTATTTAAAAGCTGCAATCCGATGTTCTTTTTCTCACTTTGGTAAGAAACGAACATCACTAACCCGTAAGCATAACATGCTTCTTTATGTTGCATGTTAGAAGCTCTTTCTAATTCACGAAATCCTATGTTGGGATATGTTGAGTCAAAATAGGTTCTTAACCCGTAGCGTAAAATTCTATTTGGGTTTCCCGCATTTAACGCTTTAAAGAAAACACGGCGTAACTTAAAGTCTCCCCAATGTGATATACCCCACCTATCAAAGGAAAGCCTTTTATAAACTAAGGCATTTCTGGAAAGTCTTTCAAATGTTTGACAAGTTAATTTCGCCATAACTAAATGTGCTGATGAATTCTGACCGACTCTAGACAAGATTTCCTCAATCATATCCTCTGGTAGGTCTTCTAAAATATTCGGTTGTCTACCCTTAACGTCCATTTTGTTTTTATACTGTAAAATAGACAAGGATTAGATTCGTAATAACAAATAATACAAGCAATTTTTACATATAACATAAAAGTACAAGCACACTACAATACATTTATTACACAACATGCTCACGCCCCTCTAATCTGAATCACTGGTTTCTTCTTCTTCGGACTTGGTTCTTTTTCCTAATCTTCTAGGGATATATGATGTTCCTCTAATACGAGTCGTCGTTTTCCACATTGGTTTAGAAAAACCTGGTGGTTTAGAGGTTCCCGGGTTATTGTCACGATATTGAAAATACGGGTGTTGACGGTACATATAAAGTTCATCGGGGTCGGAATCAGATTTCTCTATTTTGATGCCTTTTCCCTGGGTCGGGGTAATTTCTATAACATCATCGGAATCTTCATCAGGATCCGATTCATTGGAAAATTGGTAATTTTCCCAATATTTTGCTTCCTTAGCGGAAACACCATTGACCATTATTAACTTTGGTCCATTGGTTGAAGATTTTCTTTTATTTGACCGGTTTTCTGTGGTTCCTACTATTCCCCCCTCTGGAACCTCTTCTTCTTCTGGTTCCTCTTCTTCCGATTCCTCTTCTTCCGGTTCTATTTCCTCTTCTTCCGGTTCTTTGGGAACTTGTGAATCTTGCCAATATATATTCGACTCTTCGTTATTATTAGCTGAGTCAATGGGATTTGTGCTAGAGGTAGACATCTATCACACAATATCAAACATGTTAAGAGATTAATATATCACATAATATTTACATGTTAATAATATATAGTTTCCAACAAAAATGTTAAGCAATCATTTTTAAAGAAAATACGGTCGAAGTCTAGACTCACTAATACATCCTAACAAACTCGATAAGACACACTAATGCAAATTTCCTGGTTCTCTAAGACCAATGCTCGGATACCAACTGAAATCTCCCATTCATATTGATTATAAACGTTCCATATTAATTGATTTCGTTGCGAGGTTTTGACCTCTATATGAGACGTTTTTCAAAGACTGCATTCATTTTTAATTATCCAAACCAAAACAGCCCCCGGTTTCACTACGACGGCGTATATCCGATTTTATGGTATTCATCGTGTTTCCAGGTTTTAAATCATTAAGTTAGCATATCATATAGATATAGAACATGTGTTTAGTTGATTTTAAAAGTCAAGTTAGAAGGATTAACTTTTGTTTGCGAACAAGTTTAGAATTAACTAAACTATGTTCTAGTGATTACAAGTTTAAACCTTCGAATAAGATAGCTTTATATGTATGAATCGGATGATGTTATGAACATCATTACTACCTCAAGTTTTTTGGATAAAACTACTGAAAATGAGAAAAATGGATCTAGCTTCAAAGGATCCTTGGATGGCTTGAAAGTTCTTGAAGCAGAATCATGACACGAAAACAATTCAAGTAAGATTTTCACTCGAAATAAGATTGTTATAGTTGTAGAAATTGAATCAAAGTTTGAATATGAATATTACCTTGAATTAGAAAGATAACCTACTATAAATAACAAAGGTTCCTTGATCTTAGATGATTACTTGGAATGGATTAGAAAGCTTGGAAGTAGACTTGCAAACTTGGAAGTATTCTTGATTTTTATGAAACTATACTTATGGAATTTATGAAGAACACTTAGAACTTGAAGATGGAACTTGAGAGAGATCAATTAGATGAAGAAAATTGAAGAATGAAAGTATTTGTAGGTGTTTTTGGTCGTTGGTATATGGATTAGATATAAAGGATATGAAATTTTGTTTTCATGTAAATAAGTCATGAATGATTACTAATATTTTTGTAATTTTATGAGATATTTTATGCTAGTTGCCAAATGATGGTTCCCACATGTGTTAGGTGACTCACATGGGTTGCTAAGAGCTGATCATTAGAGTGTATATACCAATAGTACATACATTTAAAAGCTTTGTATTGTACGAGTATGAATACGGGTGCATACGAGTAGAATTGTTGATGAAACTGAATGAGGATGTATTTGTAAGAATTTTTGTTAAGTATAAGTACTTTGATATGTGTATTGAAGTCTTTCAAAAGTGTAAGAATACATATCAAAACACAACATGTATATACATTCTATTGGATTCGTTAAGTCTTCGTTAGTCGTTACATGTAAGTGTTGTTTTGAAACCTTTAAGTTAACGATCTCAATTAATGTTGTTAACCCAATGTTTATTATATCAAATGAGATGTTAAATTATTATATTATCATGATATTATGATGTATTAATATCTCTTAATATGATACATACATTAAAATATCGTTACAACGATAATCGTTACATATAAGTCTCGTTTCGTAATTCTTGAGTTAGTAGTTTTGTTTTTACATATGTAGTTCATTGTTAACACACTTAATGATATATTTAAATATCATTTTATCATGTTAAATATAGTGTATCAATATCTTAATATGATACATATGTATTTAGTAGACGTTATCATAACGATAATCGTTATATATATCATTTCGAGTTTCTTAACTTAGTAATCTCATTTCTTATGTATATCACACATTATTAATATACTTAGTTAGATACTTACTCATCATAATCTCATGTCAACCATATATATATATATATATATATATATATATATATATATATATATATATATATATATATATATATATATATATATATATATATATATATACCACAACATGTAGTTTTCACAATTTTGTAACGTTCGTGAATCGCCGGTCAACTTGGGTGATCAATTGTCTATATGAAACTTATTTCATTTAATCAAGTCTTAACAAGTTTGATTGCTTAACACGTTGGAAACATTTAGTCATGTAAATATCAATCTCAATTAATATATATAAACATGGAAAAGTTCGGGTCACTACAGTTGTTTGGTTAAAAACGAATTTGTGATTGATATTGGAAGTAAGTTCATGTATAAACTTGCAATTTGAGTGTATGTTGTGAATATGATGAAATTGATGTTATTTTTAGCTTTGAATCAAGCCATACACACTAGGTGTTTGATGAAATGCCTCAATGAAAATGTTTATGTGATTTAGTTAAACTTGTAAAGGAGAAAGTTTATATGTGAATTGTTGTTATTGTTGTAAGTAATGATATTTGGATAAATGATGATTTTAGGGTTGCTAGTAGTAGAGATGGGTTTATGCACATTTGATGTTTGATGAAAGTGTTGAAAGCTCTTGAAAGTTGTGATTTCGTTGAGTTATGTTATTGATGAAATTAGCTCATGTATAGGTGCTAATCAAGGCATAGGAGCTTCAAGTGATCAAGGAACCTCATTTAATCAAGGTGAGTTTATAGGGGGTAAATTGGGCGGGTCAAGAGTGGCTTAGTGTTCCCGGATTGCATCCGTGCAAGAGGGCAACGACTAAGTGCACTAGATGGATAGCTTAGATAGAATTATTAGGTTCGCCTAGTAATTATATCTATGGTTGATTATTAGCTTAGGCAAGGTCATTAAGCTTGCTTAGCGATCTTGTCTATGGTATGACTTAGCTTAGACACTTTGGGTGTCCATGTATGTATGTATGAATGTAATGTGATTAAGGTAGCTTAGGCATATATGTATGCCTATGGTTATGTTTAGCTTAGACATAATTACTAGGATTGGCCTTAGTAAGTTATGTCTATGGTAAGTAATGGATCGGATCCGAAAGTAAGTAAGCAACCATTTGGGTTGGAAAGGCTAAGTGAAGAAATGATTACGCTCAATGATATGTGCTACTTTATTTGCCTATAACTCACTAAGCGTAAAAGCTTACCCCCATGTTGTTTTATGTTTTTTTTATAGGAACGAAAGGACATCGAGAAGGTAAGGAGCCTATGTAAGGATAACGGAGCTTTGGTCATATAGTAAGTGGTAATGCAAGTCCCTATTTTGAATCTAGCTTTAATGATACCGCTTATCAACGCCAAGTCTTTTGTATTTGAAAATTATGTTTCTTTTAAGTTTTGGGACCAAATGGCATATTTAAAATGTGTAAATCCGTTGCTCTTGATTAAAAGATTTCCGTAATGTTTGACGATGTAGGAAATTGTTTTAATTAAGTTTGATTATGTATTATGTTGTTTAAATGTGTTGGGTAATGATGAGATGGTGAAAATGTGATTTTTGTATCAAGTTGCAGAACAGAACCAGCAATCGTGTAAGGTCGCGCCGCGACCCTATATGTCGCGCCGCGATTTATCAAAGATTTTGATTCCAGGAGGGCTGTTAAGCAGGATTGAATTCCTTTAAAAAGTCGCGCCGCGGCATATCACTTGGTCTGGGCGGTCACTCTTTTAAAAATAATAAAAATAATAAAAAAAAAATTTCTATCATTTAAGGGCGTTAAACTTAAACTCGTCCACAAGTGAAATTACTAAAGAGCCCTTCAAAATATCTGATTAAAAGGAACATAATCCGGCTACAGTGAACAGTGCATCACGCGCACCCCTATGTGTGCACTGAGCGCACCAAGCTCAGATCAGTCTCTGACCTCTGTTTAAATACACAAGGTCACCCACACTTCGTGTACCCTATTTACACTGCTGTACAATAATTTTTCGGGTCTTACAACTCTCCCCCACTTGAATCGGAGCGCGTCCTCGCTATCCAAGTCGCATGACAAGAGGGAAGATAAACCAACACGAACTCTTCAGGCTCCCATGTAAACTCGGAACCTTTACTACGACGCCATTGAACTTTAAAAGTTCTCACCTCTTAATTTCTCAACCTTTTGACCTTCTCATCGAGTATAGCAATCAGCTCCTCAATATACTCTAACTTATTGTTTAGCTCAATCTCGTCTAAAGGCACCCATGATGAATCATCTGCAAGACACTTACGGAGATGGGAAACATGAAATGTGTTATGGATCCCCGCAAGCTCTTCGAGTAATTCCAAACGATACGCAACTTCACCAACATGAGCTAAAATATTAAAAGGACCAATAAACCGAGGAGCTAACTTTCCCCATTTTCGAAACCGAATAACACCTTTCCATGGCGAAACTTTAAGCATCACCATGTCGCCTTCTTGGAACTCAATTTGTCGTCTACGCTTATCGGCATAAGATTTTTGTTTATCTTGAGCCTTTTTCAAATGAGTCCGAATCATAACAATCTTACTATTCGTCTCTAAAACCAAATCGGTACTCCCGATTTCTTTTTGACCCCCTTCGTCCCAACAAATCGGAGTTCAGTACCTCTGCCCATAAAGCATCTCGTAAGGTGGCATCCCGATACTAGTGTGATAACTATTATTGTACGAGAATTCCACCAAAGGTAAGTGCTCATTCCAACTACCACCGAAATCAATAATACACGCCCGTAACATATCCTCCAAAGTTTGATTCGTACATTCGGTTTGACTGTCCGTTTGAGGATGATACGCTGTGCTCAATTTCAATTGTGTACCCATATCTTCATGAAACTTCTCCCAAAACCGAGATGTGAAACGGGTATCTCGATCTGAAATAATATATATAGGAACCCCATGCCTTGATATCACTTCCTTGATAAACAACTTAGCCAAATTCTCCGACAATATAGCTTCCCAAATGGGAAGAAACAAAGCACTTTTCGTCAATCGATCAACTATCACCCAAATCGAATCAAATTGGGTTCTCACCATTTTTGGTAACTTTGTGATGAAATCCATGGTAATGTGCTCCCATTTCCATTTCGGAATTTCTAACGGTTGTAACTTACCATACGGATTTTGGTGTTCGGCTTTCACTTGCAAACACGTGACGCATTGTTCAACATACTTAACAACATCACGTTTCATGCCCGGCCACCAATACTCTCTCTTCAAATCAAGATACATTTTCGTCGCGCCCGGGTGAATGGAATACCTTGACTTATGTGCTTCATCAAGTAGCACTCATCGATGATCACTCATTTTAGGCACCCACACCCTTCCTTGAAAAGATAACAAACCATGCGGACCTAAGGTAATAAACTCCGTTTGTCCCACGATTCGTTCCTCATGCTTATTGTTAACAAAAGCTTCGATTTGAGTCTCACCAAGCTTTATAAGAAAATCGTTAGTAATAATCATGCGTAACGATCTTACTCGTATCGCCGGATGTTGACTCTTTCGACATAACGCATCCGCGACCACATTCACCTTACCTGGATGATAAAGTATTTCACAATCATAGTCTTTCACCACATCTATCCATCTACGCTGACGATAATTCAAATCTCATTGATCGAAAAGGTGTTTCAAACTCTTGTGATCCAAATAAATCGTACACTTGACACCGTACAAGTAATGGCGCCAAATTTTCAACGCATGAACCACTGCCGCCAACTCAAGATCATGAGTCGGATACCTCGTTTCGTGTTCCTTTAATTGTCGAGAGACAAAAGCGATAACTTTACCCCTTTGCATTAGAACACACCCGAGCCCATTTAAAGAAGCATCACAATAAACCGTCATGTCTTCTACCCCTTCCGGCAACACTAACACCGGAGCTTGATGTAGTGACCCGAACTTTTCCATGATTATATATTAATTGAAAAATTTATTTGCATGATTAAATGTTTCCAACATGTTAAGCAATCAAACTTGTTAAGACTTGATTATTTGAAATGAGTTTCATATAGACAATTGACCACCCAAGTTGACCGGCGATTCACGAACGTTAAAACTTGTAAAAACGACAAGACGATATATATATATATATATATATATATATATATATATATATATATATATATATATATATATATATATATATATATATATATATATATATATATATATATATATATATATATATGGATATACATATAGTTAACATGAGATTATGATAAGTAAGTATCTCCATAAGTATATTAACAATGAGTTATATACATAAAAATGAGACTACTAAGTTAAGAAACTCGAAACGATATATATAACGATTATCATTATTACAACGTCTTACTAAATACATATGTATCGTATTAAGATATTGTTACACTATATTTAACATGATAAAATGATAATTATATATATCATTAAGTATGTTAACAATGAACTACATATGTAAAACACGACTACTAACTTAAGAATTTTGAAACGAGGCATATATGTAACGATTATCGTTGTAACGACATTTTAATGTATATATATCATACTAAGATATATTCATACATCATAATATCATGATAATATAATAATTTAACATCTCATTAGATTTAATAAACAATGGGTTAACAATATTAAATGAGATCGTTAACTTAAAGGTTTCAAAACAACACTTACATGTAACGACTAACGATGACTTAACGACTCAGTTAAAATGTATATACATGTAGTGTATTTAGATGTATTAGTACACTTTTGAAAGACTTCAAGACACATATCAAAGTACTTCTAATTAACAAAAATGCTTACAATTGCATTCTCATTCATTTTCATCAACAATTCTACTCGTATGCAATCGTATTCGTACTCGTACAATACCCAGCTCCTAGACGTATATACTATTGGTATATACACATAATAATTCAGCTCTTAGCAGCCCTAGATAGTCAACAAACATGTGGAACCAATAATTAGACAACTAGCATGACTTATGAGCAAGGAAACAAAAACAAGAACTCCTTTTAACCCCACTCACCTTCACCACTCACCACCTACTCCATTTCACTTCCAATTTTCTTCCCAATTCTCTCTCAAAATACACACACTCTTCCATGAACGTCTAAGTTACTATTTTTCCAGCAAAAATCATCAAATACTAGCTTTGGTTATTACATATAATCATCATAAAAACAATTACTCTATAACACATCAAGAACACTTCCAAGTTTACAAGTTTACTTCCAAGTTTCCTAATCCATTCCAAGCAATCATCTAAGATCAAGAAACCTTTGTTATTTACAGTAGGTTATCTTTCTAAATCAAGGTAATTTTCATATTCAATCTTTGATTCAATTTCTATAACTATAACTATCTTAATTCGAGTAATAATCTTACTTGAACTTGTTTTTGTGTCATAATTCTATTTCAAGAACTTCCAAGCCATCAAAGATCCATTGAAGCTCAAGTAATTTTTTCATCATTTCTAGTAGGTTTACCTACTAAACTTGAGGTAGTAATGATGTTCATAACATCATTCGATTCATATATGTATAACTATCTTATTCGAAGATTTGAACATGTAATCACTAGAACATAGTTTAGTTAATTCTAAACTTGTTCGCAAACAAAGTTAATCCTTCTAACTTGACTTTTAAAATCAACTAAACACATGTTCTATATCTATATGATATGTTAACTCAATGATTTAAAACCTGGAAACACGAAAAACACCGTAAAACCGCAGGCAGTTTTGGGTTAGTTAATTAAAAACTATGATAAACTTTGATTTAAAAGTTGTTCTTCTGGAAAAATGATTTTTCTTATGAACATGAAACTATATCCAAAAATCATGGTTAAACTCAAAGTGGAAGTATGTTTTCCAAAATGGTCATGTAGACGTCGTTCTTTCGACTGAAATGACTACCTTTACAAAAACGACTTGTAACCTGTATTTCCGACTATAAACTTATACTTTTTCTGTTTAGATTCATAAACTTAAGTTCAATATAAAATCATAGCAACTTGAATCACTCAAAACGGATTCAAAACGAAAAAGTTATGGGTAAAACAAGATTGGATATTTTTGCTTGTTGTAACTACGTGAAAATTGGCAACAAATCTATATTAATCATATCCTAGCTAACTCATATTATATTATACATGTATTCTAATATATTATTTAATCTTGGGATACCATAGACACGTATGCAAATGTTTTGACATATCATATCGACCCATGTATATATATTATTTGGAACAACCATAGACACTCTATATGCAGTATTGTTGGAGTTAGCTATACAGGGTTGAGGTTGATTCCAAAAATATATATACTTTGAGTTGTGATCTAGCCTGAGACATGTATACACTGGGTCGTGGATTGATTCAAGATAATATATATCGATTTATTTCTGTACATCTAACTGTGGACAACTAGTTGTAGGTTACTAACGAGGACAGGTGACTTAATAAACTTAAAACAGTAAAACGTATTAAAAATGTTGTAAATATATTTTGAACATACTTTAATATATATGCACATATTTGTTATAGGTTCGTGAATCGACCAGTGGCCAAGTCTTACTTCCCGACGAAGTAAAAATCTGTGAAAGTGAGTTATAGTCCCACTTTTAAAATCTAATATTTTGGGATGAGAATACATGCAGTTTTATAAATGTTTTATGAAATAGACACAAGTAAATGAAACTACATTATATGGGTGAATGATCGAAGCCGAATATGCCCCTTTTTGCTTGGTAACCTAAGAATTAGTAAACCGATCTACTAATTGACGCGAATCCTAAAGATAGATCTATTGGGCCTAACGAACCCCATCCATGGTTGCGGATGCTTTATACTTCGATGTTGTTTTATCATGTCCGATGGATGTCCCGGAATGATAGGGGATATTCTTATATGCATTTTGTTAATGTCGATTACCAGGTGTTCACCATATGAATGATTTTTATGCATGCATGTTGTTTACAAGAAATGGAAATATGAAATCTTGTGATCTATTAATAAGAATTGATAAATATATAGGCTAAACATATAACTCACCAACATTTTTGTTGACGTTTTAAGCATGTTTATTCTTAGGTGATTGTTAAGAGCTTCGGCTGTTGCATACTAAATTATGGACAAGATTTGGTGTTCATGCTTGTATAATATTGTTTAAAACTGCATTTGAAGACTTATGTTTATGTGTAATATTATTGTAAACCATTATGTAATGGTCGTGTGAATTTTAAAGGTTATGGTTTGTTTTAAAATCGAATGCAGTCTTTGAAAAATGTCTCATATAGAGGTCAAAACCTCTCAACAAAATCAATTAATATGGAACGTTTATAATCAATATGAACGGGAAATTTTAGTTGGTATCCGAGCGTTGGTCTTAGAGAACCAGAAATTTGCATTAGTGTGTCTTATCGAGTTTGTTAGGATACATTAGTGAGTCTGGACTTCGACCGTGTTTTCTTTTAAAACGATTGCTTAACACTTTTGTTGGAAACTACAAATTGTAACATGTAAATATTATGTGATATATTAATCTCTTAACATGTTTGATATTGTGTGATAGATGTTTACCTCTAGTACAAATCCCATCGACTCACCTAATAATAATGAAGAGTCGAATATATTTTGGGAAGATTCACAAATTCCAGAAGAGGAACAGGAAGAGGAGGAACCAGAAGAAGAGGAACCGGAAGAGGAGGAACCGGAAGAAGAAGAGGTTCCGGAGGAAGAAATATTGATACCTACAGTAAATCGATTAAATAAAAGAAAATCCTCAACCAACGGACCAAAGTTAAAAATGGTCAATGGTGTTTCCATCGAGGAAGCAAAATATTGGGAAGATTACCAATTTTCCGATGAATCGGATCCCGATGAGGATTCCGATGATGTTATTGAAATTACCTCGACCCAATTTAATAAAGCAAAAGAAAATAATAAGGGAAAAAGTGTAAAAATAGAGAAACCTGATTCCAACCCCGATGAGATTTATATGTATCGGCAACCTCTGTATATTTCTAAATTGTAACAATAACCCGGTAACCTCTAAACCATCAGGTTTTTCTAAACCATTATGGAAAACGACGGCTCGTATTAGAGGAACATTATATATCCCTAGAAAATTAGGAAAACGAACCAAGTCCGAAGAAGAAGAAACCAGTTATTCAGATTAGGGAGTTGTAATCATGTTGTGTATTATATGTATTGTAGTGTGCTTGTACTTTTATGTTCTATGTAAAAATTGCTTGTATTGTTTGTTAATTATCTTTTATGAATCTAATCCTTGTCTATTTTACAGTATAAAAATAAAATGGACGTTAAGGGTAGACAACCGAATATTTTAGAAGACCTACCAGAGGATATGATTTAGGAAATCTTGTCTAGAGTCGGTCAGAATTCATCAGCACATTTAGTTATGGCGAAATTAACTTGTCAAACATTTGAAAGACTTTCCAGAAATGCCTTAGTTTACAAAAGGCTTTCCTTTGATAGGTGGGGTATATCGCATTGGGGAGACCGTAAGTTACGCCGTGTTTTCTTTAAAGCGTTAAATGCGGGGAACCCAAATGCAATTTTACGCTACGGGTTAAGAACCTATTTTGACTCAACATATCCCAACATAGGATTTCGTGAATTAGAAAGAGCTTCTAACATGCAACATAAAGAATCATGTTATACTTACGGGTTAGTGATGTTCGCTTCTCACCAAAGTAAGAAAAAGAACATCGGATTACAACTATTAAATGAAACATTCTTACAAGTGACGGATTCAGTAGTTGGGGTGAGAAACAAGGTTTTTAGATTATTACGAGGCTGTTGGACATTACGAAACCCTCGTCCTTTTGACGACATTACAACATGCTGCCTAGCCAATGGGCATAACGGTTACTTTCCACAAGACCAAGGATGGGAAGTCGTCTTAGTAAAACCAGAATGCATGACTTGTTTCTGGACTTATGAATTACGTGTCTTTATTTCTTTTGCTGAACAACTTGCGTATTAACTAGAATTGCCTTTATAGCTGCCGAGTAGCAAAGATATTATGTGCTATATTTCATCCTATATGTATAATAGTGGTATTGTATGTTTGTAAAATATTGTATAAAAGTTTGAACGCGAAATATTATTGTAATAAATTTTTCATATAGAATCGTAGTAGTTGAATTGTATAATAGCTACTAAGTATGAACTTAACGGGTAGGTACTGAAATGTCCCGTTCTTATTGATTAAAAACGTTCCATATTAATTGATTTCGTTGCGAGGTTTTGACCTCTATATGAGACGTTTTTCAAAGACTGCATTCATTTTAAAACAAACCATAACCTTTATTTCATCAATAAAGGTTTAAAAAGCTTTACGTAGATTATCAAATAATGATAATCTAAAATATCCTGTTTACACACGACCATTACATAATGGTTTACAATACAAATATGTTACAACAAAATAAGTTTCTTGAATGCAGTTTTTACACAATATCATACAAGCATGGACTCCAAATCTCGTCCTTATTTAAGTATGCGACAGCGGAAGCTCTTAATAATCACCTGAGAATAAACATGCTTAAAACGTCAACAAAAATGTTGGTGAGTTATAGGTTTAACCTATATATATCAAATCGTAACAATAGACCACAAGATTTCATATTTCAATATACATCCCATACATAGAGATAAAAATCATTCATATGGTGAACACCTGGTAACCGACATTAACAAGATGCATATATGAGAATATCCCCATCATTCCGGGACACCCTTCGGATATGATATAAATTTCGAAGTACTAAAGCATCCGGTACTTTGGATGGGGCTTGTTGGGCCCGATAGATCTATCTTTAGGATTCGCGTCAATTAGGGTGTCTGTTCCCTAATTCTTAGATTACCAGACTTAATAAAAAGGGGCATATTCGATTTTGATAATTCAACCATAGAATGTAGTTTCACGTACTTGTGTCTATTTTGTAAATCATTTATAAAACCTGCATGTATTCTCATCCCAAAAATATTAGATTTTAAAAGTGGGACTATAACTCACTTTCACAGATTTTTTTACTTCGTCGGGAAGTAAGACTTGGCCACTGGTTGATTCACGAACCTATAACAATATATACATATATATCAAAGTATGTTCAAAATATATTTACAACACTTTTAATATATTTTGATGTTTTAAGTTTATTAAGTCAGCTGTCCTCGTTAGTAACCTACAACTAGTTGTCCACAGTTAGATGTACAGAAATAAATTGATAAATATTATCTTGAATCAATCCACGACCCAGTGTATACGTATCTCAGTATTGATCACAACTCAAACTATATATATTTTGGAATCAACCTCAACCCTGTATAGCTAACTCCAACATTCACATATAGAGTGTCTATGGTTGTTCCGAAATATATATAGATGTGTCGAAATGATAGGTCGAAACATTGTATACGTGTCTATGGTATCTCAAGATTACATAATATATAATACAAGTTGATTAAGTTATGGTTGGAATAGATTTGTTACCAATTTTCACGTAGCTAAAATGAGAAAAATTATCCAATCTTGTTTTACCCATAACTTCTTCATTTTAAATCCGTTTTGAGTGAATCAAATTGCTATGGTTTCATATTGAACTCTATTTTATGAATCTAAACAAAAAAAGTATAGGTTTCTAGTCGGAAAAATAAGTTACAAGTCGTTTTTGTAAAGGTAGTCATTTCAGTCGAAAGAACGACGTCTAGATGACCATTTTAGAAAACATACTTCCACTTTGAGTTTAACCATAATTTTTGGATATAGTTTCATGTTCATAATAAAAATCATTTTCTCAGAATAACAACTTTTAAATCAAAGTTTATCATAGTTTTTAATTAACTAACCCAAAACAGCCCGCGGTGTTACTACGACGGCGTAAATCCGGTTTTACGGTGTTTTTCGTGTTTCCAGGTTTTAAATCATTAAGTTAGCATATCATATAGATATAGAACATGTGTTTAGTTGATTTTAAAAGTCAAGTTAGAAGGATTAACTTTGGTTTGCGAACAAGTTTAGAATTAACTAAACTATGTTCTAGTGATTACAAGTTTAAACCTTCGAATAAGATAGCTTTATATGTATGAATCGAATGATGTTATGAACATCATTACTACCTTAAGTTCCTTGGATGAACCTACTGGAAAAGAGAAAAATGGATCTAGCTTCAATGGATCCTTGGATGGCTCAAAGTTCTTGAAGCAAAATCATGACACGAAAACAAGTTCAAGTAAGATCATCACTTGAAATAAGATTGTTATAGTTATAGAAATTGAACCAAAGTTTGAATATGATTATTACCTTGTATTAGAATGATAACCTACTGTAAGAAACAAAGATTTCTTGAGGTTGGATGATCACCTTACAAGATTGGAAGTGAGCTAGCAAACTTGAAAGTATTCTTGATTTTATGAAACTAGAACTTTTGGAATTTATGAAGAACACTTAGAACTTGAAGATAGAACTTGAGAGAGTTCAATTAGATGAAGAAAATTGAAGAATGAAAGTGTTTGTAGGTGTTTTTGGTCGTTGGTGTATGGATTGGATATAAAGGATATGTAATTTTGTTTTCATGTAAATAAGTCATGAATGATTACTCATATTTTTGTAATCTTATGAGATATTTCATGCTAGTTGCCAAATGATGGTTCCCACATGTGTTAGGTGACTCACATGGGCTGCTAAGAGCTGATCATTGGAGTGTATATACTAATAGTACATACATCTAAAAGCTGTGTATTGTACGAGTACGAATACGGGTGCATACGAGTAGAATTGTTGATGAAACTGAACGAGAATGTAATTGTAAGCATTTTTGTTAAGTAGAAGTATTTTGATAAGTGTATTAAAGTCTTTCAAAAGTGTATAAATACATATTAAAACACTACATGTATATACATTTTAACTGAGTCGTTAAGTCATCGTTAGTCGTTACATGTAAGTGTTGTTTTGAAACCTTTAGGTTAACGATCTTGTTAAATGTTGTTAACCCAATGTTTATAATATCAAAAGAGATTTTAAATTATTATATTATCATGATATTATGATGTACGAATATCTCTTAATATGATATATATACATTAAATGTCGTTACAACGATAAACGTTACATATATGTCTCGTTTCAAAATCATTAAGTTAGTAGTCTTGTTTTTACATATGTAGTTCATTGTTAATATAATTAATGATATGTTTACTTATCATAATATCATGTTAACTATATATATAACCATATATATGTCATCATATAGTTTTTTTACAAGTTTTAACGTTCGTGAATCACCGGTCAACTTGGGTGGTCAATTGTCTATATGAAACCTATTTCAATTAATCAAGTCTTAACAAGTTTGATTGCTTAACATGTTGGAAACATTTAATCATGTAAACATCAATCTCAATTAATATATATAAACATGGAAAAGTTCGGGTCACTACAGTACCTACCCGTTAAATAAATTTCGTCCCGAAATTTTAAGCTGTTGAAGGTGTTGACGAATCTTCTGGAAATAGATGCGGGTATTTCTTCTTCATCTGATCTTCACGCTCCCAGGTGAACTCGGGTCCTCTACGAGCATTCCATCGAACCTTAACAATTGGTATCTTGTTTTGCTTAAGTCTTTTAACCTCACGATCCATTATTTCGACGGGTTCTTCGATGAATTGAAGTTTTTCGTTGATTTGGATTTCATCTAACGGAATAGTGAGATCTTCTTTAGCAAAACATTTCTTCAAATTCGAGACGTGGAAAGTGTTATGTACAGCTGCGAGTTGTTGAGGTAACTCAAGTCTGTAAGCTACTGGTCCGACACGATCAATAATCTTGAATGGTCCAATATACCTTGGATTTAATTTCCCTCGTTTACCAAATCGAACAACGCCTTTCCAAGGTGCAACTTTAAGCATGACCATCTCTCCAATTTCAAATTCTATATCTTTTCTTTTAATGTCAGCGTAGCTCTTTTGTCGACTTTGGGCGGTTTTCAACCGTTGTTGAATTTGGATGATCTTCTCGGTAGTTTCTTGTATAATCTCCGGACCCGTAATCTATCTATCCCCCACCTCACTCCAACAAATCGGAGACCTGCACTTTCTACCATAAAGTGCTTCAAACGGCGCCATCTCAATGCTTGAATGGTAGCTGTTGTTGTAGGAAAATTCTGCTAACGGTAGATGTCGATCCCAACTGTTTCCGAAATCAATAACACATGCTCGTAGCATGTCTTCAAGCGTTTGTATCGTCCTTTCGCTCTGCCCATCAGTTTGTGGATGATAGGCAGTACTCATGTCTAGACGAGTTCCTAATGCTTGCTGTAATGTCTGCCAGAATCTTGAAATAAATCTGCCATCCCTATCAGAGATAATAGAGATTGGTATTCCATGTCTGGAGACGACTTCCTTCAAATACAGTCGTGCTAACTTCTCCATCTTGTCATCTTCTCTTATTGGTAGGAAGTGTGCTGATTTGGTGAGACGATCAACTATTACCCAAATAGTATCAAAACCACTTGCAGTCCTTGGCAATTTAGTGATGAAATCCATGGTAATGTTTTCCCATTTCCATTCCGGGATTTCGGGTTGTTGAAGTAGACCTGATGGTTTCTGATGCTCAGCTTTGACCTTAGAACACGTCAAACATTCTCCTACGTATTTAGCAACATCGGCTTTCATACCCGGCCACCAAAAATGTTTCTTGAGATCCTTGTACATCTTCCCCGTTCCAGGATGTATTGAGTATCTGGTTTTATGAGCTTCTCTAAGTACCATTTCTCTCATATCTCCAAATTTTGGTACCCAAATCCTTTCAGCCCTATACCGGGTTCCGTCTTCCCGAATATTAAGATGCTTCTCCGATCCTTTGGGTATTTCATCCTTTAAATTTCCCTCTTTTAAAACTCCTTGTTGCACCTCCTTTATTTGAGTAGTAATGTTATTATGAATCATTATATTCATAGATTTTACTCGAATGGGTTCTCTATCCTTCCTGCTCAAGGCATCGGCTACCACATTTGCCTTCCCCGGGTGGTAACGAATCTCAAAATCGTAATCATTCAATAATTCAATCCACCTACGCTGCCTCATATTCAGTTGTTTCTGATTAAATATGTGTTGAAGACTTTTGTGGTCGGTATATATAATACTTTTGACCCCATATAAGTAGTGCCTCCAAGTCTTTAATGCAAAAACAACCGCGCCTAATTCCAAATCATGCGTCGTATAATTTTGTTCGTGAATCTTCAATTGTCTAGACGCATAAGCAATCACCTTCGTTCGTTGCATTAATACACAACCGAGACCTTGCTTTGATGCGTCACAATAAATCACAAAATCATCATTCCCTTCAGGCAATGACAATATAGGTGCCGTAGTTAGCTTTTTCTTCAATAACTGAAACGCTTTCTCTTGTTCATCATTCCATTCAAATTTCTTCCCTTTATGCGTTAATGCAGTCAAGGGTTTTGCTATTCTGGAAAAGTCTTGGATGAACCTTCTGTAGTAACCAGCTAGTCCTAAAAACTGGCGTATGTGTTTCGGAGTTTTCGGGGTTTCCCACTTTTCAACAGTTTCTATCTTTGCCGGATCCACCTTAATACCTTCTTTGTTCACTATGTGACCGAGGAATTGAACTTCTTCCAACCAAAATGCACACTTTGAAAACTTAGCGTACAATTCTTCCTTCCTCAATACTTCTAACACCTTTCTCAAATGTTCACCGTGTTCTTGGTCATTCTTTGAGTAAATAAGTATGTCATCAATGAAAACAATGACAAACTTGTCAAGGTATGGTCCACACACTCGGTTCATAAGGTCCATGAACACAGCTGGTGCATTAGTTAAACCAAACGGCATGACCATAAACTCGTAATGACCGTAACGTGTTCTGAAAGCAGTCTTTGGAATATCATCTTCTTTCACCCGCATTTGATGATACCCGGAACGTAAGTCAATCTTTGAATAAACAGACGAGCCTTGTAGTTGATCAAATAAGTCGTCGATTCTCGGTAGTGGGTAGCGGTTCTTGATGGTAAGTTTGTTCAACTCTCGGTAGTCGATACACAACCTGAATGTACCATCTTTCTTCTTGACAAACAAAACAGGAGCTCCCCACGGTGATGTGCTTGGTCGAATGAAACCACGCTCTAAAAGTTCTTGTAATTGGCTTTGCAGTTCTTTCATCTCGCTGGGTGCGAGTCTGTAAGGAGCACGAGCTATTGGTGCAGCTCCTGGTACAAGATCTATTTGAAATTCAACGGATCGATGTGGGGGTAATCCCGGTAATTCTTTCGGAAATACATCGGGAAATTCTTTTGCAATGGGAACATCATTGATGCTCTTTTCTTCAGTTTGTACTTTCTCGACGTGTGCTAGAACAGCATAGCAACCTTTTCTTATTAGTTTTTGTGCCTTCAAATTACTAATAAGATGTAGCTTCGTGTTGCCCTTTTCTCCGTACACCATTAAGGGTTTTCCTTTTTCTCGTATAATGCGAATTGCATTTTTGTAACAAACGATCTCCGCTTTCACTTCTTTCAACCAGTCCATACCGATTATCACATCAAAACTCCCTAACTCTACTGGTATCAAATCAATCTTAAATGTTTCGCTAACCAGTTTAATTTCTCGATTCCGACATATATTATCTGCTGAAATTAATTTACCATTTGCTAATTCGAGTAAAAATTTACTATCCAAAGGCGTCAATGGACAACTTAATTTAGCACAAAAATCTCTACTCATATAGCTTCTATCCGCACCCGAATCAAATAAAACGTAAGCAGATTTATTGTCAATAAGAAACGTACCCGTAACAAGCTCCGGGTCTTCCTGTGCCTCTACCGCATTAATATTGAAAACTCTTCCATGGCCTTGTCCATTCGTGTTCTCCTGGTTCGGGCAATTTCTAATAATGTGGCCTGGTTTTCCACATTTATAACAAACTACATTGGCATAACTTGCTCCGACACTACTTGCTCCGCCATTACTCGTTCCGACACCATTTGTTCCTTTCGTTCTATTAACCCCTGGTCCGTAGACCTCACACTTCGCCGCGCTATGACCATTTCTTTTACACTTGTTGCAAAATTTGGTGCAGAATCCCGAGTGATTCTTTTCACACCTTTGGCATAGTTGCTTCTGATTGTTGTTGTTGTTGCGGTTATTATTGTTGTTGGGATGATTGTTGTAGTTGCTGTTGTTGTTGTTGTTGTTGTTGTTGTTGTTGTTGTTGGGCCGTTTGTTGTAGTTGCGATTGATGTTGCGATTGTTGGGATAATTGTTGCGATTATTGTTGTAATTGCTGTTGTTGTTGTATTGGTGATTCTTATCACCGTTTTCCTCCCACTTTCTTTTGACTTGCTTCACATTGGCCTCTTCAGCAGTCTGTTCTTTAATTCTTTCTTCAATCTGGTTCACTAGTTTGTGATCCATTCTACATGCCTGTTGTATGGAGGCGGGCTCGTGTGAACTTATATCTTCTTGGATTCTTTCCGGTAATCCTTTCACAAACGCGTCGATCTTCTCTTCCTCATCTTCGAATGCTCCCGGACACAATAGGCACAATTCTGTGAATCGTCTTTCGTACGTGGTAATATCAAATCCTTGGGTTCGTAACCCTCTAAGTTCTGTCTTGAGCTTATTGACCTCGGTTCTGGGACGGTACTTCTCGTTCATCAAGTGCTTGAATGCTGACCACGGTAGTGCGTACGCATCGTCTTGTCCCACTTGCTCTAGATAGGTATTCCACCATGTTAACGCAGAACCTGTGAAGGTATGCGTAGCGTACTTTACTTTGTCCTCTTCAGTACACTTACTTATGGCAAACACCGATTCGACCTTCTCGGTCCACCGTTTCAATCCGATTGGTCCTTCGGTTCCATCAAATTCCAAAGGTTTGCAGGCAGTGAATTCTTTGTAGGTGCATCCTACACGATTTCCTGTACTGCTAGATCCAAGGTTATTGTTGGTATGTAGCGCAGCCTGTACTGCGGCTATGTTTGAAGCTAGAAAAGTACGGAATTCCTCTTCATTCATATTCACGGTGTGTCGAGTAGTCGGTGCCATTTCCTTCAAAATAGTTAAATGGAACAAGTTAATCATACAGAATATTAAGAGTAGTTAATAGTATTTCGTAGCATAATATGAACTCATTTATAAAAGCTTTTTCTTCATATTAGCGTTTTATAAGTTTAAATTCGGGTAGTACCTACCCGTTAAGTTCATACTTAGTAGCTAATATACAATTCAACTACTACAATTCTATATGAAAAACTGATTATAATAATATTTCGCGTTCAAACTTTTATACAATATTTTACAAACTTACAATACCGCTTATTTTACATAAAGCATGAAATATAGCACACAATAACTTTGATACAAGATAGTTGTGAAGATAATTCTAGCTAGTACACAAGTCGTTCAGCAAAGGCAATAAAGACACGTAATTCATACGTCCAGAAACAAGTCATGCATTCTGGTTTTACTAGGACTACTTCCCATCCTTGGTCTTGTGCAACATAACCGTTATGGCCGTTGATAAGACAGCGTGTTGTAGCGTCGTCAAAGGGACGAGGGTTACGTAATGTCCAACAGTCCCGTAATAATCTAAAAACCTCATTTCTTACCCCAATTACCGACTCCGTCACTTGTGGAAACGTTTTGTTTAATAGTTGTAGCCCGATGTTCTTGTTCTCACTTTGGTGAGAAGCGAACATTACTAATCCGTAAGCATAACATGCTTCTTTATGTTGCATGTTAGCCGCTTTTTCTAAATCACGAAGTCCAATATTCGGATATATTGAGTCAAAATAATTTCTTAACCCGTTGCGTAAAATAGCATTTGGGTTCCCCGCAATATATGCGTCAAAGTAAACACATCGTAACTTATGGGTTTCCCAATGTGATATCCCCCATCTTTCAAACGAAAGTCTCTTATAAACCAAGACATTCTTGGAACGTTCTTCGAATGTCTTACAAACTGATCTCGCCTTAAATAGTTGTGCCGAGGAATTCTGGCCGACTCTAGACAAGATTTCATCAATCATGTCTCCGGGTAGGTCTCTTAAAATATTGGGTTGTCTATCCATTTTGTGTTTTTAAACTGTAAAATAGACAAGAGTTAGATTCATAAAAAAAATACTTATTAATACAAGCAATTTTTACATATATCATAAAGCATACGAACACTATATTACATATATTACACCACACGAATACAACTATCTTATTCCGACTCGCTCGTTTCTTCTTCTTCGGTTTTGGTTCGTTTTGCCAAGTTTCTAGGGATATATGATGTTCCCCTAATACGAGCCGTCGTGATCCACATTGGTTTAGAAAAACCTGGTGGTTTAGAGGTTCCCGGGTCATTGTTACAACTTAAGGACTTCGGGGGTTGACGATACATATAAAGTTCATCGGGGTTGGAATTAGATTTCTCTATTTTTATGCCCTTTCCCTTATTATTTTCTTTTGCCTTTTTAAATTCAGTTGGGGTAATTTCTATAACATCATCGGAATTCTCGTCGGAATCCGATTCATCGGAGAATTGGTAATCCTCCCAATATTTTGCTTCCTCGGCGGAAACACCATTGACCATAATTAACCTTGGTCGGTTGGTTGAGGATTTTCTTTTACTTAACCGTTTTATTATTTCCCCCACCGGTTCTATTTCTTCATCCGGTTCCGATTCTTCTTCCGGTTCCGATTCTTCTTCCGGTTCCGACTCTTCTTCCGGTTCCTCTTTGGGAACTTGTGAATCAGTCCACGAATCATTCCAATTTACATTTGACTCTTCATTATTATTAGGTGAGTCAATGGAACTTGTTCTAGAGGTAGACATCTATCACATAATATCAAACGCGTTAAGAGATTAATATATCACATAATATTCACATGTTAAAAATATATAGTTTCCAACAAAATTTGTTAAGCAATCATTTTTCAAGTAAACACGGTCGAAGTCCAGACTCACTAATGCATCCTAACAAACTCGATAAGACACACTAATGCAAAATTCTGGTTCTCTAAGACCAACGCTCGGATACCAACTGAAATGTCCCGTTCTTATTGATTAAAAACGTTCCATATTAATTGATTTCGTTGCGAGGTTTTGACCTCTATATGAGACGTTTTTCAAAGACTGCATTCATTTTAAAACAAACCATAACCTTTATTTCATCAATAAAGGTTTAAAAAGCTTTACGTAGATTATCAAATAATGATAATCTAAAATATCCTGTTTACACACGACCATTACATAATGGTTTACAATACAAATATGTTACAACAAAATAAGTTTCTTGAATGCAGTTTTTACACAATATCATACAAGCATGGACTCCAAATCTCGTCCTTATTTAAGTATGCGACAGCGGAAGCTCTTAATAATCACCTGAGAATAAACATGCTTAAAACGTCAACAAAAATGTTGGTGAGTTATAGGTTTAACCTATATATATCAAATCGTAACAATAGACCACAAGATTTCATATTTCAATATACATCCCATACATAGAGATAAAAATCATTCATATGGTGAACACCTGGTAACCGACATTAACAAGATGCATATATGAGAATATCCCCATCATTCCGGGACACCCTTCGGATATGATATAAATTTCGAAGTACTAAAGCATCCGGTACTTTGGATGGGGCTTGTTGGGCCCGATAGATCTATCTTTAGGATTCGCGTCAATTAGGGTGTCTGTTCCCTAATTCTTAGATTACCAGACTTAATAAAAAGGGGCATATTCGATTTTGATAATTCAACCATAGAATGTAGTTTCACGTACTTGTGTCTATTTTGTAAATCATTTATAAAACCTGCATGTATTCTCATCCCAAAAATATTAGATTTTAAAAGTGGGACTATAACTCACTTTCACAGATTTTTTTACTTCGTCGGGAAGTAAGACTTGGCCACTGGTTGATTCACGAACCTATAACAATATATACATATATATCAAAGTATGTTCAAAATATATTTACAACACTTTTAATATATTTTGATGTTTTAAGTTTATTAAGTCAGCTGTCCTCGTTAGTAACCTACAACTAGTTGTCCACAGTTAGATGTACAGAAATAAATTGATAAATATTATCTTGAATCAATCCACGACCCAGTGTATACGTATCTCAGTATTGATCACAACTCAAACTATATATATTTTGGAATCAACCTCAACCCTGTATAGCTAACTCCAACATTCACATATAGAGTGTCTATGGTTGTTCCGAAATATATATAGATGTGTCGAAATGATAGGTCGAAACATTGTATACGTGTCTATGGTATCTCAAGATTACATAATATATAATACAAGTTGATTAAGTTATGGTTGGAATAGATTTGTTACCAATTTTCACGTAGCTAAAATGAGAAAAATTATCCAATCTTGTTTTACCCATAACTTCTTCATTTTAAATCCGTTTTGAGTGAATCAAATTGCTATGGTTTCATATTGAACTCTATTTTATGAATCTAAACAAAAAAAGTATAGGTTTCTAGTCGGAAAAATAAGTTACAAGTCGTTTTTGTAAAGGTAGTCATTTCAGTCGAAAGAACGACGTCTAGATGACCATTTTAGAAAACATACTTCCACTTTGAGTTTAACCATAATTTTTGGATATAGTTTCATGTTCATAATAAAAATCATTTTCTCAGAATAACAACTTTTAAATCAAAGTTTATCATAGTTTTTAATTAACTAACCCAAAACAGCCCGCGGTGTTACTACGACGGCGTAAATCCGGTTTTACGGTGTTTTTCGTGTTTCCAGGTTTTAAATCATTAAGTTAGCATATCATATAGATATAGAACATGTGTTTAGTTGATTTTAAAAGTCAAGTTAGAAGGATTAACTTTGGTTTGCGAACAAGTTTAGAATTAACTAAACTATGTTCTAGTGATTACAAGTTTAAACCTTCGAATAAGATAGCTTTATATGTATGAATCGAATGATGTTATGAACATCATTACTACCTTAAGTTCCTTGGATGAACCTACTGGAAAAGAGAAAAATGGATCTAGCTTCAATGGATCCTTGGATGGCTCAAAGTTCTTGAAGCAAAATCATGACACGAAAACAAGTTCAAGTAAGATCATCACTTGAAATAAGATTGTTATAGTTATAGAAATTGAACCAAAGTTTGAATATGATTATTACCTTGTATTAGAATGATAACCTACTGTAAGAAACAAATATTTCTTGAGGTTGGATGATCACCTTACAAGATTGGAAGTGAGCTAGCAAACTTGAAAGTATTCTTGATTTTATGAAACTAGAACTTTTGGAATTTATGAAGAACACTTAGAACTTGAAGATAGAACTTGAGAGAGTTCAATTAGATGAAGAAAATTGAAGAATGAAAGTGTTTGTAGGTGTTTTTGGTCGTTGGTGTATGGATTGGATATAAAGGATATGTAATTTTGTTTTCATGTAAATAAGTCATGAATGATTACTCATATTTTTGTAATCTTATGAGATATTTCATGCTAGTTGCCAAATGATGGTTCCCACATGTGTTAGGTGACTCACATGGGCTGCTAAGAGCTGATCATTGGAGTGTATATACTAATAGTACATACATCTAAAAGCTGTGTATTGTACGAGTACGAATACGGGTGCATACGAGTAGAATTGTTGATGAAACTGAACGAGAATGTAATTGTAAGCATTTTTGTTAAGTAGAAGTATTTTGATAAGTGTATTAAAGTCTTTCAAAAGTGTATAAATACATATTAAAACACTACATGTATATACATTTTAACTGAGTCGTTAAGTCATCGTTAGTCGTTACATGTAAGTGTTGTTTTGAAACCTTTAGGTTAACGATCTTGTTAAATGTTGTTAACCCAATGTTTATAATATCAAAAGAGATTTTAAATTATTATATTATCATGATATTATGATGTACGAATATCTCTTAATATGATATATATACATTAAATGTCGTTACAACGATAAACGTTACATATATGTCTCGTTTCAAAATCATTAAGTTAGTAGTCTTGTTTTTACATATGTAGTTCATTGTTAATATAATTAATGATATGTTTACTTATCATAATATCATGTTAACTATATATATAACCATATATATGTCATCATATAGTTTTTTTACAAGTTTTAACGTTCGTGAATCACCGGTCAACTTGGGTGGTCAATTGTCTATATGAAACCTATTTCAATTAATCAAGTCTTAACAAGTTTGATTGCTTAACATGTTGGAAACATTTAATCATGTAAACATCAATCTCAATTAATATATATAAACATGGAAAAGTTCGGGTCACTACAGGTACTACCCGAATTAAAACTATAAAATGCTAATATGAAGAAAAATCTTTTATAAATAAGTTCATATTATGCTACGAAATACTATTGACTACTCTTAAGTTCTATATGATTAACTCAATTCTTTTGGCTATTTTTGAAGGAAATGGCACCGACAACTCGTCAGAACTTGAACATGAGTGAGGAAGACTTCCGTGTTTTCCTTGCTGCGAACATAGCCGTAGTGCAGGCCACAATGCAAAATAACAACAATAACTCTGGTTCTAGCAGTGGAACAAATTCCACAAGAAATTCTGTAGGATGTTCCTACAAAGAATTCACTGCCTGCAAACCTTTGGAATTTGATGGAACCGAGGGTCCAATTGGATTGAAACGGTGGACCGAGAAGGTTGAATCGGTGTTTTCCATAAGTAAATGTACTGAAGAAGACAAAGTAAAGTACGCTGCGCATACCTTCACAGGTACGGCGCTAACATGGTGGAATACCTATCTCGAGCAGGTAGGACAAGATACTGCTTACGCACTACCGTAGTCAGCATTCAAGCAATTGATGAACGAGCAGTATCGTCCCAGAAACGAGGTCAACAAGCTCAAGGTAGAGCTTAGAGGATTACGAACGCAAGGTTTTGATATCATCACATACGAACGACGATTCACCGAATTGTGCCTATTGTGTCCCAGAACGTTCGAAGACGAAGAAGAAAAGATCGACGCATTTGTAAAAGGGTTACCGGAAAGGATTCAAGAAGATGTGAGTTCACACGAGCCAGCCTCCATACAAAAGGCAAGTCGAATGGCTCACAAATTAGTGAACCAGATCAAAGGAAGGATTAAAGAGCAGACGACTGAAGAGGCTAACATGAAACAAGTCAAGAGAAAGTGGGAAGAAACTAATGACAAGAGTCACCAATACAACAACAACAATCACAACCACAATCGCAATAACTATTCCAACAACCGCAACATCAATCTCAACAACAACTTCAACAAACGTCCTAACAACAACTACAATAACCGTCCCAACAACAATAACAACAACAACAACAATAGCAACAATAACAATCCCAACAACAATCTCAATAACAACAATGGCAACAAAAACCAAAAACAGCCATGCCAAAGGTGTGAAGAGAATCACCAGGGGTTCTGCACGACATTTTGCACCAGGTGTAGAAGAAATGGTCATAGTGCGGCAAAGTGTGAGGCCTACGGACCAAAGTTTAACAGAATTAAAAGAATAAATAATGTCGGAACAGATAATGCCGCCATAGTTTGCTTTTCATATGGAAAACCGGGCCACATTAGTAGAAATTTCCCGAATCAGGGGAATACTAGTGGGCAGGGCCGCGGAAGAGT
Source organism: Rutidosis leptorrhynchoides (assembly GCF_046630445.1). Classification (NCBI taxonomy): domain Eukaryota; kingdom Viridiplantae; phylum Streptophyta; class Magnoliopsida; order Asterales; family Asteraceae; genus Rutidosis; species Rutidosis leptorrhynchoides. The sequence goes on along the minus strand of NC_092341.1, from coordinate 373,794,938 downwards.
TTTCAATATTAATACGGCAGAAGCGCAGGAAGACCCGGAGCTTGTTACGGGTACGTTTCTTATTGACAATAAATCTACTTATGTTTTATTTGATTCGGGTGCGGATAGAAGCTATATGAGTAGAGATTTTTGTGCTAAACTAAGTTGCTCACCGACGCCCTTGGATAATAAATTTTTACTGGAATTAGCAAACGGTAAATTAATTACAGCACATAATATATGTCGGAATCGAGAAATTAAACTGGTTAGCGAAACATTTAAGATTGACTTGATACCAGTAGAGTTAGGGAGTTTTGATGTGATAATCGGTATGGACTGGTTGAAAGAAGTGAAAGCAGAGATCGTTTATTACAAAAATGTAATTCGCATTATACGAGAAAAAGGAAAACCCTTAATGGTGTACTGAGAAAAGAGCAACGCGAAGTTAAATCTTATTAGTAACCTGAAGGCGCAAAAACTAATAAGAAGAGGTTGCTATGCTGTGCTAGCACATGTCGAAAAAGTCAATTCTGAAGAAAAAACATCAATAATGTTCCCGTCGCAAAAGAATTTCCCGATGTATTTCCGAAAGAATTACCGGGACTACCTCCAACCGATCCGTTGAATTTCAAATAGACCTTGTACCGGGAGCTGCACCAATAGCTGGTGCCCCATACAGACTCACACCCAGCGAAATGAAGGAACTTCATAACCAATTACAAGAACTTTTAGAGCGTGGTTTTATTCGACCAAGCACATAACCGTGGGGAACTCCTGTTTTGTTTGTTAAGAAGAAGGATGGTACATTTAGGTTGTGTATCGACTACTGAGAGTTGAACAAACTTACTATCAAGAACCGCTACCCACTACCGAGAATCAACGAATTATTTGATCAACTACAAGGCTCGTCGGTTTATTCGAAGATTGATTTACGTTCTGGGTATCATCAAATGTGGGTGAAGGAGGATGATATTCCAAAGACTGCTTTTAAGATGCGTTACCGTCATTACGAGTTTATGGTTATGCCGTTTGGGTTGACTAACACACTAGTTGTGTTCATGGACCTCATGAACCGAGTGTGTGGACCATACCTTGATAAGTTTGTCATTGCTTTCATCGATGACATACTTATTTACTCAAAAAATAACCAAGAGCACGAAGAACATTTGAGAAAAGTGCTAGAATTGTTAAGGAAAGAAAAACTGTACGCTAAGTTTTCAAAGTGTGCATTTTGGTTGGAAGAAGTTCAATTCCTCAGACACATAGTGAAAAAAGAAGGTATTCAGGTGGATTCAGCAAAAATTGAAACCGTTGAAAAGTGGGAAACCCCGAAAACTCCGAAGCATATACGCCAATTTTTAGGACAAGCTGGTTGGTTACTACAGAAGATTCATCCAAGATTTTTCCAGAAAAGCAAAACCCTTGACTGCATTAACGCATAAAGGGAGGAAATTTGAATGGAAGGATGAACAAGAGAAAGCGTTTCAATTGTTAAAGAAAAAGTTAACTATGGCACCTATATTGTCATTACCTGAAGGGAATGATGATTTTGTAATATATTGTGATGCCTCAAAGCAAGGTCTCGGTTGTGTATTAATGTAACGAACGAAGGTAATTGCTTATGCGTCTAGACAATTGAAGATTCACGAGCAGAATTATACGACGCATGATTTGGAATTAGGCGCGGTTGTTTTTGCATTAAAGACTTGGAGGCACTACTTATATGGGGTCAAAAGTATTATATATACCGACCATAAAAGTCTTCAACACATATTTAATCAGAAACAACTGAACATGAGGCAGCTCAGGTGGATTGAATTGTTTAATGATTACGACTTTGAGATTCATTACCACCTGGGGAAGGCAAATGTGGTAGCCGACGCTTTGAGTAGAAAGGACAGAGAACCTATACGGGTAAAAACTATGAATATAATTATTCGTACTAACCTTACTACTCAAATAAAGGAGGCGCAGCAGAGAGTTGTAAAAGAAGGAAAGTTGAAGAATGAAATACCCAAAGGATCGAAGAAACATCTTAATATTCGGGAAGACGGAACCCGGTATAGGGCTGAAAGAATTTGGGTACCAAAGTTTGGAGATGTGAGAGAAAAGGTACTTAAAGAAGCACATAAAATCAGATATTCAATACATCCCGGAGCGGGGAAGATGTACAAAGATCTCAAGAAACACTTTTAGTGGCCGGGTATGAAAGCTGATATTGCTAAATATGTAGGAGAATGTTTGACGTGTTCTAAGGTCAAAGCTTAACATCAGAAACCATTAGGTCTACTTCAACAACCTGAAATCCCGGAATGGAAATGGGAAAACATTACCATGGATTTCATTACTAAATTGCCAAGGACTGCAAGTGGTTATGATACAATTTGGGTAATAGTCGATCGTCTTACCAAGTCAGCACACTTTCTGCCAATGAGAGAAGATGAAAAAATGGAAAAGTTGGCGCGATTATACTTGAAGGAAGTTGTCTCCAGACATGGAATACCAGTCTCTATTATCTCAGATAGGGATGGCAGATTTGTTTCAAGATTTTGGCAGACATTGCAACAAGCATTGGGGACTCGTCTAGACATGAGTACTGCTTATCATCCACAAACTAATGGGAAAAGTGAAAGGACGATACAGACCCTTAAAGACATGCTACGAGCATGTGTTATCGATTTTGGAAACAGTTGGGATCGACACCTACCGTTAGCAGAATTTTCCTACAACAACAGTTACCATTCGAGTATTGAGATGGAGCTGTTTGAAGCACTTTATGGTAGAAAGTGCAGGTCTCCGATTTGTTGGAGTGAAGTGGGGGATAGACAGATTACGGGTCTGGAGATAATTCAAGAAACTACCAAGAAGATCATCCAAATTCAACAACGATTGAAAACTGCCCAAAGTCTACAAAAGAGCTACACGGACATTAAAAGAAAAGATATAGAATTTGAGATTGGAGAGATGGTCATGCTTAAGGTTTCACCTTGGAAAGGCATTGTTCGATTTGGTAAACGGGGGAAACTAAATCCAAGGTACATTGAACCATTCAAGATTATAGATCGTGTCGGACCAGTAGCTTACCAACTTGACTTACCGCAACAACTCGACGGGGTACATAATACTTTTCATGTCTCGAATTTGAAGAAATGTTTTGCTAAAGAAGATCTCACCATTCCATTAGACGAGATTACAATTAACGAAAAACTACAATTCATTGAAGAACCAGTCGAAATAATGGATCGTGAGGTTAAAAGACTTAAGCAAAACAAGATACCAATTGTTAAGGTTTGATGGAATGCTCGTAGAGGACCCGAATTCACCTGGGAGCATGAAGATCAGATAAAGCTGAAATACCCTCACCTATTTCCAGAAGATGCGTCAACACCTTCAACAGCTTAAAATTTCGGGACGAAATTTATTTAACGGGTAGGTACTGTAGTGACCCGAACTTTTCCATGATTATATATTAATTGAAAAATAAATTTGCATGATTAAATGTTTCCAACATGTTAAGCAATCAAACTTGTTAAGACTTGATTATTTGAAATGAGTTTCATGTAGACAATTGACCACCCAAGTTGACCGACGATTCACGAACGTTAAAACTTGTAAAAACGACATGACGATATATATATATATGGATATACATATATTTAATATAAGATTATGATAGTAAGTATCTCCTTAAGTATATTAAAAATGAGTTATATACATAAACATGAGACTACTAAGTTAAGAAACTCAAAACGATATATATAACGATTATCGTTATTACAACGTCTTACTAAATACATATGTATCATATTAAGATATTGTTACACTATATTTAACATGATAAAATTATAATCATATATATCATTAAGTATGTTAAACTACATATGTAAAACAATACTACTAACTTAAGAATTCTGAAACGAGGCATATATGTAACGATTATCGTTGTAACGACATTTTAATGTATATATATCATATTAAGATATATTCATACATCATAATATCATGATAATGTAATAATTTAACATCTCATTAGATATAATAAACAATGGGTTAACAACATTAAATGAGATCGTTAACTTAAAGGTTTCAAAACAACACTTACATGTAACGACTAACGATGACTTAACGACTCAGTTAAAATGTATATACATGTAGTGTATTTAGATGTATTAGTACCCTTTAACAAGACTTCAAGACACATATCAAAGTACTTCTAATTAACAAAAATGCTTACAATTGCATTCTCATTCATTTTCATCAACAATTCTACTCGTATGCAACCGTATTCGTACTCGTACAATACCCAACTCCTAGACGTATATGCTATTGGTATATACACATAATAATTCGGCTCTTAGCAGTCCTAGATAGTCAAAAAACATGTAGAACCAACAATTAGACAACTAGCAAGACTTATGAGCAAGGAAACAAAAACAAGAACTCCTTTTAACCCCACTCACCTTCACCACTCACCACCTACTCCATTTCACTTCCCATTTTCTTCCCAATTCTCTCTCAAAACACACACACACTCTTCCATGAATGTCTAAGTTACTATTTTTCCAGCAAAAATTATCAAATACAAGCTTTGGTTATTACCTATAATCATCAAAAAAACAATTACTCAAGAACACATCAAGAACACTTCCAAGTTTACAAGTTTACTTCCAAGTTTCCTAATCCATTCCAAGCAATCATCTAAGATCAAGAAACCTTTGTTATTTACAGTAGGTTATCTTTCTAAGTCAAGTTAATATTCATATTCAATCTTTGATTCAATTTCTATAACTATAACTATCTTAATTCGAGTAATAATCTTACTTGAACTTCCAATCTTGTGTCATGATTCTATTTCAAGAACTTCCAAGCCATCAAAGATCCTTTGAAGCTCAAGTTATTTTTTCATCGTTTTCAGTAGGTTTACCTACTAAACTTGAGGTAGTAATGATGTTCATAACATCATTCGATTCATATATGTATAACTATCTTATTCGAAGATTTGAACATGTAATCACTAGAACATAGTTTAGTTAATTCTAAACTTGTTCGCAAACAAAGTTAATCCTTCTAATTTGACTTTTAAAATCAACTAAACACATGTTCTATATCTATATAATATGTTAACTTAATGATTTAAAACCTGGAAACACGAAAAACACTGTAAAACCGGATATACGCCGTCGTAGTAACACCGCGGGCTGTTTTGGGTTAGTTAATTAAAAAATATGATAAACTTTGATTTAAAAGTTGTTCTTCTGGGAAAATAATTTTTCTTATGAACATGAAACTATATCTAAAAATCATGGTTAAACTCAAAGTGTAAGTATGTTTTCCAAAATGGTCATCTAGACGTCGTTCTTTCGACTGAAATGACTACCTTTACAAAAACGACTTGTAACCTGTATTTATGACTATAAACTTATACTTTTTCTGTTTAGATTCATAAACTTAAGTTCAATATGAAACCATAGAAATTTGAATCACTCAAAACGGATTTAAAACGAAGAAGTTATGGGTAAAACAAGATTGGATACTTTTGCTTGTTGTAACTACGTGAAAATTGGTAACAAATCTATATTAATCATATCCTAGCTAACTCATATTGTATTATACATGTATTCTAATATATTATGTAATCTTGGGATACCATAGACACGTATGCAAATGTTTTGACATATCATATCGACCCATGTATATATATTATTTGGAACAACCATAGACACTCTATATGCAGTAATGTTGGAGTTAGATATACAGGGTTGAGGTTGATTCCAAAAATATATATACTTTGAGTTGTGATCTAGCCTAAGACGTGTATACACTAGGTCGTGGATTGATTCAAGATAATATATATCAATTTATTTCTGTACATCTAACTGTTGACAACTAGTTGTAGGTTACTAACGAGGACAGCTGACTTAATAAACTTAACACAGTAAAACGCATTAAAAATGCTGTAAATATATTTTGAACATACTTTGATATATATGTACATATTTGTTATAGGTTCGTGAATCGACAAGTGGCCAACTCTTACTTCCCAACGAAGTAAAAATCTGTGAAAGTGAGTTATAGTCCCACTTTTAAAATCTAATATTTTGGGATGAGAATACATGCAGTTTTATAAATGTTTTATGAAATAGACACAAGTAAATGAAACTACATTATATGGGTGAATGATCGAAGCCGAATATGCCCCTTTTTGCTTGGTAACCTAAGAATTAGTAAACCGATCTACTAATTGACGCGAATCCTAAAGATAGATCTATTGGGCCTAACGAACCCCATCCATGGTTGCGAATGCTTTAGTACTTCGATGTTGTTTTATCATGTCTGATGGATGTCCCGAAATGATAGGGGATATTCTTATATGCATCTTGTTAATGTCGGTTACCAGGTGTTCACCATATGAATGATTTTTATGCATGCATGCTGTTTACAAGAAATGGAAATATGAAATCTTGTGGTCTATTAATACGAATTGATAAATATATAGGCTAAACCTATAACTCACCAACATTTTTGTTGACGTTTTAAGCATGTTTATTCTCAGGTGATTGTTAAGAGCTTCCGCTGTTGCATACTAAATTAAGGACAAGATTTAGAGTCCATGCTTGTATAATATTGTTTAAAAACTGCATTCGAATACTTATGTTGATGTGTAATATTATTGTAAACTATTATGTAATGGTCGTGTGAAAAACGCTATATTTTTTATTATCATTATTTGATAATCGTCGTAATATTTTAAAGGTTATGGTTTGTTTTAAAATCGAATGCAGTCTTTGAAAAACGTCTCATATAGAGGTCAAAACCTCGCAACGAAATCAATTAATATGGAACGTTTATAATCAATATGAACGGGACATTTCACTTGACACAATTTCTCTTTCAACAATTGAAAAGCAATTTCTTGCTCGTTTTCCCAATTAAATCTCGTGTTCTTTCTCGTCAACTTCGTCAATGGAGAAGCAATCTTGGAAAAGTCTTGGATAAACCGACGATAATAACCGGCCAATCCGAGAAAACTTCGGATTTCCGTAGGAGTAGCCGGTCGTCCCCAACTCTTCACCATCTCTATCTTCCCCTGATCTACTTGAATACCGTCTTTGTTCACAATATGACCAAGGAATTGAACTTCCCTTAGCCAAAATTCACATTTGGAGAATTTTGCATACAACTTCTCCTTCCGCAACATCTTCAACACACCACGCAAATGATGTTCATGTTCCTTCATACTCTTTGAATAGACAAGTATGTCGTCAATGAACACAATCACCGACTTGTCCAACATAGGTTGGCACACTCGGTTCATAAGGTCCATGAATGCCGCCGGTGCATTCGTAAGACCGAAAGGCATAATTACAAACTCATAATCCCCGTAACGCGTTCGAAAAGCCGTTTTCTCAATATCTTCCTCACGAACCCGCATTTGGTGATAGCCGGACCGTAGGTCGATCTTAGAGAAATATGTTGCACCTTGGAGTTGTTCAAACAAATCGTCAATCCGTGGCAATGGATAACGATTCTTTATCGTCACTTTGTTCAACTCCCGATAATCGATGCACATCCGCATACTACCATCCTTCTTCTTCACGAATAAAACCGGAGCGCCTCATGGTGAAGCACTCGGTCGAATAAAACCCTTTTCGAGCAACTCTTAGGTTTGATTTAACAACTCTTGCATCTCCGTTGGTGCTAAACGATAAGGAGTTTTAGCAATGTGGGTAGCCCCCGGAACCAACTCAATGCGAAATTCAACTTGTCTTTCCGCCGGAACACCCGGTAACTCATCCGGAAAAAGGTCTTCAAATTCATTTACCACTAAAATTTTACGAATGGGTGGTGGCTCATCACGAGTATCAACAACATGGGAAAGAAAAGTCATGCCACCACTAACAAGGAAACGACGTGCCCGAGCAAAAGTGCATATTGGAACAAGTCTTCTTCGCTTATCGTCATGAATAATTAACTCTCCCCCACTTGGGGTCTTCACACGAATAGATTTTTCATGGCATGGCCTAATCATTGGTCATTAAGTAAGTGCGACCCCTAGCCGTACCCGCCGCCTTCTCTAACTTCTTAACATGGTCATTATTCAAATCGAGACATTCCGGCCTCTTGTGCCCTTCTTTACCACAATTATAACAAGTGAGTTTGGTTGTAGAAGGTGGGTTGGTGCAATCACGGGCCATATGCCCCTTTCGTCCACAATTGTGACAAGAATAATGGAATTCTCCGGGAACACTCTTCTTCACACTACCGACACTCTCGGTTGCACCCTTACCCCTCTTGTTCGAATGACTAGTAGCTTCGAACTTCCTCTTGCCAAAAGTAAAGCCACTCTTTCTCAACACGAGCGCCTCAAAACCTTTGGCCATATTGAACAACTCATCGAAACTTTTCACCACGTTCACACTAATCTTCTCTTGATAACTATCATTCAAGATTCGATAGAAATCTTCCTTCAACATCTTATCATTCCCGACATATTCCGGGAAAAATTGGGTTTTCGACAAGAAAATGGATTTGAGAGTGTTCAAATCCATCGACCCTTACCTCAAGGAACGTAACTCGTCCTTAAGCCTAGTAAGATCGGCCGAAGTTCGGTATTCGTCGAAAAATTCCGCCTTGAATTCATCCCAAGTGAATTCCATGCATTATTCTTCGCCATAAACTTGGATCTTTGCGTCCCACCATAACTTTGCATCGCCCCTCAACATACTACACCCGTACCTTGTCTTCTTATTGAGAGGACATTCACAAGTTTTTAACGTTCGTGACCCGAACTTTTTCATGTTTATATATATATTAAATGAAATTGTTATTTACATGATTAAGTGTTTCCAACATGTTAAGCAATTAAACTTGTTAAGACTTGATTAATTGAAATAGGTTTCATATAGACAATTGACCACCCAAGTTGACCGGTGATTCACAAACGTTAAAACTTGTAAAAACTATATGATGACATATATATGGATATATATACATATATATATATAGTTAACATGATATTATGATAAGTAAACATATCATTAAGTATATTAACAATGAACTACATATGTAAAAGCAAGACTACTAACTTAATGATTTTGAAACGAGACATATATGTAACGATTATCGTTGTAACGACATTTAATGTATATATATCATATTAAGAGATATTCATACATCATATTATCATGATAATATAATAATTTAAAATCTCATTTTATATTATAAACATTGGGTTAACAACACTTAACAAGATCGTTAACCTAAAGGTTTCAAAACAACACTTACATGTAATGACTAACGATGACTTAACGACTCAGTTAAAATGTATATACATGTAGTGTTTTAATATGTATTCATACACTTTTGAAAGACTTCAAGACACTTATCAAAATACTTCTACTTAACAAAAATGCTTACAATTACATCCTCGTTCAGTTTCATCAACAATTCTACTCGTATGCACCCTTATTCGTACTCGTACAATACACGGCTTTTAGATGTATGTACTATTGGTATATACACTCCAATGATCAGCTCTTAGCAGCCCATGTGAGTCACCTAACACATGTGGGAACCATCATTTGGCAACTAGCATGAAATATCTCATAAAATTACAAAAATATGAGTAATCATTCATGACTTATTTACATGAAAACAAAATTACATATCCTTTATATCTAATCCATACACCAACGACCAAAAATACCTACAAACACTTTCATTCTTCAATTTTCTTCATCTAATTAATCTCTCTCAAGTTCTATCTTCAAGTTCTAAGTGTTCTTCATGAATTCTACAAGTTCTAGTTTCATAAAATCAAGAATACTTCCAAGTTTGCTAGCTTACTTCCAATCTTGTAGAGTGATCATCCAACCTCAACAAATCTTTCTTATTTACAGTAATATATCTTTCTAATATAAGGTAATACTCATATTCAAACTTTGATTCAATTTCTATAACTATAACAATCTTATTTCGAGTGAAAATCTTACTTGAACTTGTTTTCGTGTCATGATTCTACTTCAAGAACTTTCAAGCCATCCAAGGATCCTTTGGAGCTAGATCCATTTTTCTAATTTCCAGTAGCTTTATCCAGAAAACTTGAGGTAGTAATGATGTCCATAACATCATTCGATTCCTACATATAAAGCTATCTTATTCGAAGGTTTAAACTTTTAATCACTAGAACATAGTTTAGTTAATTCTAAACTTGTTCGCAAACAAAAGTTAATCCTTCTAACTTGACTTTTAAAATCAATTAAACACATGTTCTATATCTATATGATACGCTAACTTAATGATTTAAAACCTGGAAACACAAAGAACACTGTAAAACCGAACATACGCCGTCGTAGTAACACCGCGGGCTGTTTTGGGTTAGTTAATTAAAAACTATAATAAACTTTGATTTAAAAGTTGTTTTTCTGGGAAAATGATTTTTCTTATGAACATGAAACTATATCCAAAAATCATGGTTAAACTCAAAGTGGAAGTATGTTTTCTAAAATGGTCATCTAGACGTCGTTCTTTCGACTGAAATGACTACCTTTACAAAAAAGACTTGTAACTTATATTTCCGACTATAAACCTATACTTTTTCTGTTTAGATTCATAAAATAGAGTTCAATATGAAACCATAGCAATTTGATTCACTCAAAACGGATTTAAAATGAAGAAGTTATGGGTAAAACAAGATTGGATAATTTTTCTTGTTGTAGCAACGTGAAAATTGGTAACAAATCTATATTAATCATATCCTAGCTAACTTATATTGTATTATACATGTATTCTAATATATTATGTAATCTTGGAATACCATAGACACGTATGAAAATGTTTTGACATATCATATCGGCCCATGTGTATATATTATTTGGAACAACCATAGACACTCTATATGCAGTAATGTGGGAGTTAGCTATACAGGGTTGAGGTTGATTCCAAAAATATATATACTTTGAGTTGTGATCTAGCCTGAGACGTGTATACACTGGGTCGTGGATTGATTCAAGATAATATATATCAATTTTTTTCTGTACATCTAACGTTGGACAACTAGTTGTAGGTTACTAACGAGGACAGCTGACTTAATAAACTTAAAACATCAAAATGTATTAAAAGTGTTGTAAATATATTTTGAATATACTTTGATATATATGTACATATTTGTTATAGGTTCGTGAATCGACCAGTGGCCAAGTCTTACTTCCCGACGAAGTAAAAATCTGTGAAAGTGAGTTATAGTCCCACTTTTAAAATCTAATATTTTTGGGATGAGAATACATGCAGGTTTTATAAATGATTTACAAAATAGACACAAGTACGTGAAACTACATTCTATGGTTGAATTATCGAAATCGAATATGCCCCTTTTTATTAAGTCTGGTAATCTAAGAATTAGGGAACAGACACCCTAATTGACGCGAATCCTAAATATAGATCTATTGGGCCTAACAAACCCCATCCAAAGTACCGGATGCTTTAGTACTTCGAAATTTATATCATATTCGAAGGGTGTCCCGGAATGATGGGGATATTCTTATATATGCATCTTGTTAATGTCGGTTACCAGGTGTTCACCATATGAATGATTTTTATCTGTATGTATGGGATGTATATAGAAATATGAAATCTTGTGGTCTATTGTTACGATTTGATATATATAGGTTAAACCTATAACTCACCAACATTTTTGTTGACGTTTAAAGCATGTTTATTCTCAGGTGAATATTAAGATGTGTTATTTGTTGCATACTAAAATAAGGACAAGATTTGGAGTCCATGTTTGTATGATATTATGTAAAAACTGCATTCAAGAAACATATGTCGATGTAATATATTTCTATTTTAAACCATTATGTAATGGTCGTGTGTAAACAGTATATTTTAGATTATCATTATTTGATAATCTACGTAATGCTTTTGAAACCTTTATTGATAAAATAAAGGTTATGGTTGTTTTAAAAATGAATGCAGTCTTTGAAAAACATCTCATATAGAGGTCAAAACCTCGCAATGAAATCAATTAATATGGAACGTTTATAATCAATATGAACGGGACATTTCACGGAAGGCCCCCTCCATATCGGAGATTCAACGGGCACTCTTAAGAGGGTCTCGTTCACCTTCAAAGGTGGGAGGTTGAGAATCCTTGAAGTTCTTATAGAAAAAGTCCCGTCTTCCCACATTATCTTCGTGAAGAACGGCCTTAACTTGCTTCTTTACTACATTGACTAGTTGCTCGTCAATCCTATCTAGAAACATCTTCTTAACATCCTCGAGGAACTCTGCCTTTTGACGTTTAAAGATGGCCTCAACCTTGGCCGTAAACTCGGCCTCCTCCCTCGTACCTCCATTATCATTTTCGGGTCCATTTCTCGTCTTCATTCTATAAAACGAAATAGGTTAAACGACGAAATAAAAGGACTTAACACATATGTATATATATATATATATATATATATATATATATATATATATATACCACACTATCACATCTTGCTCAACAATCGTCGTACATTGCTTGTTTGACAGGATTTGAACCCGTAACAATGGTAGCTAATCATTGTTACGCGAGCACGTCGCATTAACTCGCTAGTACAACGTCTATCTCACTTGATGATTGCAAAAACACAACACAAAACAATTAGTGCATAGTTAGCTCGCCTAAACCTAGGCACTAACCAATCCCCGGTCCGACCCGTCTTCTACAAGTCCCGCATAAAGCACATACACAATACAAGTCTAAGTCTAGGCACCTATATCAAGTTGTAACGACCCGCACTTTTCCGATCGTTCTATACTTATGAGATTAATATTTACATAAATTAAACCTTACCAACATGATAAGCAATCCAAATTGTTGAGACTTATGTTTTTGAAAAGAGTTTTACACAACGTTTGACCGTCTAGTTTGACCGATGATATCACGAACTATACAATATATGATAATTATACATACATATTTAACATGATCTAAGGATGTTTTAATATCTCATTTTGTATTAATAACAAAAAGTCATAAGTATATTTTGAAACTACTAACTTAAGTTTTCAAAACAATAACCTACGTAACGTTATTTGACATAAATACTGATGATTTATAATGTTTATACATATATCGTATAAGTAATGTATTTAATCATTTTTAAAGGGCTTTTATACATAAAACAATATAAGTATATTTACAAAAGATAGTTATATTTGAATTCTCGTTCCGTTTCCTCAATAATCCTATACGTATATCTAGGGTACTATACACAGCTTCTAGAAGTATTTACTATTGGTATATACCAATAGAAATCTTCAATTATTGGAATAATATGTCATTCATGACATAATAAATTTTAACTTATCTTAGATATTTTCACTAAAAACCAAATTTTCAAGCCTATAAATAAGCACCATTTCTAACTCATTTTTACACATTCATTTTCCAAATTTTACTTCCAATTTTCACACACACTTGCAAGAACTCTCTCAACTTTTATTTTACTACTTCTTTCCAGCAACTTTACATTTTAAACTTGAGGTAAAAACTCTACTTCAACTCTTTTTCAATTCATATATTTAAAGCTATATATATAAGAGTTTATAAACTAGAACATAGTTTGAATGATTTCAAACTTGTTCGCAAACTAAATAGATCCTTCTAACTTAACTTTTAAAATACTTCAAGACCTGTAACATATCTTAATTATATGCTAACTTAACAAGGTATAACTTGGTTTTTCAAAGAACACCTTAAAAACTGAATTTACGACGTCGGAGTGCAACCGGGGGCTGTTTTGGGTTGGATAATTAAAAACCATCTTAAACTTTGAATTGGAGGTTTATTTTCTGGAAAAATGATTTTTACTATGAATATGATAACACATAAAAATTTCATGATTTAACTCAAAGTATAAGTATTTTTAGAAAAATAATCATTTGAGGTTGTTTACATAATGGAAAATGATTAACTTCATAAGTTTCACTAAAGTTTGACCTATGCCGTGTGATTTTGAATACAAACTAAGGTATTTACAGTTCATAGTCTTAAAGAGGGACTCGATCCAAGGAGATGGCAAGTTGAATCAACGAAAACGGAGTTGTAACGAAGAAACTATGACCGAAACAAAATCGGATATCCAAGACTAGTTTAGCCACGAAAATAATTGGGAAAAAAATTAAATAAATCACATCTTTTTAAGTTAACATGATATTTTATATATATGTACTTATAATTCAATTTTATATGGTTCAGGATCACCCGTAAACAACACGAGAAGATTAATCATAAGATCCCATGATTGTACGCAACACGTCATTTGACAACACCGGTACTTTATGTACGCAACACGTCATTTGACAACACCGGTACCATGGGTCAAGATTAATCTCGACCAATACATATACGATGGGGTTTTATTTATTTCGTTGGGGGTTTTATTTATTTCATTGCGGGTATATTAAACATCTAAAAATGAACCATTAAAATTGAATTACTAACAACGAACTGCTAACTACGGACTAAGGAATTATTCAAAGTATTAAAAGTATATATATGTGACGTTTGTTTAAAAAGAAAAGGTATTGATATATTATATATGGATAGGTTCGTGATATCAACCGGAGACCAAGTCAAATTATATATATATCTTCAAGACGAAAGTGAGTATATAGTCCCACTTTTAAACTCTAAATATTTCGGGATGAGAATACATGTATTTTATGTTTTACGTTATGGACACAAGTGACTGAAAAATATATTCTACGTTGAGTTGTACCACTGCATACTTCCCTGTAGCTTGGTAACTGTTATTTACAGCGGTATTGTAAACACGAATCCTGTTGATAGATCTATCGGGCCTGACAACCCCAACCGGACTGGACGACCAGTATTCAACGGTTGCACAGTACTTCGTTTCGTGACTACACTTGGTACGGTGTAGTAAGATTTCATAATAAAGGGAATATGCGACGTGATTAAATGTTAAGTATGGTTACCAAGTGCTCAACCACTTAGAATATTTTTATTAAACTGTTTATATACGAAATCTTGTGGTCTATATATATATATATTGCTGCCGGCATTAAACCTATATCTCACCAACTTTATGTTGACCTTTTAAAACATGTCTATTCTCAGGTGATTACTAAAGCTTCCGCTGCATTATGTTGAATTTGAGCAGGATCTTGCGTACGCATATTTGTGTCAAAAATAAAACTGCATACCCAAGGATTTGTGTTGTAAAATATGCTCGAAATCGTGTTGTTATCATTATATGTAAAGTTTGTAAGTCGAAAATTATCGCTAAACGATAATCATCTTTTTATTGTCTAAAGCTTGTAACAAAAATAATGGTTATGGTTTGTAATGTATAATATATGCAGTTTCTCTTTTAAAAATGTCGCATATAGAGGTCAATACCTCGCAATGAAATCATACGTTATCTAACACGTTCTTATGGTTAAGGACGGGTTATGACATGTGGTATCAGAGCGGTGGTCTTAGCGAACCAGGTTTGCATTAGTGTGTCTAACCGATAAGTCGTTAGGATACATTAGTAAGTCTGGACTTTGACCGGGTCTGATTTAAAAACCATTGCTTATCATTGTTGGTTAAAATTTATATGTAAATATTATGTAGTACTAATGGGTTAGTTGTTGTATGATAGATGTCGGGCTCAAAACTTGTTATCACATTCAGCGACTCCGAACCAGAATCTTCAGATGGTGTTCCAGTCATTAACCTATCCGATGACGAAAATAATATCTTTGGGGAAGACTCACAAATTCCGGATGAACCGACTATAGAGAACCCGGAAAGTGAACCCGAGGAGGAAAGTGAACCCGAGGAGGAAAGTGAACCCGAGGAGGAAAGTGAACCCGAGGAGGAAAGTGAACCCGAGGAAGAAATACAGGAAATTACAAAAGATGAGTTCGAACTAGGAAAGAAACGAAAGGCTAATGAATTAGAAAATTCAAATCCCGAGTTTAGTAAGGATGATGTGGAACCAACTCCACTAGACACTACCACCCCTATTCCCGCTATTCCTATTCGTGCTGTCCCGGCATCCAGTTCTTCAGCCCCACAGCCAAAATATAGGCAGACAGCTAGGATAAGTGTTAGGCCATTCCTTGAACCTAAACGTCCTAGAAAATAGACCAAACGATGCGCTGCCGTATTAAACCATGGGATCATATAATGTTTTGTATAATATTATTAGTGTGGTTTGCTTAATGTTCGATATAAGATAAGCATATGTAAAATAGTGAAGTGTGAAATGCAATAATTTTCCATGGTTAAGTATTATTTAGATGGTAGTAATTGATTCTGTACTAAGCTATTAAGTATGGACATTAACGGGTAGGTACTACCCTAGATATAATTATAAAACGCTAATAAGAAGAAAAGGCTTTTATAATAATACCTGGTTCATATTATTAATAAGCTATAATGTACTGTAAATATACACTACATCTATAATATTCCATGTGAATAATTATTTTCTTTTCATTCTTATAGAAGAATATGGCGCGATTGAACCGAATGACGGAACAAGAAATCCAGGAACTCATCAATCAACGAGTGAACGACAGAATGTTATGGGTCGAGGCTGCAAGAGGTGCTGCAGTTAACCCAAATCCTCGTGTGGGGTGCACTTACAAAACTTTTCAAGCTTGCAAGCCCTCATCATTCAGTGGAACAGAAGGACCAATCGGTTTAACCCGGTGGATAGAAAAGATGGAGACTGTGTTTAAAATCAGTGGTTGTGTTGAAAAGGACATGACCAAGTATGCATCGTGCACTTTACAAGATAGTGCACTCACGTGGTGGAAAAATTATGTGAAGGCTGTAGGAGGAGATGTAGCTTATGATACTCCGTGGGAAGAATTCAAAACAATGTTAATCAACGAATATTGTCCAAGGAACGAGGTTAGGAAGTTGGAAGATGAGTTACGAAGTCTGAAGGTTATTGGTACTGAAATCACCAACTACAATCAGCGATTCATGGAATTAGTTTTGCTATGTCCTGAATTGGTTCCAACCGAAGAACGGAAGATTGAAATGTATAAAGATGGTTTGCCCAAAAAGGTCAAGGCAAACGTTACAGCATCGAAACCTAAGACAATTCATGAAGCTATAACCATGGCAAACGAGCTAATGGATCAGGTCATCATGGATAAGAAAGCATCCAATACTGATGTGAAGGTATCAGGTAACAAAAGAAAGTGGAATGGAAATTATGATCGAGGTAACCAACAACAATCTTTTAAGAAACAAGAAACCATACAAGGTGCAGGTGGTGGTTCAAGCTTTGGTTACAAAGGACAAAATCCTTTATGCAACCGATGCCACAAACATCACTCTGGCTACTGTAATGTGGTATGCAACAAATGTAATCGAAAGGGTCATCTTGCTGAAGATTGTAGGGCTCTCGTTACAAATACAAATGGTACCAAGACTCCTGCCACCAATGCAAATAGAACTGCTTTGGCTACCATTACTTGTTATGGGTGTGGAAAACAGGGTCACTATAAGAGCCAGTGTCCGAATCCAGAGAAGAATAATGGATCTGCACGTGGAAGAGCATTTGTTATTAATGCTAGAGAGGCGTGTGAAGACCCGGAGCTTGTTACGGGTACGTTTACCATTAATAACTTATCCGCATCTATTATATTTGATACTGGTGCTGATAGAAGTTACGTGAGTAGAGGCTTTTACGCTAAATTGAATTGTTCATCATTACCTCTAGATGCTAAGTACATGATTGAGTTAGCTAATGGTAAACTAATTAAAGCCGATAAAATTTGCCGTGATTGTAAAATAAATTTAGCCGGAGAAACATTTAAAATTGACTTAATACCCGTAGAATTAGGAAGTTTTGATGTAATAGTCGGCATGGACTGGATGTCCAAAGTAGGAGCTAAAGTTGTGTGTGCCAAGAAGGCAATTCGCATTCCTTGTAAGGATAGAATGCCGGTGATGATTTATGGAGAGAAGGGTAACTCAAAGCTAAAACTCATTAGTTATTTGAAAGCTCAAAAGTGCTTGAAGAAAGGGTGCTATGCTATCTTAGCACATGTTAATAAAGTCGAAAAGAAAGAAAAAGAGAAGTGCATCAACGACGTGCCTGTGGCAAGAGATTTTCCTGAAGTTTTTCCGGAAGAGTTGCCGGGATTACCTCCATTTAGATCTGTAGAATTTCAAATAGATTTAGTACCAGGAGCCGCACCAGTGGCTCGTGCTCCATATAGACTTGCACCGTCCGAGTTAAAAGAACTTCAGAGTCAGTTAAAAGAATTACTGGATCATGGATTCATACGACCAAGTACTTCACCGTGGGGAGCTCCGATTCTATTTGTTAAAAAGAAAGATGGATCTTTTAGGATGTGTATAGATTATCGTGAATTAAATAAGTTAACTATCAAAAATCGGTATCCACTACCGAGAATTGACGACTTATTTGATCAACTCCAGGGATCATGTGTTTATTCGAAAATCGACCTAAGATCGGGCTATCATCAACTACGTGTCAAAGAAGAGGACATTCCGAAAACTGCTTTTCGGACGCGTTATGGTCATTACGAATTTTTGGTCATGCCGTTTGGATTGACGAATGCGCCAGCTGTATTCATGGACCTCATGAATCGAGTTTGTAGTCCGTATTTAGATAAGTTTGTTATCGTTTTCATTGATGACATTCTTATCTATTCCAAGAGTGAGCAAGAGCATGAGCAGCATTTAAGGTTGATATTAGAGTTGTTGAGAAAAGAACAGCTATACGCTAAATTTTCTAAGTGTGCTTTCTGGTTGAAAGAAGTGCAATTTCTTGGCCACGTTGTTAGTAGCAAAGGAATTCAGGTTGATCCAGCAAAAATTGAAGCCATTGAAAAATGGGAGACTCCTAAAACACCAATGCAGATACGCCAATTTTTGGGTTTAGCCGGTTATTATAGAAGGTTTATTCAAGATTTTTCCCGAATAGCTAAGCCGTTGACAGCATTAACGCAAAAAGGGAAGAAATACGAATGGACCTCGGAGCAGGAGAACGCATTTCAATTACTGAAGAAGAAGTTAACTACGGCGCCTATTTTATCGTTACCTGAAGGGAACGATGATTTTGAAATATATTGTGACGCTTCGCGACAAGGTTTTGGTTGTGTTCTTATGCAACGAAAGAAAGTTATTGCATACGCATCTCGACAATTGAAGATTCACGAGCGGAATTATACGACGCATGATCTAGAACTGGGAGCAGTCGTGTTTGCGTTAAAGATATGGAGACACTACTTATATGGGGTTAGATGCACTGTGTTTACTGATCATAAAAGTCTTCAACATATTTTTGATCAGAAACAGCTGAACATGAGGCAACGTAGGTGGGTCGAGTTAATAAACAACTATGATTGTGAAATTCGTTATCATCCCGGGAAAGCGAATGTGGTGGCTGATGCACTAAGCAGAAAGGAACGAGAACCAATTCGAGTACGAGCGATGAACATAAAAATTCGCATGAATCTCAACTCACAAATCAAAGAAGTTCAACGAGAAGCACTTACTAAAGAAAATATAGGAAATGAAATAATGAAGAAGTATGAGAAGCAACTCGTTATACGGGAAGATGGAATTCGATATTTTGCAAACCGTATTTGGGTACCGAAGTTGGGTGGATTAAGGAAGTTGATATTGAACGAGGCACATAAGACAAGATACTCGATACATCCTGGAGTTGGAAAGATGTATCAAGATCTTAAGACACATTATTGGTGGCCTAACTTAAAGACATACGTTGCAACATATGTTGGGGAGTGTTTAACTTGTTCCAAGGTCAAGGCAGAACACCAGAAACCATCAGGGTTACTTCAACAACCAGAAATCCCAGAATGGAAATGGGATGGTATTACCATGGATTTCATCACGAAGTTACCAAAGACTGCCTGGGGATACGACACCATTTGGGTGATTGTTGATCGTCTTACCAAATCTGCCCATTTCTTGCCTATAAAGGAAATGGATAGAATGGAGAAACTATTACGACTGTATATAAAGGAAATTGTTTCAAGGCATGGAATACCTATTTCCATTATATCCGATCGTGATAGTAGATTTACCTCAAAGTTCTGGCAATCACTGCAGGAGGCACTAGGAACTCGTTTAGATATGAGTACCGCATATCATCCGCAAACCGACGGGCAGAGTGAAAGAACAATTCAGACTCTTGAAGACATGCTCAGGGCATGTGTGATCGATTTTGGAAACGGATGGGATAAGTATCTACTGTTAGCAGAATTTTCGTATAATAATAGTTATCATGCAAGCATTAAAGCTGCACCATTCGAAGCATTGTATGGAAGGAAGTGTAGATCTCCTATCTGTTGGAATGAAGTAGGAGATCGACAATTAACTGGTCCCGAGATCATACACGAAACGACTGAGAAGATAGTACAAATCAAGGAGAGATTGAAAACAGCCCGAAGTCGCCAAAAGAGCTACGCCGATGTCCGAAGGAAACCATTAGAGTTTTAGATTGGGGACATGGTTATGCTAAAGGTGTCACCTTGGAAAGGTGTAATACGTTTCGGTAAAAGAGGTAAACTGAACCCAAGATATGTAGGCCCGTTCAAGATCATCGAACGCATTGGATCGGTAGCTTATCGACTCGAGTTACCGCAACAACTCGCCGGAGTACACAATACCTTTCACGTCTCAAACCTTAAGAAGTGTCTTGCAAAGGAAGACCTCACCATTCCTCTTGAAGAAATCCATGTCGATGAGAAACTACAATTCATCGAAGAACCAATCGAAATCATGGATCGTGAAGTTAAACAGCTCAAGCAGAGCAACATACCAATCGTTAAGGTTCGTTGGAATACTCGAAGAGGTCCTGAGTTTACTTGGGAACGAGAGGATCAGATGAAACAAAAGTATCCACACTTGTTTCTCGATGACGCAAAATAGGTACAATTTTAAAATTTCGGGACGAAATTTATTTAACGGGTAGGTACTGTAACGACCCGCACTTTTCCGATCGTTCTATACTTATGAGATTAATATTTACATAAATTAAACCTTACCAACATGATAAGCAATCCAAATTGTTGAGACTTATGTTTTTGAAAAGAGTTTTACACAACGTTTGACCGTCTAGTTTGACCGATGATATCACGAACTATACAATATATGATAATTATACATACATATTTAACATGATCTAAGGATGTTTTAATATCTCATTTTGTATTAATAACAAAAAGTCATAAGTATATTTTGAAACTACTAACTTAAGTTTTCAAAACAATAACCTACGTAACGTTATTTGACATAAATACTGATGATTTATAATGTTTATACATATATCGTATAAGTAATGTATTTAATCATTTTTAAAGGGCTTTTATACATAAAACAATATAAGTATATTTACAAAAGATAGTTATATTTGAATTCTCGTTCCGTTTCCTCAATAATCCTATACGTATATCTAGGGTACTATACACAGCTTCTAGAAGTATTTACTATTGGTATATACCAATAGAAATCTTCAATTATTGGAATAATATGTCATTCATGACATAATAAATTTTAACTTATCTTAGATATTTTCACTAAAAACCAAATTTTCAAGCCTATAAATAAGCACCATTTCTAACTCATTTTTACACATTCATTTTCCAAATTTTACTTCCAATTTTCACACACACTTGCAAGAACTCTCTCAACTTTTATTTTACTACTTCTTTCTAGCAACTTTACATTTTAAACTTGAGGTAAAAACTCTACTTCAACTCTTTTTCAATTCATATATTTAAAGCTATATATATAAGAGTTTATAAACTAGAACATAGTTTGAATGATTTCAAACTTGTTCGCAAACTAAATAGATCCTTCTAACTTAACTTTTAAAATACTTCAAGACCTGTAACATATCTTAATTATATGCTAACTTAACAAGGTATAACTTGGTTTTTCAAAGAACACCTTAAAAACTGAATTTACGACGTCGGAGTGCAACCGGGGGCTGTTTTGGGTTGGATAATTAAAAACCATCTTAAACTTTGAATTGGAGGTTTATTTTCTGGAAAAATGATTTTTACTATGAATATGATAACACATAAAAATTTCATGATTTAACTCAAAGTATAAGTATTTTTAGAAAAATAATCATTTGAGGTTGTTTACATGATGGAAAATGATTAACTTCATAAGTTTCACTAAAGTTTGACCTATGCCGTGTGATTTTGAATACAAACTAAGGTATTTACAGTTCATAGTCTTAAAGAGGGACTCGATCCAAGGAGATGGCAAGTTGAATCAACGAAAACGGAGTTGTAACGAAGAAACTATGACCGAAACAAAATCGGATATCCAAGACTAGTTTAGCCACGAAAATAATTGGGAAAAAAATTAAATAAATCACATCTTTTTAAGTTAACATGATATTTTATATATATGTACTTATAATTCAATTTTATATGGTTCAGGATCACCCGTAAACAACACGAGAAGATTAATCATAAGATCCCATGATTGTACGCAACACGTCATTTGACAACACCGGTACTTTATGTACGCAACACGTCATTTGACAACACCGGTACCATGGGTCAAGATTAATCTCGACCAATACATATACGATGGGGTTTTATTTATTTCGTTGGGGGTTTTATTTATTTCATTGCGGGTATATTAAACATCTAAAAATGAACCATTAAAATTGAATTACTAACAACGAACTGCTAACTACGGACTAAGGAATTATTCAAAGTATTAAAAGTATATATATGTGACGTTTGTTTAAAAAGAAAAGGTATTGATATATTATATATGGATAGGTTCGTGATATCAACCGGAGACCAAGTCAAATTATATATATATCTTCAAGACGAAAGTGAGTATATAGTCCCACTTTTAAACTCTAAATATTTCGGGATGAGAATACATGTATTTTATGTTTTACGTTATGGACACAAGTGACTGAAAAATATATTCTACGTTGAGTTGTACCACTGCATACTTCCCTGTAGCTTGGTAACTGTTATTTACAGCGGTATTGTAAACGCGAATCCTGTTGATAGATCTATCGGGCCTGACAACCCCAACCGGACTGGACGACCAGTATTCAACGGTTGCACAGTACTTCGTTTCGTGACTACACTTGGTACGGTGTAGTAAGATTTCATAATAAAGGGAATATGCGACGTGATTAAATGTTAAGTATGGTTACCAAGTGCTCAACCACTTAGAATATTTTTATTAAACTGTTTATATACGAAATCTTGTGGTCTATATATATATATATTGCTGCCGGCATTAAACCTATATCTCACCAACTTTATGTTGACCTTTTAAAACATGTCTATTCTCAGGTGATTACTAAAGCTTCCGCTGCATTATGTTGAATTTGAGCAGGATCTTGCGTACGCATATTTGTGTCAAAAATAAAACTGCATACCCAAGGATTTGTGTTGTAAAATATGCTCGAAATCGTGTTGTTATCATTATATGTAAAGTTTGTAAGTCGAAAATTATCGCTAAACGATAATCATCTTTTTATTGTCTAAAGCTTGTAACAAAAATAATGGTTATGGTTTGTAATGTATAATATATGCAGTTTCTCTTTTAAAAATGTCGCATATAGAGGTCAATACCTCGCAATGAAATCATACGTTATCTAACACGTTCTTATGGTTAAGGACGGGTTATGACACAAGTCGCCTAAATCCCTTAGACCATGCTCTGATACCACTTGTAACAACCCAAACCAATAACCAACCGAATACGCGAAATAATTTTTTTTATTTTTTTTTTAAGTCAGAAGGGTGCGCCACGCGCACCACCTTAGGGTGCGCGGCGCGCACTGGCCAAATCGGCTTCTGTCCGAAATTGTCATTTTTCAAATAAAGATCTCCCACTTCCCGACGTATTTAGACGAAACGCTTTTCACAACATGTTCAAATATGTAAAACTAACACCTTTCAATGATAAAATGAGTTTTACGAACCCGAGCCCACATATGGCCGAAATACGAGTTTCGTACAAAATACATAAGTTTCAACCCAATTAGTTTAAATTCCAAACGACACTAGAGCATGATGTTTGGGGATTAAACTACCCAACTCTCGGTCAAACTTCAAAAGCTAACACATCCAAAAGCGTCCCCTATCAAACAAGCGGGATCTCTAATCCAATCGTACGCCCTTACCCTTGTCAACGCCCGAGCCTATAAAAAGGTAAACAACGAGAGGGTAAACAAAACACTTAGTGAATGCAATAATTGTACATACACATATATAACCTACTTACTTGCAAACACTTACACAATACCGCATACAAGCTAGCAATTCGACAACTATGCAAACATTATGCATATACCAATATCCGCAATCATAATAAGCTAGCGATTCCAAAAGCATATAGTTCACAATTAAATATACTAGTACAAAAATTCACACGACCATGGTTAACCAATCATACTAGGGAACGGTACTCGGAAAAGACCGTCGGAGTTCATAACATCCATTAGTGTTACTTAAACACCGCGTAATCACTAATCCCCCGAGTGATGTCTTGAACACCGCGACTAACTCACCCCCATGACAATGTGGCATCTTGAACACCGCGACGATTCCACATGTCAATCAAAACAATGAGCGGTGTCTTGAACACCGCGACAATTCCACTCCCATGACAATGTGGTGTCTTAAACACCGCGACAATACCACACGTCAATCAAACCAATGAGTAGTGTCTTAAACACCGCGACAATACCACTCATTACGTAGAATGTGGTGTCTTAAACACCGCGACAATACCACATTCATACTACACAAATAAATACATTATATATGCACACGCATAATTATTCCACTCACCTTAACGATTCGGTGACAGTTTTATACTTCCGTGAGCTTCAAAGCAAAATACCTAATACAATAAGTAATCGATCAACACACAACTAGTTGGACTAAATACCAACAACTTACACATGTGCATTTAATGACTTAATGCATTAAATGCCCCATTTTCACCAAAACCGTACACTAAATGTCAAGACCACCACATATCACTAAAAGCTAGTGATTAAGGTCCAACAACACTAACTAATACATAATTAGGGTATTTCATACCCATCTTTCTCAATTAGGTCAATTATTACCCATTTGACCACTTTAAGGTCTACACACATAATTAGGGTATTTCATACCCATCTTTCTCAATTAGGTCAATTATTACCCATTTACTAAACATCTAGGTGTGCTAGTAATTAACTAACCAATTTAGGCTCATAAACCCCAACTAACACTTTGAAACCCTAGGTTAGTCATCCTTGAGTCCTCATGGCTCAATCTTACCCAAGAACACCCAATATCACCAAATATAGGTTTTATGTTCTTCATTTACCCAAACCCTCACCTATACATAAATCAAAGCAAGAAAATCAAAGTTAGAACATACCACTACAATCACAACGTAGCTAGTTATTAGATGAACAAATTTATAACTCGAGCTAAGACTCAAAACTAGCTCTTTCTTCCTTTGCTTGAGCTTTCTCACACAAGAATCTCACTCTCTCTCTAAAATTGAAGTGGATAGGATAAGGTTGTTGGAATTGGAGTGAATGACACCCCAAGATCTGATCTACTGGCCTTAAACTCGTCCATAAGTGAAATTACCAAAGAGCCCTTCAAAATATCTGATTAAAAGGAACAGAATCCGACTACAGTGAACAGTGCGCCACGCGCACCCCTATGTGTGCGCTGAGCGGACCAAGCTCAGATCAGTCTCTGACCTCTGTTTAAATACACAAGGTCACCCACACTTCGTGTACCCTATCTACACTGCTGTACAATAATTTTTTGGGTCTTACAACTCTCCCCCACTTGAATCGGATCGCGTCCTCGCGATCCAAGCCGCAGGACAAGAGGGAAGATAAACCAACACGAACTCTTCGGGCTCCCATGTAAACTCGGAACCTTTACTACGACGCCATTGAACTTTAAAAGTTCTCACCTCTTTATTTCTCAACCAATTGACCTTCTCATCGAGTATAGTAATCGGCTCCTCAATATACTCTAACTTATTGTTTAGCTCAATCTCGTCTAAAGGCACCCATGATGAATCATCCGCAAGACACTTATGGAGATGGGAAACATGAAATGTGTTATGGATCCCCGCAAGCTCTTCGGGTAATTCCAAACGATACGCAACTTCACCAACACGAGCTAAAATTTTAAAAGGACCAATAAATCGAGGAGCTAACTTTCCCCGTTTTCGAAACCGAATAACACCTTTCCATGGCGAAACTTTAAGCATCACCATGTCGCCTTCTTGGAACTCAATTTGTCATCTACGCATATCAGCATAAGATTTTTGTCTATCTTGAGCCTTTTACAAATGAGTCCGAATCATATCAATCTTGCTATTCGTCTCTAAAACCAAATCGGTACTCCCGATTTCTCTTTGACCCACTTCGCCACAACAAATCGGAGTTCGGCACCTCCGCCCATAAAGCATCTCGTAAGGCGGCATCCCGATACTAGTATTATTGTACGATAATTCCACCAAAGGTAAGTGCTCATCCCAACTACCACCGAAATCAATAATGCACGCCCGTAACATATCCTCCAAAGTTAGATTCATACGTTCGGTTTAACCGTCCGTTTGAGGATGATACGCCGTGCTCAATTTCAATTGTGTACCCATATCTTAATGAAACTTCTCCCAAAACCGAGATGTGAAATGGGTATCTCGATCCGAAATAATAGATATAGGAACCCCATGCCTTGATATCACTTCCTTGATAAACAACTTAGCCAAATTCTCCGATGATATAGCTTCCCAAATGGAAAGAAACAAAGCACTTTTCGTCAATCGATCAACTATCACCCAAATCGAATCAAATTGAGTTCTCGCCGTTTTTGGTAACTTTGTGATGAAATCCATGGTAATGTGCTCCCATTTCCATTTCGGAATTTCTAACGGTTGTAACTTACCATACGGCTTTTGGTGTTCGGCTTTCACTTGCAAACACATGACGCATTGTTCAACATACTTAACAATATCACGTTTCATGCCCGGCCACCAATACTCTCTCTTCAAATCAAGATATATTTTCGTCGCGCCCGGGTGAACGGAATACCTTGACTTATGTGCTTCATCAAGTAGCACTCGTCGATGATCACTCATTTTAGGCACCCACACCCTTCCTTGAAAAGATAACAAACCATGCGGACCTAAGGTAATAAACTTCATTTGTCCCACGATTCGTTCCTCATGTTTATTGTTAACAAAAGCTTCGATTTGAGTCTCGCCAAGCTTTACAAGAAAATCGTTAGTAATAATCATGCGTAACGATCCTACTCGTATCGCCGGATGTTGACTCTTTCGACTTAACGCATCCACGACCACATTCGCCTTACCCGGATGATAAAGTATTTCACAATCATAGTCTTTCACCACATCCATCCATCTACGTTGACGATAATTCAAATCTCGTTGATCGAAAAGGTGTTTCAAACTCTTGTGATCCGAATAAATCGTACACTTGACACCGTACAAGTAATGGCGCCAAATTTTCAACGCATGAACCACCGCCGCCAACTCAAGATCATGAGTCGGATACCTCGTTTCGTGTTCCTTTAATTGTCGAGAGGCATAAGCGATAACTTTACCCCTTTGCATTAGAACACACCCGAGCCCATTTAAAGAAGCATCACAATAAACCGTCATGTCTTCTACCCCTTCCGGCAACACTAACACCGGAGCTTGACACAATTTCTCTTTCAACAATTGAAAAGCAATTTCTTGCTCGTTTTTCCAATTAAATCTCGCGTTCTTTCTCGTTAACTTCGTCAACGGAGAAGAAATCTTGGAAAAGTCTTGGAAAAGTCTTGGATAAATCGACGATAATAACTGGACAATCCGAGAAAACTTCGGATTTCCGTAGGCGTAGTCGATCGTCCCCAACTCTTCACCGTCTCTATCTTCCACGGATCTACTTGAATACCGTCTTTGTTCACAATACGACCAAGGAATTGAACTTCTCTTATCCAAAATTCACATTTGGAGAATTTTGCATACAACTTCTCCTTCCGCAACGTCTTCAACACACCACGCAAATGATGTTCATGTTCCTTCATACTCTTTGAATAGACAAGTATGTCGTCAATGAACACAATCACCGATTTGTCCAACATAGGTTGGCACACTCGGTTCATAAGGTCCATGAATGCCGCCGGTGCATTCGTAAGACCGAAAGGCATAACTACAAACTCATAATGCCTGTAACGCGTTCGAAAAGCCGTTTTCTCAATATCTTCCTCACGGACCGCATTTGGTGATAGCCGGACAGTATGTCGATCTTAGAGAAATATGTTGCACCTTGGAGTTGGTCAAACAAATCGTCAATCCGAGGCAATAGATAACGATTCTTTATCGTCACTTTGTTCAACTCCCAATAATCGATGCACATCCGCATACTACCATCCTTCTTCTTCACGAATAAAACCAGAGCGCCCCATGGTGAAGCACTCGGTCGAATAAAACCCTTTTCGAGAAACTCTTGGGTTTGATTTAACAACTCTTGCATCTCCGTTGGTGCTAAACGATAAGGAGTTTTAGCAATGGGGGTAGCCCCCGGAACCAACTCAATGCGAAATTCAACTTGTCTTTCCGCCGGAACACCCGGTAACTCATCCGGAAAAACGTCTTCAAATTCATTTACCACCGGAATTTCACGAATGGGTGGTGGCTCATCACTAGTATCAACAACATGGGCAAGAAAAGCCATGCCACCACTAACAAGGAAATGACGTGCCCGAGCAAAAGTGCATATCGGCACAAGTCTTCTTCGCTTATCGACATGAATAATTAACTCTCCCCCACTTGGGGTCTTCACACGAATAGATTTTTAATTTTTTTTTTATTTTTATTTTTGTTATATATATATATATATATATATATATATATATATATATATATATATATATATATATATATATATATATATATATATTGGTCGGAGATCCTCTTGAAAACAAATCTATCTATCCGTCAAACATAGATAAAGATGACTTTCTCTATTGTTTGAGTGTTTTACTTGGGGAGATAAATGAATTCTATTTATTCTAGGGTAGATGAAGGATTGTCTATGTCACATCCCTCCATACCTCACACATATGAGATTGAGTTTTGTTATTATTGTTGTTGTGTAGTGTTCTACGTGGGTTTTTATGTTGAAATCAGTTTTTTTTTTTTTTTTTTTTTTTTTTTTTTTGGCTTACATGTAAGCACATGAGGCTTAACTGTTATCTTATTTTTTTTTATCGTCAAATCAATAAATTTTAGAAAACACGTTTATATTTATCTATTTTGTATTTTTTTACTATAATAGTTGTATATTCTTTTAGATTTTTAGAAAATAATCATATAATATATTGTTAATCTATACAATTTTTTTATGGCAAAAAAACGATAACATTAAAAACGGATCTGAAGATCAACTGTACAACCGGTACAATGAGATTCAAAACGAGCTGCACCTAACTAAACAACCTACACTAACGAGCTCACCAACTAGGTGAAAACTCTCGCTAACACAAGTAAAAAAGCAGGCAAAGGCTAAAACAATAGGACTCAATATATCAGCTATACTAGAACAAGACCAACAAACTAACGAGGGTGACCAAGAGAACACCAGTCACCTCACAACAAACAAAATACACCAAACATAAAAGGAACCGTCTTCCTCCATTACAGGGCCATCGGAAAAGCAATCGAAAAAAAACCCGACAGCCACCCCCAAGGCTACCATGGCCACACCTGAGGCAAGAAAACGTCACCAGGGGTCCGCTCCGAAAATACAACCAAGAAGGATCCAACCGCACCTACAACCAAAAAAGACAGACCGGAAAAGAACCTCGGCACATAACCCGTCTCGCACCAAAAGGCCAAAGTCAGGAACCAAAAAACAAACATCGCAGCACCCTCGAAAACCAGAATGTCATAAAACATTCGGCGCCTAGCTCCAAGAAAACAAAACGGCGCCGGAAAACCCAACATCGGAAAAGACAAAGCCGGCGAGACCACAACCACACCAGAAACCACAATCACCACAGAACCACGAAAGGAGAAGACCAAAAGCCATCGGAAAACGAGAGAATGTCGCCCAACCGGTGGTCTAAGGTAAAAACCGCCGAGATTCCGGCGAAGCAAAAGTAGCCGGAGACATCGCAGGGGAAGTGAGGCCGACGAGCAAAAGATGACGAAACTTCGAGACAACCCATCAATCCATGAAGATCACTACGAGAACGGCAGCGAGCCAACGAAACAACCAACGGAAAGTCATTCCGTTCGCCGAAAAAGGAAAAGAAGAAAAAAGGCCGGACCACCGGCGAGATGCCCGTGGCCGGAAAATGGACAGCGTTTAGTGGGCTACAAAACGAGACGCCAGTGACAAGATCCAAAAGAGGGATCTAGCTGCTGTAGTAATAAGATGGAGGGGTTAAGTTTTTAGGGTTTCAATCGATATAAATGGATTGTACATAGCGATTATTATTTATTTAGTTTTATTTTTTGGTTCACAAAAGAAACATCTATAACGACAACTACATTGGGTCCTCACTAGCAAGTAAAATAATTTTAAACAACTAAATTATGCGTGTTTAATTAAAGAAAATTAAATTATGGGAATTTGGTAACTTTAAGTGAGTTTTTTTCCAGAACATTTTTTAATCTGAAATCTTTTTGAGACTTATGTATTAAGTAATTATTATTTATTTTATTATTATTATTATTATTATTATTATTATTATTATTATTATTATTATTATTATTATTATTATTATTATTATTATATTATTGTTGTTGTTGTTATTATTTTTTAAATTATTATTATTATTATTATTATTATTATTATTATTATTATTATTATTATTATTAGTATACACAACTAAATGGCATAAAATTCACTACACCTGATTGACCTACAAGGTCGATAAGTACTATTGATTCAAATTTGATTTTACCATTTTCATGGCGTCTCAATTTTATTTTTAATTTTATTAAAAAAAATTTCCTACTTATTAGCCGGAGGTTCACTCGGAAGCAATCTCTTTATCCGTCGAATAGAGGGGGGATGACTTTTTCTACTTTTGAGAGTGTTTTCACTCTGGGTGGAGAAATGACTTGTTTTCTATTTTCGGATAGGGGAAGGATTGTCTACATCTCACCTCTCACATACACCACTTATGTGGTATTGGGTTTTGTTTGTTGTTGTTGTTGTACTTTTAAAGAATAAAAGACAAAAAAAAATTTAGATGAAGAGACTCATGGTGAAATAAGATCGACCACTTATGAATATAGCCTAGTGGTGAATGACTCACTCTCCCTTAGGGGAGGTGAGGGTTCGATTCCCACTAGGTGAGGATTTTCCAAATAATTGGATCAAAAACCATTCTTATCGGGCTCAAATGATCCCTTGGTCCCACGCATGCGAAGATTGAAACAATGACCATGCAGGTTCGTTTATCGGGCCTGGCATGCTGTGGAGAAATGGGTGATGGTGTTTCGCCAGGCTCCAGTGGGCTACATGGGACCGTTGGATGGGTTGACAAAGTCAATACAGGGCTAACATGTCTCTGCCGATACACATGTTTTTTTGAAACAACCACTTATGAATAACTATCATTATACATTTTCTTTATACTTCATCCATCCTAATTTAATAGTCTCGAAAAAAATGCACATAATTTAAGAAAATGTGACTGTCACATATATTTTTTTGTCTACTTTCAAATTTTACACATAACTTAAATTTTTGTCTTACTCAATAAAGTAGGAGTATAAAAGTACTTTAGCAAATTATTCGTATCTATTTGTGAAAAGTGGACTATAGTTTGGGACGAACCAAAATGGAAAGATAGATTATTAATATTGAATATAGTTTTTATTTTTTCATTTATCACTTTGCTAAAATAATTACACAATCCACATGGAGGACCTTCTTACTTTTACTTTTTCTTGACTAAAAACTAAAAAATCTATTTCTCTAAAAGAAAAAAAGAACAAATACAAGTAACAATCGCGAACAGGCTCCAAAACAGTAACTGAAATGTCCCGTTCTTATTGATTAAAAACGTTCCATATTAATTGATTTCGTTGCGAGGTTTTGACCTCTATATGAGACGTTTTTCAAAGACTGCATTCATTTTAAAACAAACCATAACCTTTATTTCATCAATAAAGGTTTAAAAAGCTTTACGTAGATTATCAAATAATGATAATCTAAAATATCCTGTTTACACACGACCATTACATAATGGTTTACAATACAAATATGTTACAATAAAATAAGTTTCTTGAATGCAGTTTTTACACAATATCATACAAGCATGGACTCCAAATCTCGTCCTTATTTAAGTATGCGACAGCGGAAGCTCTTAATAATCATCTGAGAATAAACATGCTTAAAACGTCAACAAAAATGTTGGTGAGTTATAGGTTTAACCTATATATATCAAATTATAATAATAGACCACAAGATTTCATATTTCAATACACATCCCATACATAGAGATAAAAATCATTCATATGGTGAACACCTGGTAACCGACATTAACAAGATGCATATATAAGAATATCCCCATCATTCCGGGACACCCTTCGGATATGATATAAATTTCGAAGTACTAAAGCATCCGGTACTTTGGATGGGGCTTGTTGGGCCCGATAGATCTATCTTTAGGATTCGCGTCAATTAGGGTGTCTGTTCCCTAATTCTTAGATTACCAGACTTAATAAAAAGGGGCATATTCGATTTCGATAATTCAACCATATAATGTAGTTTCACGTACTTGTGTCTATTTTGTAAATCATTTATAAAACCTGCATGTATTCTCATCCCAAAAATATTAGATTTTAAAAGTGGGACTATAACTCACTTTCACAGATTTTTACTTCGTCGGGAAGTAAGACTTGGCCACTGGTTGATTCACGAACCTATAACAATATATACATATATATCAAAGTATGTTCAAAATATATTTACAACACTTTTAATATATTTTGATGTTTTAAGTTTATTAAGTCGGCTGTCCTCGTTAGTAACCTACAACTAGTTGTCCACAGTTAGATGTACAGAAATAAATCGATAAATATTATCTTGAATCAATCCACGACCCAGTGTATACGTATCTCAGTATTGATCACAACTCAAACTATATATATTTTGGAATCAACCTCAACCCTGTATAGCTAACTCCAACATTCACATATAGAGTGTCTATGGTTGTTCCGAAATATATATAGATGTGTCGAAATGATAGGTCGAAACATTGTATACGTGTCTATGGTATCTCAAGATTACATAATATACAATACAAGTTGATTAAGTTATGGTTGGAATAGATTTGTTACCAATTTTCACGTAGCTAAAATGAGAAAAATTATCCAATCTTGTTTTACCCATAACTTCTTCATTTTAAATCCGTTTTGAGTGAATCAAATTGCTATGGTTTCATATTGAACTCTATTTTATGAATCTAAACAGAAAAGTATAGGTTTATAGTCGGAAAAATAAGTTACAAGTCATTTTTGTAAAGGTAGTCATTTCAGTCGAAAGAACGACGTCTAGATGACCATTTTAGAAAACATACTTCCACTTTGAGTTTAACCATAATTTTTGGATATAGTTTCATGTTCATAATAAAAATCATTTTCTCAGAATAACAACTTTTAAATCAAAGTTTATCATAGTTTTTAATTAACTAACCCAAAACAGCCCGCGGTGTTACTACGACGGCGTAAATCCGGTTTTACGGTGTTTTTCGTGTTTCCAGGTTTTAAATCATTAGGTTAGCATATCATATAGATATAGAACATGTGTTTAGTTGATTTTAAAAGTCAAGTTAGAAGGATTAACTTTTGTTTGCGAACAAGTTTAGAATTAACTAAACTATGTTCTAGTGATTACAAGTTTAAACCTTCGAATAAGATAGCTTTATATGTATGAATCGAATGATGTTATGAACATCATTACTACCTTAAGTTCCTTGGATAAACCTACTGGAAAAGAGAAAAATGGATCTAGCTTCAATGGATCCTTGGATGGCTCGAAGTTCTTGAAGCAAAATCATGACACGAAAACAAGTTCAAGTAAGATCATCACTTGAAATAAGATTGTTATAGTTATAGAAATTGAACCAAAGTTTGAATATGATTATTACCTTGTATTAGAATGATAACCTACTGTAAGAAACAAAGATTTCTTGAGGTTGGATGATCACCTTACAAGATTGGAAGTGAGCTAGCAAACTTGAAAGTATTCTTGATTTTATGAAACTAGAACTTTTGGAATTTATGAAGAACACTTAGAACTTGAAGATAGAACTTGAGAGAGATCAATTAGATGAAGAAAATTGAAGAATTAAAGTGTTTGTAGGTGTTTTTGGTCGTTGGTGTATGGATTAGATATAAAGGATATGTAATTTTGTTTTCATGTAAATAAGTCATGAATGATTACTCATATTTTTGTAATTTTATGAGATATTTCATGCTAGTTGCCAAATGATGGTTCCCACATATGTTAGGTGACTCACATGGGCTGCTAAGAGCTGATCATTGGAGTGTATATATCAATAGTACATACATCTAAAAGCTGTGTATTGTACGAGTACGAATACGGGTGCATACGAGTAGAATTGTTGATGAAACTGAACGAGGATGTAATTGTAGGCATTTTTGTTAAGTAGAAGTATTTTGAGAAGTGTCTTGAAGTCTTTCAAAAGTGTATGAATACATATTAAAATACTACATGTATATACATTTTAACTGAGTCGTTAAGTCATCGTTAGTCGTTACATGTAAATGTTGTTTTGAAACCTTTAGGTTAACGATCTTGTTAAATGTTGTTAACCCAATGTTTATAATATCAAAAGAGATTTTACATTATTATATTATCATGATATTATGATGTACGAATATCTCTTAATATGATATATGTACATTAAATGTCGTTACAACGATAATCGTTACATATATGTCTCGTTTCAAAATCATTAAGTTAGTAGTCTTGTTTTTACATATGTAGTTCATTGTTAATATACTTAATGATATGTTTACTTATCATAATATCATGTTAAATATATATATAACCATATATATGTCATCATATAGTTTTTTTACAAGTTTTAACGTTCGTGAATCACCGGTCAACTTGGGTGGTCAATTGTCTATATGAAACCTATTTCAATTAATCAAGTCTTAACAAGTTTGATTGCTTAATCATGTTGGAAACATTTAATCATGTAAATATCAATCTCAATTAATATATATAAACATGGAAAAGTTCGGGTCACTACAGTACCTACCCGTTAAATAAATTCCGTCCCGAAATTTTAAGCTGTTGAAGGTGTTGACGAATCTTCTGAAAATAGATGCGGGTATTTCTTCTTCATCTGATCTTCACGCTCCCAGGTAAACTCGGGTCCTCTACGAGCATTCCATCGAACCTTAACAATTGGTATCTTGTTTTGCTTAAGTCTTTTAACCTCACGATCCATTATTTCGACGGGTTCTTCGATGAATTGAAGTTTTTCGTTGATTTGGATTTCATCTAACGGAATAGTGAGATCTTCTTTAGCAAAACATTTCTTCAAATTCGAGACGTGGAAAGTGTTATGTACAGCCGCGAGTTGTTGAGGTAACTCAAGTCGGTAAGCTACTGGTCCGACACGATCAATAATCTTGAATGGTCCAATATACCTTGGATTTAATTTCCCTCGTTTACCAAATCGAACAACGCATTTCCAAGGTGCAACTTTAAGCATGACCATCTCTCCAATTTCAAATTCTATATCTTTTCTTTTAATGTCAGCGTAGCTCTTTTGTCGACTTTGGGCGGTTTTCAACCGTTGTTGAATTTGGATGATCTTCTCGGTAGTTTCTTGTATAATCTCCGGACCCGTAATCTGTCTATCCCCCACTTCACTCTAACAAATCGGAGACCTGCACTTTCTACCATAAAGTGCTTCAAACGGCGCCATCTCAATGCTTGAATGGTAGCTGTTGTTGTAGAAAAATTCTGCTAATGGTAGATGTCGATCCCAACTGTTTCTGAAATCAATAACACATGCTCGTAGCATGTCTTCAAGCGTTTGTATCGTCCTTTCGCTCTGCCCATCAGTTTGTGGATGATAGGCAGTACTCATGTCTAGACGAGTTCCTAATGCTTGCTGTAATGTCTGCCAGAATCTTGAAATAAATCTGCCATCCCTATCAGAGATAATAGAGATTGGTATTCCATGTCTGGAGATGACTTCCTTCAAATACAGTCGTGCTAACTTCTCCATCTTGTCATCTTCTCTTATTGGCAAGAAGTGTGCTGATTTGGTGAGACGATCAACTATTACCCAAATAGTATCAAAACCACTTGCAGTCCTTGGCAATTTAGTGATGAAATCCATGGTAATGTTTTCCCATTTCCATTCCGGGATTTCGGGTTGTTGAAGTAGACCTGATGGTTTCTGATGCTCAGCTTTGACCTTAGAACAAGTCAAACATTCTCCTACGTATTTAGCAACATCGGCTTTCATACCCGGCCACCAAAAATGTTTCTTGAGATCCTTGTACATCTTCCCCGTTCCAGGATGTATTGAGTATCTGGTTTTATGAGCTTCTCTAAGTACCATTTCTCTCATATCTCCAAATTTTGGTACCCAAATCCTTTCAGCCCTATACCGGGTTCCGTCTTCCCGAATATTAAGATGTTTCTCCAATCCTTTGGGTATTTCATCCTTTAAATTTCCCTCTTTTAAAACTCCTTGTTGCGCCTCCTTTATTTGAGTAGTAAGGTTATTATGAATCATTATATTCATAGATTTTACTCGAATGGGTTCTCTATCCTTCCTGCTCAAGGCATCGGCTACCACATTTGCCTTCCCCGGGTGGTAACGAATCTCAAAGTCGTAATCATTCAATAATTCAATCCACCTACGCTGCCTCATATTTAGTTGTTTCTGATTAAATATGTATTGAAGACTTTTGTGGTCGGTATATATAATACTTTTGACCCCATATAAGTAGTGCCTCCAAGTCTTTAATGCAAAAACAACCGCGCCTAATTCCAAATCATGCGTCGTATAATTTTGTTCGTGAATCTTCAATTGTCTAGACGCATAAGCAATCACCTTCGTTCGTTGCATTAATACACAACCGAGACCTTGCTTTGATGCATCACAATAAATCACAAAATCATCATTCCCTTCAGGCAATGATAATATAGGTGCCGTAGTTAGCTTTTTCTTCAATAACTGAAACGCTTTCTCTTGTTCATCATTCCATTCAAATTTCTTCCCTTTATGCGTTAATGCAGTCAAGGGTTTTGCTATTCTAGAAAAGTCTTGGATGAACCTTCTGTAGTAACCAGCTAGTCCTAAAAACTGGCGTATGTGTTTCGGAGTTTTCGGGGTTTCCCACTTTTCAACAGTTTCTATCTTTGCCGGATCCACCTTAATACCTTCTTTGTTCACTATGTGACCGAGGAATTGAACTTCTTCCAACCAAAATGCACACTTTGAAAACTTAGCGTACAATTCTTCCTTCCTCAATACTTCTAACACCTTTCTCAAATGTCCACCGTGTTCTTGGTCATTCTTTGAGTAAATAAGTATGTCATCAATGAAAACAATGACAAACTTGTCAAGGTATGGTCCACATACTCGGTTCATAAGGTCCATGAACACAGCTGGTGCATTAGTTAAACCAAACGGCATGACCATAAACTCGTAATGACCGTAACGTGTTCTGAAAGCAGTCTTTGGAATATCATCTTCTTTCACCCGCATTTGATGATACCCGGAACGTAAGTCAATCTTTGAATAAACAGACGAGCCTTGTAGTTGATCAAATAAGTCGTCGATTCTCGGTAGTGGGTAGCGGTTCTTGATGGTAAGTTTGTTCAACTCTCGGTAGTCGATACACAACCTGAATGTACCATCTTTCTTCTTGACAAACAAAACAGGAGCTCCCCACGGTGATGTACTTGGTCGAATGAAACCACGCTCTAAAAGTTCTTGTAATTGGCTTTGCAGTTCTTTCATCTCACTGGGTGCGAGTCTGTAAGGAGCACGAGCTATTGGTGCAGCTCCTGGTACAAGATCTATTTGAAATTCAATGGATCGATGTGGGGGTAATCCCGGTAATTCTTTCGGAAATACATCGGGAAATTCTTTTGCAATGGGAACATCATTGATGCTCTTTTCTTCAGTTTGTACTTTCTCGACGTGTGCTAGAACAGCATAGCAACCTTTTCTTATTTGTTTTTGTGCCTTCAAACTACTAATAAGATGTAGCTTCGTGTTGCCCTTTTCTCCGTACACCATTAAGGGTTTTCCTTTTTCTCGTATAATGCGAATTGCATTTTTGTAACAAACGATCTCTGCTTTCACTTCTTTCAACCAGTCCATACCGATTATCACATCAAAACTCCCTAACTCTACTGGTATCAAATCAATCTTAAATGTTTCGCTAACCAGTTTAATTTCTCGATTCCGACATATATTATCTGCTGAAATTAATTTACCATTTGCTAATTCGAGTAAAAATTTACTATCCAAAGGCGTCAATGGACAACTTAATTTAGCACAAAAATCTCTACTCATATAGCTTCTATCCGCACCCGAATCAAATAAAACGTAAGCAGATTTATTGTCAATAAGAAACTTACCCGTAACAAGCTCCGGGTCTTCCTGTGCCTCTACAGCATTAATATTGAAAACTCTTCCGCGGCCTTGTCCATTCGTGTTCTCCTGGTTCGGGCAATTTCTAATAATGTGGCCCGGTTTTCCACATTTATAATAAACTACATTGGCATAACTTGCTCCGACACTACTTGCTCCGCCATTACTCGTTCCGACACCATTTATTCCTTTCGTTCTATTAACCCCTGGTCCGTAGACCTCACACTTCACCGCGCTATGACCATTTCTTTTACACTTGTTGCAAAATTTGGTGCAGAACCCCGAGTGATACTTTTCACACCTTTGGCATAGCTGCTTCTGATTGTTGTTGTTGTTGCGGTTATTATTGTTGTTGGGATGATTGTTGTAGTTGTTGTTGTTGTTGTTGTTGTTGTTGTTGTTGTTGTTGTTGTTGGGCCGTTTGTTGTAGTTGCGATTGATGTTGCGATTGTTGGGATAATTGTTGCGATTATTGTTGTAATTATTGTTGTTGTATTGGTGATTCTTATCACCGTTTTCCTTCCACTTTCTTTTGACTTGCTTCACATTGGCCTCTTCAGCAGTCTGTTCTTTAATTCTTTCTTCAATCTGGTTCACTAGTTTGTGAGCCATTCTACATGCCTGTTGTATGGAGGCGGGCTCGTGTGAACTTATATCTTCTTGGATTCTTTCCGGTAATCCTTTCACAAACGCGTCGATCTTCTCTTCCTCATCTTCGAATGCTCCCGGACACAATAGGCACAATTCTGTAAATCGTCTTTCGTACGTGGTAATATCAAATCCTTGGGTTCGTAACCCTCTAAGTTCTGTCTTGAGCTTATTGACCTCAGTTCTGGGACGGTACTTCTCGTTCATCAAGTGCTTGAATGTTGACCACGGTAGTGCGTACGCATCGTCTTGTCCCACTTGCTCTAGATAGGTATTCCACCATGTTAACGCAGAACCTGTGAAGGTATGCGTAGCGTACTTCACTTTGTCCTTTTCAGTACACTTACTTATGGCAAACACCGATTCGACCTTCTCGGTCCACCGTTTCAATCCGATCGGTCCTTCGGTTCCATCAAATTCTAAAGGTTTGCAGGCAGTGAATTCTTTGTAGGTGCATCCTACACGATTTCCTGTACTGCTAGATCCAAGGTTATTGTTGGTATGTAGCGCAGCCTGTACTGCGGCTATGTTTGAAGCTAGAAAAGTACGGAATTCCTCTTCATTCATATTCACGGTGTGTCGAGTAGTCGGTGCCATTTCCTTCAAAATAGTCAAATGGAACAAGTTAATCATACAGAATATTAAGAGTAGTTAATAGTATTTCGTAGCATAATATGAACTCATTTATAAAAGCTTTTTCTTCATATTAGCGTTTTATAAGTTTAAATTCGGGTAGTACCTACCCGTTAAGTTCATACTTAGTAGCTAATATACAATTCAACTACTACAATTCTATATGAAAAACTGATTATAATAATATTTCGCGTTCAAACTTTTACACAATATTTTACAAACTTACAATACCGCTTATTTTACATATAGCATGAAATATAGCACACAATAAATTTGATACAAGATGGTTGTGAAGATAATTCTAGCTAGTACACAAGTCGTTCAGCAAAGGCAATAAAGACACGTAATTCATACGTCCAAAAACAAGTCATGCATTCTGGTTTTACTAGGATTACTTTCCATCCTTGGTCTTGTGGAACATAACCGTTATGGCCGTTGATAAGACAGCGTGTTGTAACGTCGTCAAAGGGACGAGGGTTACGTAATGTCCAACAGTCCCGCAACAATCTAAAAACCTCATTTCTTACCCTAATTACCGACTCCGTCACTTGTGGAAACGTTTTGTTTAATAGTTGTAGCCCGATGTTCTTGTTCTCACTTTGGTGAGAAGCGAACATTACTAATCCGTAAGCATAACATGCTTCTTTATGTTGCATGTTAGCCGCTTTTTCTAAATCACGAAGTCCAATATTCGGATATATTGAGTCAAAATAATTTCTTAACCCATTGCGTAAAATAGCATTTGGGTTCCCCGCAATATATGCGTCAAAGTAAACACATCGTAACTTATGGGTTTCCCAATGTGATATCCCCCATCTTTCAAACGAAAGTCTCTTATAAACCAAGACATTCTTGGAACGTTCTTCGAATGTCTTACAAACTGATCTCGCCTTAAATAGTTGTGCCGAGGAATTATGACCGACTCTAGACAAGATTTCATCA
The DNA here is from genome assembly GCF_046630445.1 of Rutidosis leptorrhynchoides. Taxonomy (NCBI): domain Eukaryota; kingdom Viridiplantae; phylum Streptophyta; class Magnoliopsida; order Asterales; family Asteraceae; genus Rutidosis; species Rutidosis leptorrhynchoides. The sequence continues at coordinate 373,754,012 of NC_092341.1, read as the reverse complement.
ATCATGTCTCCGGGTAGGTCTCTTAAAATATTGGGTTGTCTATCCATTTTGTGTTTTTATACTGTAAAATAGACAAGAGTTAGATTCATAAAAAAAATACTTATTAATACAAGCAATTTTTACATATATCATAAAGCATAAGCACACTATATTACATATATTACACCACACGAATACAACTATCTTATTCCGACTCGCTTGTTTCTTCTTCTTCAGTTTTGGTTCGTTTTGCCAAGTTTCTAGGGATATATGATGTTCCCCTAATACGAGCCGTCGTAATCCACATTGGTTTAGAAAAACCTGGTGGTTTAGAGGTTCCCGGGTCATTGTTACAACTTAAGGACTTCGGGGGTTGACGATACATATAAAGTTCATCGGGGTTGGAATTAGATTTCTCTATTTTTATGCCCTTTCCCTTATTATTTTCTTTTGCCTTTTTAAATTCAGTTGGGGTAATTTCTATAACATCATCGGAATTCTCGTCGGAATCCGATTCATCGGAGAATTGGTAATCCTCCCAATATTTTGCTTCCTTGGCGGAAACACCATTGACCATAATTAACCTTGGTCGGTTGGTTGAGGATTTTCTTTTACTTAACCATTTTATTATTTCCCCCACCGGTTCTATTTCTTCATCCGGTTCCGATTCTTCTTCCGGTTCCGATTCTTCTTCCGGTTCCGACTCTTCTTCCGGTTCCTCTTCGGGAACTTGTGAATCAGTCCACGAATCATTCCAATTTACATTTGACTCTTCATTATTATTAGGTGAGTCAATGGGACTTGTTCTAGAGGTAGACATCTATCACATAATATCAAACGCGTTAAGAGATTAATATATCACATAATATTCACATGTTAAAAATATATAGTTTCCAACAAAATTTGTTAAGCAATCATTTTTCAAGTAAACACGGTCGAAGTCCAGACTCACTAATGCATCCTAACAAACTCGATAAGACACACTAATGCAAAATTCTGGTTCTCTAAGACCAACGCTCGGATACCAACTGAAATGTCCCGTTCTTATTGATTAAAAACGTTCCATATTAATTGATTTCGTTGCGAGGTTTTGACCTCTATATGAGACGTTTTTCAAAGACTGCATTCATTTTAAAACAAACCATAACCTTTATTTCATCAATAAAGGTTTAAAAAGCTTTACGTAGATTATCAAATAATGATAATCTAAAATATCCTGTTTACACACGACCATTACATAATGGTTTACAATACAAATATGTTACAATAAAATAAGTTTCTTGAATGCAGTTTTTACACAATATCATACAAGCATGGACTCCAAATCTCGTCCTTATTTAAGTATGCGACAGCGGAAGCTCTTAATAATCACCTGAGAATAAACATGTTTAAAACGTCAACAAAAATGTTGGTGAGTTATAGGTTTAACCTATATATATCAAATTATAATAATAGACCACAAGATTTCATATTTCAATACACATCCCATACATAGAGATAAAAATCATTCATATGGTGAACACCTGGTAACCGACATTAACAAGATGCATATATAAGAATATCCCCATCATTCCGGGACACCCTTCGGATATGATATAAATTTCGAAGTACTAAAGCATCTGGTACTTTGGATGGGGCTTTTTGGGCCCGATAGATCTATCTTTAGGATTCGCGTCAATTAGGGTGTCTGTTCCCTAATTCTTAGATTACCAGACTTAATAAAAAGGGACATATTCGATTTCGATAATTCAACCATAGAATGTAGTTTCACGTACTTGTGTCTATTTTGTAAATCATTTATAAAACCTGCATGTATTCTCATCCCAAAAATATTAGATTTTAAAAGTGGGACTATAACTCACTTTCACAGATTTTTACTTCGTCGGGAAGTAAGACTTGGCCACTGGTTGATTCACGAACCTATAACAATATATACATATATATCAAAGTATGTTCAAAATATATTTACAACACTTTTAATATATTTTGATGTTTTAAGTTTATTAAGTCAGCTATCCTCGTTAGTAACCTACAACTAGTTGTCCACAGTTAGATGTACAGAAATAAATCGATAAATATTATCTTGAATCAATCCACGACCCAGTGTATACGTATCTCAGTATTGATCACAACTCAAACTATATATATTTTGGAATCAACCTCAACCCTGTATAGCTAACTCCAACATTCACATATAGAGTGTCTATGGTTGTTCCGAAATATATATAGATGTGTCGAAATGATAGGTCGAAACATTGTATACGTGTCTATGGTATCTCAAGATTACATAATATACAATACAAGTTGATTAAGTTATGGTTGGAATAGATTTGTTACCAATTTTCACGTAGCTAAAATGAGAAAAATTATCCAATCTTGTTTTACCCATAACTTCTTCATTTTAAATCCGTTTTGAGTGAATCAAATTGCTATGGTTTCATATTGAACTCTATTTTATGAATCTAAACAGAAAAGTATAGGTTTATAGTCGGAAAAATAAGTTACAAGTCGTTTTTGTAAAGGTAGTCATTTCAGTCGAAAGAACGACGTCTAGATGACCATTTTAGAAAACATACTTCCACTTTGAGTTTAACCATAATTTTTGGATATAGTTTCATGTTCATAATAAAAATAATTTTCTCAGAATAACAACTTTTAAATCAAAGTTTATCATAGTTTTTAATTAACTAACCCAAAACAGCCCGCGGTGTTACTACGACGGCGTAAATCCGGTTTTACGGTGTTTTTCGTGTTTCCAGGTTTTAAATCATTAGGTTAGCATATCATATAGATATAGAACATGTGTTTAGTTGATTTTAAAAGTCAAGTTAGAAGGATTAACTTTTGTTTGCGAACAAGTTTAGAATTAACTAAACTATGTTCTAGTGATTACAAGTTTAAACCTTCGAATAAGATAGCTTTATATGTATGAATCGAATGATGTTATGAACATCATTACTACCTTAAGTTCCTTGGATAAACCTACTGGAAAATAGAAAAATGGATCTAGCTTCAATGGATCCTTGGATGGCTCGAAGTTCTTGAAGCAAAATCATGACACGAAAACAAGTTCAAGTAAGATCATCACTTGAAATAAGATTGTTATAGTTATAGAAATTGAACCAAAGTTTGAATATGATTATTACCTTGTATTAGAATGATAACCTACTGTAAGAAACAAAGATTTCTTGAGGTTGGATGATCACCTTACAAGATTGGAAGTGAGCTAGCAAACTTGAAAGTATTCTTGATTTTATGAAACTAGAACTTTTGGAATTTATGAAGAACACTTAGAACTTGAAGATAGAACTTGAGAGAGATCAATTAGATGAAGAAAATTGAAGAATGAAAGTGTTTGTAGGTGTTTTTGGTCGTTGGTGTATGGATTAGATATAAAGGATATGTAATTTTGTTTTCATGTAAATAAGTCATGAATGATTACTCATATTTTTGTAATTTTATGAGATATTTCATGCTAGTTGCCAAATGATGGTTCCCACATGTGTTAGGTGACTCACATGGGCTGCTAAGAGCTGATCATTGGAGTGTATATACCAATAGTACATACATCTAAAAGCTGTGTATTGTACGAGTACGAATACGGGTGCATACGAGTAGAATTGTTGATGAAACTGAACGAGGATGTAATTGTAGGCATTTTTGTTAAGTAGAAGTATTTTGATAAGTGTCTTGAAGTCTTTCAAAAGTGTATGAATACATATTAAAACACTACATGTATATACATTTTAACTGAGTCGTTAAGTCATCGTTAGTCGTTACATGTAAATGTTGTTTTGAAACCTTTAGGTTAACGATCTTGTTAAATGTTGTTAACCCAATGTTTATAATATCAAAAGAGATTTTAAATTATTATATTATCATGATATTATGATGTACGAATATCTCTTAATATGATATATGTACATTAAATGTCGTTACAACGATAATCGTTACATATATGTCTCGTTTCAAAATCATTAAGTTAGTAGTCTTGTTTTTACATATGTAGTTCATTGTTAATATACTTAATGATATGTTTACTTATCATAATATCATGTTAAATATATATATAACCATATATATGTCATCATATAGTTTTTTTACAAGTTTTAACGTTCGTGAATCACCGGTCAACTTGGGTGGTCAATTGTCTATATGAAACCTATTTCAATTAATCAAGTCTTAACAAGTTTGATTGCTTAATCATGTTGGAAACATTTAATCATGTAAATATCAATCTCAATTAATATATATAAACATGGAAAAGTTCGGGTCACTACAGTAACTATACCTAACATCCTACCCAAACAAAAGCTAACTAAATCCAAATTCTATCAAGAATCGACTGGTAACACGACCGACATCTAAAATACAGGTACTTGTTATAATTCAGTAGGCTTATAACTACCTTTAGTGGTTTGATTCTTGATGTTATAATTCAGTAGGCTTATAACTACCTTTAGTGATTTGATTCTTGATTAAGAATACTAATAATGAAGTGTAAGAACAAAGATGATAATGGAGAGAAAGAAAGAAACACTTTGTAAGTGTGAGAAATGGTGCAAGTTTAATGCTTGCATTCATGGCTATTTATAGCAAAAATATCACAAGTTTAGGTAATACAATAATATTACTTTTGTGTATCAATAATTGACTGAAAGGATCCGAAACTAATCATTCGGACGTTGTCCATATTGATTACAAACGAATTACAATAGTTGATAACATTGCGAGGTACTTGCCCTCTATATAATACATCTTACAAACGTTGCATATATTCTTAAAAGGCAATCTATAGTTACATCCAGAATTGACATATTCGCCTGACATTTCATAATATTCAAATGACCTAAACCGCCATTTACTCAATAATAGTCTCTATGAACTTCAATGACTCGAATGTAATGCCTTATGATATAAGTCCTTAATGGCCTCAAGTAGTATCCTTAGTACGAGCTAATGCACAGCGGAAGACTTAATTCATACCTGAGAATAACATGCTTTAAAATGTCAACATAAAGTTGGTGAGATATAGGTTTAATGCCGGCAGCGATATATATATATAGACCACAAGATTTCATATATAAACATTTTCATAAAAATATTCTAAGTGGTTGAGCACTTGGTAACCATACTTAACATTCAATCACGTCGCATATTCCCTTTAATATGAAATCTTACTACACCGTACCAAGTGTAGTCACAAAACGAAGTACTGTGCAACCGTTGAATACTGGTCGTCCAGTCCGGTTGGGGTTGTCATGCCCGATAGATCTATCAACAGGATTCGCGTTTACAATACCGCTGTAAATATTAGTTACCAAGCTACAGGGAAGTATGCCAGTGGTACAACTCAACGTAGAATATATTTTTCAGTTACTTGTGTCTATATCGTAAAACATAAAATACATGTATTCTCATCCCGAAATATTTAGAGTTTAAAAGTGGGACTATATACTCACTGTTGTCTTGAAGATATGTAATTTCGACTCGGTCTCCGATTGATATCACGAACCTATCCATATATAATATATCAATATATTTTCATTTTAAACAATCGTCACATATATATACTTATAATACTTTTAATACTTTGAATAATTCCTTAGTCCGTAGTTAGCAGTCCGATGTTAGTAATTCAATTTTAATGGTTCATTTTTAGGTGTTTAATAAACCCCCAATGAAATAAATAAAAACCCCATCGTATATGTATTGGTCGAGATTAATCTTGACCCACGGTACCGGTGTTGTCAAATGACGTGTTGCGTACATAAAGTACCGGTGTTGTCAAATGACGTGTTGCGTACAAACATGGGATCTTATGATTAATCTTCTCGTATTGTTTACGGGTGATCCTGAACCATATAAAATTGAATTATGAGTACATATATATAAAATATCATGTTATCTTAGAAATATGTGATTTATATAAATATTTCCCAATTAATCCCGAAGTTAAACTAGTCTTGGATAACCAATTTTGTTTCGGTCATAGTTTCTTCGTTACAACTCCGTTTTCGTTGATTCAACTTGCCATCTCCTTGGATCGAGTCCCTCTTTAAGACTATGAACTGTAAATACCTTAGTTTGTATTCAAAATCACACGGCATAGGTGAAACTTTAGTGAAACTTATGAAGTTAAACATTTTCCTTTATGTAAACAACCTTAAATGATTATTTTTCTAAAAATACTTATACTTTGAATTAAATCATGAAATTTTTATGTGTTATCATATTCATAGTAAAAATCATTTTTCCAGAGAATAAACCTCCAATTCAAAGTTTAAAATGGTTTTTAATTATCCAACCCAAAACAGCCCCTGGTTGCACTCCGACGTCGTAAAAACAGTTTTTAAGGTGTTCTTTGAAAAACCAAGTTTTACCTTGTTAAGTTAGCATATATTTAAGTTATATTACAGGTCTTGAAGTATTTTAAAAGTTAAGTTAGAAGGATCTATTTAGTTTGCAAACAAGTTTGAAAACTTTCAAACTATGTTCTTGTTGTTAAAATTGTATACCACAAAATATGATAGTTATATATATATGAATCGAATAAGGTTATGAACATAGATTCTACCTCAAGTTCCTTGGACAAGGTTGCTGTAAAAGAGGAGTAAGAACCTAGAACCAAAAGGGGTGATGGAAGTGGATGAAAGATTGGAAGTAAGTTGGTGTTCTTGGAAGGATTTCTTGAAGTGTTTTTGTATGGTTTTCTTATGGTGTTTAAGTAAGGTTTTTGAAGCTAAATGATGGGGAAAATGCTTGGAGATGATCAAGTATGAAGTTAAGAGTATTTTGAGAGAGAAATGGAAGTGTAAGTATGAGAAAATGGGGTGAAGAAATGGTGTGCATGCATAAAAACGTTTTTAGGTTATAAAGGAAAAAAAAGATACCTAACTTTGTTTTCTTGCTAAATAATTCATGCTACTTGACAAATGGTTGGTTCCACATATTTCTTAATCATTTAAGGCTGCTAAGGAGCAAATTTTTATTGGTATATACCAATAGTAAATACATCTAGAAGCTGCGTATGATACGGGTACATATACTCTAGGTATACGTATAGAAATCTTTGAGGAAACGGAACGAGGATTCAAATATAGCTATCTTTTGTAAATATACTTATATTGTTTTATGTATGTAAGCCCTTTAAAAGTGATAAAATACATATCTATACGATGCATGTATAAGTAATATAGGTTATAAGTATTTACGTCGAAAAACATTACGTATAGTTATCGTTTTGAAAACTTAAGTTAGTAGTTTCAAAATATACTTATAACTTATTGTTATTAATACAAAATGAGATATTAAAACATTCTTAGATCATGTTAAATATGTATATATACATATATATACACAAACGTATAATTATCATATGTTATATAGTTCGTGATATCATCGGTCAAACTAGACGGTCAAACGTTGTGTAAAACTCTTTTCAAAAACATAAGTCTCAACAATTTGGATTGCTTATCATGTTGGTAAGGTTTAATTTATGTACATATTAATCTTATAAGTATAGAACGATCGAAAATAAAAAAAATGCGGGTCAACTTTAGGGTTTTTGCTTATCGTGTCGGAACCATATAGAGATTAGAGTTTAAATTTGGTCGGAAATTTCCGGGTCGTTACAGTACCCACCCGTTAAAGAAATTTCGTCCTCGAAATTTGGTAGAGGTTGTCATAAATCACAATAGGAATGTTTTCATGACGAATATGAGGTAATAATGAAATTTTATCATTATTGAAAGATTTAGATAAAACGATTCGGTTATGTGAGACGCACGAGCGAAGCTATCACAAAAGAGTGAAATGAGTAAATATAGAATTGTTGTAACCGATGACGTGATTATGATCGATTTCCGGGATTTAAGGGTTTTAAAGAAAATCTTATGTAATAAGATTTAGTTTTGCGGCGATCAGGATCTTCTTTGATTTAACGCGGCAATCTGTTTTGATTTCTTTGTCGAATATTTCACTATAAATTTACCTCCTTCCCTTTCTTTCTTCCCACATCTTCTATTCTTTCTCTTTAGTTCCTACTTTAAGACATTCGCTAATATGCTCCATCCCATTCTAATCCTTGTTATATTTCTAACTTTCATATCTTTCATTCTTCTTTTTCATCTATCACCAGAAGAATCTATTCTCTTTTATCCTTTCCTTGGAATTATAATGTTTTTAATTCTCCCGTGCCTTTACGTTGCAATACGTATTGATATGCACGGTTTGTAGTTTCGGGGTTGTTGTTAGGTTTTATACCTTCCCTTATATTTCGATGTTCCTACTCCCGTCCCTTAAAATCATTGTCATCCACAGTTAATGCTCTCTCTTATTTGCTGTGGTTTATGTTCCTATTTCTATTCTGAGGTTTTGTCCCTTCGTTTCTTCTTCCCGTCCTCGAGCCAAGCGAACAATGGTCCGAAATTCGTAGGTAGGAAATTTGGAATGAACCTAGCTATCGGTTTTAGAATGAAATTGTAATGGCACGATCTTGATTCGTTAAATTACTCGAATATTCCGGAAAAATAGAACTATCAAGGTGATACGTTCTAATATGTTTGGAGACTTGATAGAATGTAAGAGCCGTGTAACATGGCACATGATGACGGTACTGTGAATCATCACATTCCATTAGAAACTTAACATGACTTACTGTAATATAATGAAGTTGATCAAGTTTCATTATATTATACTAATTCATGCATCAGTTCCCAACACTACTTCAAATCATTTATATTTTAATCTCGGAGGTTTCAGAATTTAGAAATTAACACAGTTTCTTTTATATTGTAACGCAGATGTTACGGAGAGATAAATGATCGCAGATAGGAATAGTTGTAAAAATATCTCCAGAAATATGAAAAATATGTATAACGAATGATATGAAGATATCTTATAATATCTAAGATAAGATGATGATGAAAAATATCATCCGGGCAAGGTTTTGAATAAAGAGTAGGGTTCTTACTGATGGTTTCAGCAGGTACGGAATCGTTTGTATTCTTTGAGAGCAGGTTCAGTCCCTGTGATTTATCCACAGCCTCTTTCATACTTTGCTTCATCAATTTTCTAGTTCCAAACTTTTTTTTTTTTTTTTTAGCTTTACCACCTTACTTTTCTTTGTCATCAAACTTTTGACCGTTAAAGTCGTTTACAGTTTTTGCTGCTTCGTTAGCATTTCAAGAACTATTTCATAGTCCCGGGTGTTTTTCAGAAACTTCACATTTAGATTATGAAATTCTTAGGGATAGACATTATAGATATGATGGAAGAAGTTCCGCGAGATTTTCAAAATACTGATTGTTGATTTCGCCAAAAGGATAACGATCTGCTGGTGCACCTGTTGATGTTGTCGAGGGATATAAAAGGTTTTCCGGTAATGACGGCGAAAGGACAAGGTATAAATATCATAATTATAATAGAAATAATCTCACTGAAAATTCGAAGTGGAGCTGTGACAAAATTAGCTTCTTGAAAAGGAATTGTAGGGTTGTTCTAATAAATGGCAAAGGATTCAATACGTTATGTGTTAAATTATGAATTTGGGTTCGAGAGTTCTTCAGGTGTATAACTGTATGTATAAATCTTCATTCCTTAGGCGAGGTGCGGCGGGTTCAACTTCTCGGTCGAGGTGTTTTCCGGAATCATGAAAGGATTTGAATGCGAATTGTAATCGTCAAGTTACGAATGAGGTTTAAGATAAAATCAAGTGGCAAGCTTGAAGAATTGTTTAGTTTCATATGTTACAATCAACATTTTAATTCATTTTAATTGTCCAGAGTTTTCTTCTTTATACCACTTGTTGGATTCTGGTAGGTCAAAATCCGAATATGAAATTTGATTGAAAATGGTTATTCTAGGGTGAGCGGATACGAATATCGGTGGTTGTAAGTAAGATAATAGATAACCGTTGAATCAGATTCAAGAATGTACAATATAACTTATTAATGTGAATTCTAAATATTCCTCGGGTACTACCCACCCGTTAAAATATTTTCATCATTAATAGTTTGTACGAAGGAATTTTTAATTACTATCTTTATGAAAATATACTTGCATATATATTTTCTTCAGAGATAATCATAGATTTAATGAGTCAATAAGATATTAAACTCATTTGATTTATCGTTAATTCTAGATTACATAATCTCTAAGACTTTAGAAATTACATAATCGTCATACGATACGTAAAGCGAAGATAATCGATGTAGAACGATATATAGAACGAAGATCATACTCGAAGAACAGATATTGAGTCGTGTGATGTTGATATTCGAGATACAGATTGTGATGTTGAGATTTAAGGCGCGGTTGTGATTGGGGTGATAAAGGTACTGTCGGCGTTGACGATGGTAGTACGGATTATGCTGCTGTTGGTGTTTGTAACCTTCGCACCATATTTTCCAAAACCACTACCCGAGCACGGAGTTCGTTGACTTCTTCTATTATACCGGGATGATTGATGGTTGGAACGAGCGAATGAACAAGATTTGAAATATGGGATAGTATGTAATCATGACGAGATACTCTAGAAATGAGCGAGAAAATGGTGTTTCGAATAGGTTTGCCGGTAAGTGCTTCAGGTTCATCGTTAAGAGGACAATTTGGTGGATGGAATGGATCACTTTCTTCTTGCCTCCAGAAATTTAGTATATTACGAACCCATCCCCAATTCATCCAGAATAGATGATGGGAAATTGGTTGATCCATTCCGGTAACGCTGTTCTCGGAGCTTGAATGGAAATCCATATCGGCGAAGCTATCGAAGTAGGAGGAATTTGAGCTGGATGAAGAATCCATCTTGTATGGTCGGAGAAATGAATTTTTTTGTTTGGAATAGATTATAGGAGTTGGGTTTGGTACTCTTCAATACATAATTTACATATGTATATATAATATCAAAATCCCATGAATTACGGAGAATCTTTGAAATACGTCAAGCAATGTCTATAGTAACATATACGCTAGGATATGAATTTTGTCTATACACTATCGATGCACTAAATGCAGTAAGACGTGTCTAGACTTAAGAATGATAAGCAGGCAGTTCCCTAAGGATGATAAGCAGATGATTTCCGACTAGGATTGATAAGCAAAACTTTTGACAGGCAGACACGGTCAAAGTCCAGACTCACTTAATGTATCCTAACAACTACTAGTTAGACACACTAATGCAAGGCCTGGTTCGCTAAGACTAATGCTCTGATACCAACTGAAAGGATCCGAAACTAATCATTCGGACGTTGTCCATATTGATTACAAACGAATTACAATAGTTGATAACATTGCGAGGTACTTGCCCTCTATATAATACATCTTACAAACGTTGCATATATTCTTAAAAGGCAATCTATAGTTACATCCAGAATTGACATATTCGCCTGACATTTCATAATATTCAAATGACCTAAACCGCCATTTACTCAATAATAGTCTCTATGAACTTCAATGACTCGAATGTAACGCCTTATGATATAAGTCCTTAATGGCCTCAAGTAGTATCCTTAGTACGAGCTAATGCACAGCGGAAGACTTAATTCATACCTGAGAATAACATGCTTTAAAATGTCAACATAAAGTTGGTGAGATATAGGTTTAATGCCGGCAGCGATATATATATATAGACCACAAGATTTCATATATAAACATTTTCATAAAAATATTCTAAGTGGTTGAGCACTTGGTAACCATACTTAACATTCAATCACGTCGCATATTCCCTTTAATATGAAATCTTACTACACCGTACCAAGTGTAGTCACAAAACGAAGTACTGTGCAACCGTTGAATACTGGTCGTCCAGTCCGGTTGGGGTTGTCATGCCCGATAGATCTATCAACAGGATTCGCGTTTACAATACCGCTGTAAATATTAGTTACCAAGCTACAGGGAAGTATGCCAGTGGTACAACTCAACGTAGAATATATTTTTCAGTTACTTGTGTCTATATCGTAAAACATAAAATACATGTATTCTCATCCCGAAATATTTAGAGTTTAAAAGTGGGACTATATACTCACTGTTGTCTTGAAGATATGTAATTTCGACTCGGTCTCCGATTGATATCACGAACCTATCCATATATAATATATCAATATATTTTCATTTTAAACAATCGTCACATATATATACTTATAATACTTTTAATACTTTGAATAATTCCTTAGTCCGTAGTTAGCAGTCCGATGTTAGTAATTCAATTTTAATGGTTCATTTTTAGGTGTTTAATAAACCCCCAATGAAATAAATAAAAACCCCATCGTATATGTATTGGTCGAGATTAATCTTGACCCACGGTACCGGTGTTGTCAAATGACGTGTTGCGTACATAAAGTACCGGTGTTGTCAAATGACGTGTTGCGTACAAACATGGGATCTTATGATTAATCTTCTCGTATTGTTTACGGGTGATCCTGAACCATATAAAATTGAATTATGAGTACATATATATAAAATATCATGTTATCTTAGAAATATGTGATTTATATAAATATTTCCCAATTAATCCCGAAGTTAAACTAGTCTTGGATAACCAATTTTGTTTCGGTCATAGTTTCTTCGTTACAACTCCGTTTTCGTTGATTCAACTTGCCATCTCCTTGGATCGAGTCCCTCTTTAAGACTATGAACTGTAAATACCTTAGTTTGTATTCAAAATCACACGGCATAGGTGAAACTTTAGTGAAACTTATGAAGTTAAACATTTTCCTTTATGTAAACAACCTTAAATGATTATTTTTCTAAAAATACTTATACTTTGAATTAAATCATGAAATTTTTATGTGTTATCATATTCATAGTAAAAATCATTTTTCCAGAGAATAAACCTCCAATTCAAAGTTTAAAATGGTTTTTAATTATCCAACCCAAAACAGCCCCTGGTTGCACTCCGACGTCGTAAAAACAGTTTTTAAGGTGTTCTTTGAAAAAACAAGTTTTACCTTGTTAAGTTAGCATATATTTAAGTTATATTACAGGTCTTGAAGTATTTTAAAAGTTAAGTTAGAAGGATCTATTTAGTTTGCAAACAAGTTTGAAAACTTTCAAACTATGTTCTTGTTGTTAAAATTGTATACCACAAAATATGATAGTTATATATATATGAATCGAATAAGGTTATGAACATAGATTCTACCTCAAGTTCCTTGGACAAGGTTGCTGTAAAAGAGGAGTAAGAACCTAGAACCAAAAGGGGTGATGGAAGTGGATGAAAGATTGGAAGTAAGTTGGTGTTCTTGGAAGGATTTCTTGAAGTGTTTTTGTATGGTTTTCTTATGGTGTTTAAGTAAGGTTTTTGAAGCTAAATGATGGGGAAAATGCTTGGAGATGATCAAGTATGAAGTTAAGAGTATTTTGAGAGAGAAATGGAAGTGTAAGTATGAGAAAATGGGGTGAAGAAATGGTGTGCATGCATAAAAACGTTTTTAGGTTATAAAGGAAAAAAAAGATACCTAACTTTGTTTTCTTGCTAAATAATTCATGCTACTTGACAAATGGTTGGTTCCACATATTTCTTAATCATTTAAGGCTGCTAAGGAGCAAATTTTTATTGGTATATACCAATAGTAAATACATCTAGAAGCTGCGTATGATACGGGTACATATACTCTAGGTATACGTATAGAAATCTTTGAGGAAACGGAACGAGGATTCAAATATAGCTATCTTTTGTAAATATACTTATATTGTTTTATGTATGTAAGCCCTTTAAAAGTGATAAAATACATATCTATACGATGCATGTATAAGTAATATAGGTTATAAGTATTTACGTCGAAAAACATTACGTATAGTTATCGTTTTGAAAACTTAAGTTAGTAGTTTCAAAATATACTTATAACTTATTGTTATTAATACAAAATGAGATATTAAAACATTCTTAGATCATGTTAAATATGTATATATACATATATATACACAAACGTATAATTATCATATGTTATATAGTTCGTGATATCATCGGTCAAACTAGACGGTCAAACGTTGTGTAAAACTCTTTTCAAAAACATAAGTCTCAACAATTTGGATTGCTTATCATGTTGGTAAGGTTTAATTTATGTACATATTAATCTTATAAGTATAGAACGATCGAAAATAAAAAAAAATGCGGGTCAACTTTAGGGTTTTTGCTTATCGTGTCGGAACCATATAGAGATTAGAGTTTAAATTTGGTCGGAAATTTCCGGGTCGTTACATTGACTATCCATTTATATATATATATTTATATATTATAACACTCCCCCTTGGATAGCAATTTTGTTTGTTGAAGATCAACTGTAAGTTACTGCCTTGTTAAAAACCTTGCTAAAGAAAACCCAGTGGGAAAAACTTTAGCTAAGGGAAAAAGAGTGCAGCATGGAGTTGACTCCCCCTCAAGTAGACATCGCTTCGGTTGTTACATCTTTTGAACATGTCTCATGCCAATGTTATGAACGTGTGTTCTGAAAATAGCAGTTGGAAGTGCTTTCGTGAAAAGATCAGCAGAGTTTTTGCTGGATTGAACATATCTCATTTCAATCTCGTTGTCCTTAATGAGATTTTGAGTGTATGAGAAGAATCTAGGAGGTATGTGTTTGGTTCGGTCACTTTTGATATACCCTTCTTTCATCTGTGCTATGCAAGCTGCATTATCTTCATAGATAATTGTTGGACTTTTATCGCGTTCTAGTCCACAAGAATCAGTAATGATTTGTGTCATTGATCTCAACCAAAAACATTCCCGAGTAGCTTCATGTAATGCAATCACTTCGGCATGATTTGATGATGTAGCAACAAGTGTTTGTTTTTGAGAACGCCATGATATTGTAGTACCTCCATTTAGGAATACATATCCAGTTTGAGATTTAGCTTTATGTGGATTAGATAAATAACCTGCATCAGCATAACCAACCAAATCTTGTTTTGATTCGTTAGAATAAAATAATCCTAAATCAGTAGTTCCTCGAAGGTATCGAAATATGTGTTTGATCCCATTCCAGTGTCTTTTGGTAGGAGCAGAGCTGAACCTTGCCAACAAATTAACTGCAAAAGAAATGTTAGGTCTTGTACAATTTGTAAGATACATAAGAGCTCCAATTGCACTAAGATATGGTACTTCTAGTCCAAGAATATCTTCATGATCTTCACATGGACGAAATGGATCAGTTTCAACATTGAGTGATCTAACAACCATAGGAGTACTTAATGGTTTTGCCTTGTCCATATTGAAACGTTTCAAAATCTTTTCAGTATATGTTGTTTGATGTACAAGTAAACCATTAGGCATATGCTCAATTTGTAAACCAAGGCAATACTTGGTTTTTCCGAGATCTTTCATTTCAAATTCTTTCTTTAGAAGTTGAATGGCTTCATAGATCTCTTTATTTGTACCTATGATATTAAGATCATCAACATAAACAGCTATGATCACATATCCGGATGTTGTTTTCTTAATGAAAACACAAGGACAAGTAAGGTTATTTGTATACCCTTTGCTTATCAAGTAATCACTTAATCGGTTATACCACATACGTCCCGATTGTTTTAACCCATATAAAGATCTTTGTAATTTAATCGAATACATTTCTTTGGGTTTTGCATTTGATGCTTCTGGTACCTTAAATCCTTCAGGTATCTTCATATATATATCACTATCAAGTGATCCATATAGATAAGCAGTCACAACATCCATGAGATGCATTTATAAATTTTTAGAAACTGCCAGGCTGATTAAGTATCTAAAAGTAATTGCATCCATAACAGGGGAATAAGTTTCTTCATAATCAATTCCCGGTCTTTGAGAAAAACCTTGAGCTACAAGTCTAGCTTTATACCTTGTAACTTCATTTTTCTCATTTCTTTTTCGGACAAAAATCCATCTGTATCCTACAGGTTTCACATCTTTAGGAGTGAGAATGATGGATCCGAAAACTTTTCTTTTATCGAGTGATTCTAATTCAGCTCGTATTGCTTCTTTCCATTGAGCCCAATCATGTCTATTTTGACATTCAACCATAGATGTTGGTTCTGGATCATCATCATTATTCATGATGTCATATGCAACATTAAATGAAAATTTCTCATCAAGATTTTCATTTCATTTCGGTTCCATAATATTTTTGAATGTGCATAATTGATTGCAATTTCTGTATTAACATCATCAATTTCCTCTGCAGTAGGAGTACTGATTTGTGGTTCTTGAACACTTTCTTTTACCTTATTATCAGCTAATTTTCTTTTTCGAGGATTTTTATCTTTGGAACCAACTGGTCTCCCACGTTTCAGACGTGGCATAGATTCTTGAGTGACTACATTATCAGTTTTCCGATTTGGAATCTCAACTCGAGCTGGAGCATTAACTGCTGGTATATATGATTTAGTCACCCTTTTTGTATCTGTGAATGCATCAGGCATTTGTTTTGCAAGTTCTTGTATATGCATTATCTTTTGAACTTCTGTCTCGCATTCTTTTGTGCGATGATCAAGATACTTTAATTGAGGTTCACACCATGAAACATCATTTTCTTTATTTTTTATTTCTCCCCCTAATCTAGGAAACAATGTTTCATTAAAATGACAATCAGCAAAACGTGCTGTAAAAACATCACCTGTCATAGGTTCAATATACCTTATGATTGAAGATGTTTCATATCCAACATATATTCCCAACCTCCTTTGAGGACCCATTTTTGTACGTTGTGGTGGTGCAATTGGAACATATACTGCACAACCAAATATTCTAAGGTGGGAAATATTTGGCTCTTGACCAAAAGCAAGTTGTAGGGGGGAATATTTATGACTTGCACTTGGTCTGATGCGAATCAATGCAGCAGCATGTAAAATTGCATGACCCCATATAGATACAGGGAGTTTTGTTCTCATTATCAATGGTCTAGCGATTAACTGTAAACGTTTAATCAGTGACTCGGCTAAACCATTTTGTGTATGCACATGAGCAACAGAATGTTCAACAACAATTCCTATAGACATGCAATAGTCATTAAATGCTTGAGATGTAAACTCACCATCATTATCAAGTCTCACCTTTTTAATGATGTAATCAGGAAAATGTGCTCTCAATTTAATAATTTCGGCAAGAAATTTTGCAAATGCCACATTACGGCTTGATAATAGACAAACATGACACCATCTACTAGATGCGTCTATTAGGACCATGAAATATCTAAATGGTCCACATGGTGGATGAATTGGTCCATAAATATCACCTTGAATTCTTTCAAGAAACATTGGTGATTCTTTCTCAACCTTAAGTAGTGAGGGTCTAGTTATCAATTTTCCAAGAGAGCAAGATATACATGGAACCATTGTATCATGAAGGATTTTTCTATCCTTCAGTGGATGTCCATGTGTACATTCAATAATTCTTTTCATCATTGTTGATCCTGGATGGCCCAATCTGTTATGCCATAAATTAAATACACCAGGATCAATATACTTTTCTTTAATCACCATATGTGCTTCTGGTACATTTATATGTGTATAATGTAATCCAGAATTAAGTCTTGGCAGTTTTTCAATCACGTGATTATTGTTAGTGATACTTAAATATTTCTCATTTTCTGCCGTTACTGACTGATAATCATATCCATTAAGGTATATGTCAGAAAAACTCAATAAATTTCTGCTTGACTTAGGAGAGAATAAGGCATTATTAATTAAAAATGTTGTACCATTTGGTAATATGAATTTTGCCTTTCCTATCCCTTCTATCAAGTTAGCAGCACCTGATATTGTATGTATAGTTCCTTCCGTTGGTTTCAAATCAATGAAATATTTTTCAGATTTAAGTATAGTGTGTGTAGTACCACTATCTGCAATACAGAGATCTCCACTACTTGATTGATGTTGTGTTCCAGCAGAATTCATATTAAACTTCATATATAAGAAACAAACAGTAAGTATATAAATGTTACACAAAATGTTTATTACACACAAATAGATAAAACTGAAACATTTGACATACATAGAATTGAAACATCAAACATAGAACTGGAACATTTGATAAAACATATAGAACTGAAACATTTGAGAAAACATGATGACAAAGGTTAAATCGTTTTATTTATAAAAGAAACATATTAATTTAACTCAAGAAATCTTCATATAAATCAGATGGTTGCTCAGTGACTGTTGGATCAATATTATCCACAAAATTTACTTCCTTTTCTTTACCTTTCAGCGAATCCTGATACATCTTAACAAGATGTTTAGATGTTCGGCAAGTATTAGCCCAGTGGCCCATTCTACCACATCTGTAACAAGATTCTTCAGCATTTTTAGAAGAATTTGCTTCAACATCTTGTTTAGTGGGCTTGTTTTGTGGTTGATATTTATATTTTCGTGGATTATTATTTCTTTGACCACCACGGCCACGACCACAGCCACGTCCACGCCCATTCCCATTACCATAATGATGGTTTCTACCATAGTTATGGCTTTTGGCATGATGATGGCGATGGTTATTATAACCACGACCTTGCCCGCGTCCTTGTCCCTGTTTATAATTATTTGCAGTATTTGCTTCAGGGATTGCAAGTGTACCAGTAGGACGGGATTGCTGATTTTTCATTAATAGCTCATCATTTTGCTCTGCAACCAAGAGATATGAATTAAGTTCAGGATATGTGCTGAACTTTAGCATTCTCAAATTTCTTTGCACTGTGATGTTGGCAGCATTCATTGTGGAGAAAGTTTTCTCTAACATGTCTGCATCACTTATTTCATGTCCACAAAATTTAAGTTGTGAGACTGTATTATACAGAGCTGAGCTGTATTCATTTACTTTCTTAAAGTCTTGGAACCTTAATGTTCTCCATTGATCCATAGCAGCTGGAAGTAAAATTTCTCTTTGGTTATTGAATCTGCTTTTGAGACCTTCCCATAAAACATGGGGATCTTCTACAGTCACATAATTATTTTGTAAGCATTCATCAATATGTTGATGAATAAAGCAACATGCCGTTGCTTGTTCTTTTTCAGAACAAGTGTTGTTTTCATTTATGGCTTCAAGAATGCCCATTGATTTAAGATGCATTTTTACTTTTATAACCCATGGCATGTAGTTGTTTCCAGTTGATTCTAAAGGAGTAAATTTAAGCTTTTCCAGATTCGACATTTTCTATTAAAACAAACAACATGATAAATTATAGTCACTTTATATTCATAAGTATATAAACATTAAACATAAATTTAATATAACATAAATGATAAGTAGGTGACAGTGTCGACCATATGTAAGCAATCATTAATAAATGTTATATAACATAAATATAAATATTAGTAAACATAAATGATAATTAGGCGACAGTGTCGGCCATATAAATGTTAGATAATAGAAATATAAATGTTAGTAACATAAATGATAATTAGGCGACAGTGTCGGCCATATAAATGTTAGATAATTGAAATATAAATGTTAGTAACATAAATGATAATTAGACGACAGTGTCGGCCATATAAATGTTAGATAATTGAAATACAAATGTTAGTAACATAAATGATAATTAGACGACAGTGTCGACCATATATTATTCAGGTGGTATAACCGACCATATATCATTTAGGTGGCAGAGCCAACTATAATTAGTATTAAGATTATCGTGCTGATAACGTGTTATAATTCAGTAGGCTTATAACTACCTTTAGTGGTTTGATTCTTGATGTTATAATTCAGTAGGCTTATAACTACCTTTAGTGATTTGATTCTTGATTAAGAATACTAATAATGAAGTGTAAGAACAAAGATGATAATGGAGAGAAAGAAAGAAACACTTTGTAAGTGTGAGAAATGGTGCAAGTTTAATGCTTGCATTCATGGCTATTTATAGCAAAAATATCACAAGTTTAGGTAATACAATAATATTACTTTTGTGTATCAATAATTGACTATCCATTTATATATATATATATATATATATATATATATATATATATATATATATATATATATATATATATATATATATATATATATATATATATATATATATATATATATATATATATATATATATATATATATATATATATTATAACAGTACTAGTTTACTCCGATTACTAACAAATTAAAACTCTGTTACGTAAGTAGTGCGTCATGTGTTCCCGGGCCTGAATTCATGTGTTCCCGGGCCTGAATTCAAAACTGGAAAGACCAAAACAAACAAAACCCTAATATATTCTCTTCTTCATTCCTGGCGCACGATTTCTTACTTATCCATCCATCCATCCATCGATTCATTCAGTTATTTTTATTTTAATATTAATATTAATTAATTAAAAAAAGTATTAAACAAAGTAATCTACACCCACAGAAATCAATAAAATCTAAACCTTTCATCTTCAATCTTGTTTCTTATATCAATACCTCAATCTCAATACTATCTCCTTTCTTTATTTATGGCAAAAACTAAATCACACAACACTCATCATCAAAATCTTCAAACCAACACCATGGATGCTACTGATGAGAAGCTTGATACCTTAAAGTCACTCAACGCAATGTTACTCAAAGAAACCGTTGAACTCCGCCAACAGGTTGACTCATTACTCAACTCAAACAGCCTTTTGGAATCCGAGCTGAATCGGTACGCTACACAAAACGCTTCATTACAATCTCAAATTACTACTTTAACCGAAACAGCTGCTACTTTGGATATTGAGACACGATTGCTTTCTATATTTGCTGCTGATGTCGATAAACAGAGAATTGTTGAGACAGATGAAATTAGGGCACAATTGAATGCCAGAATTCGGGAGGTTGATGAAGTGCTAATGAAATTGACAGAATTGGAGAAGGATAAGGCTAGGGTTTCCGAACAGGTTATTGAGTTGAAAGAGAAATGTGATAGATTAGTGAAAGAGAATGTGGTTAACGAGAAGCGAATTGAATCGATTCTAACCGAAAAAGAATCGGTTCAGATGAATTTAGTAAAGTCCAATGGGCTTGTTGATGATTTGAATAACAACATTCAACAACTGATTCAACAGAAGAAGGTAATTGAAGATGAGAAAAATACGTTAGATAGAAAGAATAATGAGTTGCAAGTTTCATTGAGTGGACTTGAGAAGTCGGTTGAGAGTATGAGACTGAAAGAGGAAGCGTTGGTTGACAAGTTTGCCAACTTGGAGAAGAAATACAATACCAGTTTGAGACATGAAGTAGAAATGCAAACTGAAATTGATGGGTTGGTTGAATTAAACAAGCAAGTAGACGGACGAATCAAGAGTCTGGAAAAGGAAAAAAGTTTGGTTGTTAAAGATTTGGAGGACGCTGTGATGGAATTAGAGAAGAAGAAGGCTGAAATCAACAAGATTGAATTAGAGAAAAATGAAATTGAGAATGATAAGTTACAAAGGGATAGTGAGATTATTAGGATGAATGAGCACTTGAACCTTTCTAAAGACAAGGTTTCATTGTTGGAAGAGTCTAGTGTGACTCAAATTGAGAAAGTTAAGGTGTTAGAGGATGAAATTTTTTCGTACAAAGCTTCGTTTGATCAAGTTACGATTGAAAAAAATGAAGCGCTTGAGATTCTTAAAAAGGAAAAGACTATATCTTCGGGTTTTAAAGAAAAGATTACAGGAATGGAGAAGGAAGTAGAAGAATTGTACCGGGAGTTGTCAAAGATGAGAACGGAGAATGTGAATCGTTTAGGTGAAAAGAAAGAGTTAGAAGATCGTTGTGCAGGGTTGGTGAAAGAAGTAGCTTCTTTGGAAACAAAACTTGTTGAAACCCAAGTAGAATCTGATGATACGAAAGGTAAACTAGGAGTATCTGAAGCTAATTTAAAAAGGGTGTTGACTATTTTGAAGAGAACACTGTTGGTTTTTGAAGAAAGCAGTGATCTTGATCAAAAAAATGGTGTGGAAGAAGGAATAAAAGAGCATGTAACAGAAATTGAAGCGATTAAGAGAGCGTTTAAGGAAAAAGATAGTAGAGTAGAAGAAATGAAGAGGCAACTTGAGTTGGTTAAAGATTCCGTCGATGAAGTGCGTAAAGAGAAGAGCTTTTGGACGATGGTATCATCTGCAACAACGCTTCTTGCCGCTGTTGCTTCTCTGGCCTATGTTGCACGAGCGCGTTGATTTAATCCAAAGTTTTGAAGTTGATTTTGCTGATAATTTTGATTATGTAACATGCTTAAGAAAAATTTACTACTTTTTCACTGAAATACTTCTTTTTTGTTGCATGATGATAACTTCTTTTGGGTTATATTAAGTATCATGATCTGCTGTTAAATTAAATGGCTGTCTACCTTTAAATTTTCATGATTAGTAAATTTTGATGGTTCCTTCTGGTGTTGAATGGATTGGTGTATATGTAAAAAGAGTTCATCAACCAAGATATCGAATATGCTGTGTATACGAATAGTAGTTGGTCAAGATAGAGATGTCAATATGGGTTAGCTAACGTGTCAAAACAGATACAGGTCAAAGCTGTTTGTTAATTTGTTTCTTGAGTTGATCTAACGAACCTTTTTTTTTTTGGTTCAGAATTTTTTCAAGTAAAACCCCAAGTACTCCATTTGATTGTTTCTGATTTGGTAATTGTGGTTGATTAAGTATGTAATCTGGTTTATGGTTGTGTGATCCGTTACGAATAATAATGACTGACGTATTCGTTAGGATGTAAATAGGTATCTGATTGTATAATAGAGGTTTAGCACATGTAGATTACAATGACACTAAAGGCTCTCCCCTTTTCTCTCTAAATTACATAGTGCTTTTTTGTAATGTAAAATAGAAGGTTATTTCTCTCTTTCCATTCACAAAAGATGTAAATAATCTAAGTAAACTGATCATATGCATTGCGCTAAGGAGAAAGAATGCGCATAAGATTTACATAACTGCGTATTAACACGCTACCTTACAAGACTGCGCACACAACCGCAATGTTTATAATTGTTGCGCAATCCGCTATACTTTTGAAACCTATAAATAGATGGAGTGAGCCTTCATTTGTAGGTTGTTGTATTCCAATATTCGAAAGATGAATCGGTCATCTCCTAAATTCTTTCAAGAGGTGATTAACATTCCAAGACTGGGACGTGGTGATTGATGATTTCACATTGAATTGTGAATTAAAGACGGTCATAAGATCCCTTAAACATCAAAACAACTTCGATTCCAATGTTATTGCACCCGATTCTAGTTTAATTCTTAGTAATTGAATCTAGGCTCGATCATAAACAGAAGCAATATCTCCATGATCCGGATTACATGGGGATCATGGGCCGTTAACTTGCAAACATTGCTTCATCTTGTAGTGGAGCACAAATAATAATGGAGATAATATTGTAACTCTCCTTTGACTATTCCACACAATAGATCACATATCCTATTTTCTCGGATACTGTTAAGTTATACCGGATCATTGTGTGTCTTGCTTAATTTTACCCCCGGAAACAATTCACAATGTAAAAATATTGATATCGCGTATATGAAGGGCTTGGATGCAAATTTGGCATTAAAGCAAGTTTCATGTTGCAGTATATGCATATTATTACTTTATTCTGATTCCTCTTAATAAAGGTTAATCATATCTTCTCATTCATTGAAACCCTGTATATTTATACATATAACCTAGCCTATTTCTAATTAGGAAACACAATACAATTACAATTACTTGTTCATCAATTCAAATACAATATGTGGAATATATCTAAGTCAGCTATTATACCCTCACAGTCGAAACATGTGATGACCCGTCCAAATCCACTTGAACGAATACATCATTCATTGATTTCATAGTGAGGTTTTGACCTCTATATGATACGTTTTGTAAACATTGCATTCTTTTAAAAAGGCACACCATAAATGAATATATAAATCCAAGGTTTTCGACGTCTGATGATTTCTTCGTATAGACAATCATCGTATATAATAGTTTACAATACTACATCCGTTGACAATGCAGTCAAAATAAGATACATGGTGATGATTTTGTGAATGCAAAGTTTTCTTGAATAAAGCATGTATGACTCCATGCACATAGCTTGTATAACGTATAAGCAAACATCGGAAGACTTCTAGGAACCTGAGAATAAACATGCTTAAAAGTGTCAACACAAAGGTTGGTGAGTTCATAGTTTAGTGTTGCGCACAATCTGTATATAAAGGTGGATCACAAGATTTCGGTTGTTTCATCCAGAAACGTTTATCAAAATATTCTACAAGATTGAGCACCCTGGTAACTAAACTTTAACGTTATAATAAGTACCCCTGTTTTAACATACATGCAACCAACATGTACAATACACGCAATCCAACGTGTACTAAACTCAAATAGCATACGTCTGTTTTATAGTTCAGGCTAGGGTTTCTATACCTGGAACAGACGGGGATATCAAGCCCTATGGATCCATATACTACTACTCACGCCCACCAGTCCTTATAACTGGCAGTTACTAGTTACCAAAGCTAAGGGATTTTCGGTTCAAACTCAGTGTAGAATTTAGTATGTACTTGTATCCATTGAGTTTAAAATAAAGTGCATGTATTCTCAGTCCAAAAATATAGATTGCAAAAGTAATTAAAAAGGGAGCAAATGAAACTCACCTTAGCAGCACATAAGGTCATTCATCGAAATGTGACCGAAACTCGGAATGCAAAGTAATCATAGATTTCAACCTAGAGAACATATGTTGGTCAATAAATGTCTAATAGGCTAGGTCGGGTCATAGTGTATCACAATCCTAATGCTCGAGACCGACATGCAAAAGTTAACCAAAGTCATCTCAAAAGTCAACATGACCCAATATGATCTTTAAATCTATACATGTTTATTATCATAGTATACGTCTTGATAATTGAACGAATTTATAGTTTATCAAACTCAAAATATTATTTATTTCAGGAGCTATATTATATTTGAATTATCATGGCAATCGAAAATATTTTATTATTTCACATAGTTTTCCAATACTTGTAAAATCAGATTACAGTGTTTATAAAGCTTTAAAACATGATAAGACAGTCAACTTTGACAATTGCTCAACAAGACGAGACGTGCCTTATATAGAAATTCATTTACTCGATTAATAATATTTGAAAATCCAATTTATCAATCTCATAGACAAGTTGTTTAAATATTAATTTACAGTTTCAAACACAATTTTAATTAACGTTAACCATAATTCAGTTGACCATATCTTTTAATCCGTTCATCGAAATCACGCGATTTCTAAATGAAAAGTTAATAATTTTTCGCCAGCTTTCCAAAAACATGCATATCATATACTTTATATCAGTAGCATGTGTATCAAATTCGTGATTCATCATAAACTATCTAACGAAAAATTTAAAGCATACAAGCATGCATAAACATATATACTCGAGCACTAGACATGAATACACTATTAATATATAAAAGATAAGATATGAATGCTTACGTATCAATATTGTGATTCAATATTGTAGGAAAGTACGTAGACGCGACGGAGATGATAAACACTAGATTGACCTCACGAGCATACCCCCGAACATTACCCATAACCTCCATAGATATAACCCATAATTTCCTTAACTTTATCCCGCTCAAAACCAGTTTTGAAATCTCTCGCTCATAACCTTGTCGTAGTATTTATGTATATAATAATAATAATAATAATAATAATACTACTAATAATAATAATACGATTACGATTAATAATAATATTAATCTTAATAATAGTAATAATATAAATAAAATAAATATATTACGGAGTACTAATATAAATAGAGAGATTGAAATGTGAATTAAACCGAACCAAAAATCGATATTTAAAGAGATGTCTCGCCCACCTAACCCCCATGCGATCGCATGGGGATTAAGTGCACAAATCATGCGTTCGCATGGAATCACAAAACAGCACAGGTTCAATTATTTTGGCTACCGACACTTCTTATATATATTATTTAATAAATAATATATTTAATCTTTAGAATTAATTAAATATTATATTATATTCTCGTGCATAGTTGATTTGTAATTTTTACACCGATGTGTTGTACGTTGACCCTCGACTAAGTACCGGTTACGGTTTTTCAAACGCATTTTCGTACGCTTAGAAAACTGGTACTTTACGTTTCGTGTAATGTACCTTTATCAATAACAAGACTCAAATCAATGAAAAATTATCCCACTCAAAGTGTAACTTATTCATTTGAGTGTTTTGGTTATTTGCTTCTATAAATCGTCATCTCGTTATTTACCAATATATATTATAATAATACTATTTTAAATCTAAAACGTTTTACGACCAAGTTAATATTATATTTTATCACTTTGTAAAATAATGATATTATCATTTAAAAATATAAACTTATATATTTTAGAAATATTTATTTGCTAATATAATATTTAGTTTTTCAAAAACTAATTATATTTCAAAGTTTAATATATTTAAAATCGTTTAAATGTTAGATATTATTATATCACCTAACGTTTTTGCTCTAGAACTTAATTTAATATAATTCATTTATGCGCCAACGTTTATTTTAACTTCCAAACGTTCTAAAAATCAATCGAATCGAATAACCAAATGTTACTATCGTTTACTGAACAAATTTTGAATTCATATATATTCAATACTCATAAACACGTTGTACATACACATTGCGAGTTATTTATATATTTAATTCTAATAATTAATATCATATCATATATATTCAAATTATGTTATTAAACGAAAACATTTTTGTAGTGACCCGAACTTTTCCATGTTTATATATATTAATTGAGATTGATATTTACATGACTAAATGTTTCCAACTTGTTAAGCAATCAAACTTGTTAAGACTTGATTAAATGAAATAAGTTTCATATAGACAATTGATCACCCAAGTTGACCGGCGATTCACGAACGTTACAAATTTGTAAAAACTACATGTTGTGGTATATATAGACATATATATATGGTTGACATGAGATTATGATGAGTAAGTATCTCACTAAGTATATTAACAATGTGTGATATACATAAGAAATGAGATTACTAAGTTAAGAAACTCGAAATTATATATATAACGATTATCGTTATGATAACGTCTACTAAATACATATGTATCATATTAAGATATTGATACACTATATTTAACATGATAAAATGATATTTAAATATATCATTAAGTGTGTTAATAATGAACTACATATGTAAAAACAAGACTACTAACTCAAGAATTACGAAACGAGACTTATATGTAACGATTATCGTTGTAACGATATTTTAATGTATATATCATATTAAGAGATATTCATACATCATAATATCATGATAACATAATAATTTAACATCTCATTTGATATAATAAACATTGGGTTAACAACATTAATTGAGATTGTTAACTTAAAGGTTTCAAAACAACACTTACATGTAACGACTAACGAAGACTTAACGACTCCATTAGAATGTATATACATGTTGTGTTTTGATATGTATTCTTACACTTTTGAAAGACTTCAAGATACATATCAAATTACTTCTACTTAACAAAAATGCTTACAATTACATCCTCGTTCAGTTTCATCAACAATTCTACTAGTATGCACCCGTATTCGTACTCGTACAATACACAGCTTTTAGATGTATGTACTATTGGTATATACACTCCAATGATCAGCTCTTAGTAGCCCATGTGAGTCACCTAAAACATGTGGGAACCATCATTTGGCAACTTGTATGAAATATCTGATAAAATTACAAAAATATTAGTAATCATTCATGACTTATTTACATGAAAACAAAATTACATATCCTTTATACCTAATCCATATACCAACGACCAAAAACACCTACAAATACTTTCATTCTTCAATTTTCTTCATCTAATTGATCTCTCTCAATTTCCATCTTCAAGTTCTAAGTGTTCTTCATAAATTCCATAAGTATAGTTTCATAAAAATCAAGAATACTTCCAAGTTTGCAAGTCTACTTCCAAGCTTTCTAATCCATTCCAAGTAATCATCTAAGATCAAGGAACCTTTGTTATTTATAGTAGGTTATCTTTCTAATTCAAGGTAATATTCATATTCAAACTTTGAGTCAATTTCTACAACTATAACAATCTTATTTCGAGTAAAAATTTTACTTGAACTGTTTTCGTGTCATGATTCTGCTTCAAGAACTTTCAAGCCATCCAAGGATCCTTTGAAGCTAGATCCATTTTTTTCATTTCTAGTAGTTTTATCCAGAAAACTTGAGGTAGTAATGATGTTCATAACATCATTCGATTCATACATATAAAGCTATCTTATTCGAAGGTTTAAACTTGTAATCACTAGAACATAGTTTAGTTAATTCTAAACTTGTTCGCAAACAAAAGTTAATCCTTCTAACTTGACTTTTAAAATCAACTAAACACATGTTCTATATCTATATGATATGCTAACTTAATGATTTAAAACCTGGAAACACGATGAACACCATAAAATCGGATATACACCGTCGTAATGAAACCGGGGGCTGTTTTGGTTTGGATAATTAAAAACTATGATAAACTTTGATTTAAAAGTTTTTCTTCTGGGAAAATGATTTTTCATATGAACATGAAACTATATCCAAAAATCTTGGTTAAACTCAAAGTGAAAGTATGTTTTTCAAAATGGTCATCAAGATGTCTTTCTTTCGACAGAAATGACTACCTCTTTAGTAATTGACATGTAACTTAAATTTCTGACTATAAACCTATACTTTTTCTATTTGGATTCTTAAATTAGAGTTCAATATGAAACCATATCAATTTGATTCACTCAAAACGGATTTAAAATGAAGAAGTTATGGGTAAAACAAGATTGGATATTTTTGATCTTTTTAGCTACGGGAAATGTTTAACAAATCTATACAAATCATATCCTAGCTAACTTATATTGTATTATACATGTATTCTAATATATTATGTAATCCTGGGATACCATAGACACGTATGCAAATGTTTTGACATATCATATCGACCCATGTATATATATTATTTGGAACAACTATAGACACTCTATATACAGTAATGTTGGAGTTAGCTATACAGGGTTGAGGTTGATTTCAAAAATATATATAATTTGAGTTGTGATCTAGCCTGAGACGTGTATACACTGGGTCGTGGATTGATTCAAGATAATATATATCGATTTATTTCTGTACATCTAACTGTGGACAACTAGTTGTAGGTTACTAACGAGGACAGCTGACTTAATACACTCAAATCTTTAAAACATAATAAAAATGGTTGTAATTATATTTTGATCATACTTTGATATATATGTACATATTTGTATAGGTTCGTGAATCGATCCGTGGCCAAGTCTTATTTCTAAGGAAGGAAATATCTGTGAAAGTGAGTTATAGTCCCACTTTTAAAATCTAATATTTTTGGGATGAGAATACATGCAGGTTTTATAAATGATTTACAAAATAGACACAAGTACGTGAAACTACATTCTATGGTTGAATTATCGAAATCGAATATGCCCCTTTTTATTAAGTCTGGTAATCTAAGAATTAGGGAACAGACACCCTAATTGACGCGAATCCTAAAGATAGATCTATTGGGCCTAACAAACCCCATCCAAAGTACCGGATGCTTTAGTACTTCGAAATTTATATCATATCCGAAGGGTGTCCCAAAATGATGGGGATATTCTTATATATGCATCTTGTTAATGTCGGTTACCAGGTGTTCACCATATGAATGATTTTTATCTCTATGTATGGGATGTGTATTGAAATATGAAATCGTGTGGTCTATTGTTACGATTTGATATATATAGGTTAAACCTATAACTCACCAACATTTTTGTTGACGTTTAAAGCATGTTTATTTTCAGGTGAATACTAAGAGCTTTCGCTGTTGCATACTAAAATAAGGACAAGATTTGGAGTCCATGTTTGTATGATATTGTGTAAAAACTGCATTCAAGAAACATATGTCGATGTAATATATTTCTATTGTAAACCATTATGTAATGGTCGTGTGTAAACATGATATTTTAGATTATCATTATTTGATAATCTACGTAATGTTTTTAAAACCTTTATTGATAAAATAAAGGTTATGGTTGTTTTAAAAATGAATGCAGTCTTTGAAAAACGTCTCATATAGAGGTCAAAACCTCGCAACGAAATCAATTAATATGGAACGTTTATAATCAATATGAACGGGACATTTCAATTTTTAATTATTAAGTTCTATTATATCGAAAAATGTTTTCACACGTTTGAAGTTAAATCAATAGAATATTATGAACTTTAATTCTCCACTAACTTTTGTCTAACTTTCGTTAATTGACACCTTTGTTCTTTCATGTAAATCACTTTACCAATTATTTCGAATACCGTTAAAAATGAAAAGATCTCCTAAATCACAGTGGACCTCACAACAGAGACCCGTACTCATATCCCAATGTATCTGATAATTCAATCATTTGATATTATCTTTTAATTTCCGTCGATACTCATATATTGAAACTAATAAGTTTATGTAAAGTATTATTCATCAATACTTTGTTAACGTTTTCAAGTCATATAATAATTACATAACTTATTTTCATATCAATCAAACCATTAAATGTTTATTTAATATTTCACAATTTAATAATCACACATATGCATATATTCAAACATATCTATTTACACATAATTGTTCGTGAATCATCGAGAGCAGTCGAAGGGTAAATGAATATATGAACATATTTCAAAGTTTTTGCGATTTCAACATTACAGACTTTGCTTATCGTGTCGGAAACATATAAAGATTAAGTTTAAATTTGCTCGGAAATTTCCGGGTTGTCACAAAACAAGACTGTGTCGGAGGTTGAGACGGTCTCAAAAATTGTCAAAAAGTGTACGATGTGTTTAGTTCGTTGAATATCCATTTCGATGTGTTTAGTTCGTTGAAGTTGAACCGGATTCCCCAAGTATAAATCACTGACATTGTCCCAATAAACAATAGTAGCTTTTTGAAGCGGGCAATGAAGTTAAAGAAAAATATTACGAATCCAACATGTTTCAGAAACCACGTTAGCAACACCACGATATCTGGCTTCGGGGCTTGATCTTTCAGTAAGTTGACGTTTGGAAGACCATGATAGCATGTTGTCACCAAAAAATACAGAATATGATAACGTGAAGCGGCGAGTATCGGGACATCGTCCCAATCGGCAGTTGTATAGGAAATAAGATGTGATAGGTGATACTTATACATATGCGGTCCTTTTATGATTGTGTCACGGATGTAGCGAAGGCTGCGTTTTATTGCAAGCATGTGAGCATCGGTAGGAGCATGCACATGTAAACAAAGATGTTGAACTGCGTAGGAGATCTCTGGACATGTAAGTGTAAGATATTGTAGAGCTTCACTTAAACTTTTATAAAAGGTTGGGTTTGCATACGGCTTGCCGGAGGTAGCGCTTAACTTCGCGTGTGTGTGTGTGTTCACCGGTGTAGCCAGAGGCGTCAAGATGGGGAACTGAACGGGGCCCTCAAATTTAGAAGGACCTGAAACTTTTATACGCACACTATGTCACAAGAAATAATTAACGAATTGACTTTGATAGCAATTGATGATAATAAAGTGGAGAGTATTAACGTAAAAAGTTGATCATCGACTTTGCGTCTAAAAATTTGTTATGTTGTATTGTGTCATTATAACTTTCATTATCATGCGAAATGACATAGTTGTATTTTGATGTCTTTTAAATTGTTTGCGAATTGGTATTTTTTTTTATTTTTATTTTTTATAATTGTGTCTAAAGGCAATTAGGCTATTTTTTACATTTAAAAAAAAAAAAAATTAAAATTATATTTATTTGTATTTTTGTTACCTTTTCATTTAATAAAAATCGTTTTTCATATGTTTATTGTGATGTAATTATATAAATCAGCTAATCAATTCATATAGTGGATCTACTATTTATTTATTTACTATTGAAACAATGTTAAAGGCATATAACCAAGGTTGAAAAGGACGCGAGACGGGGCCGAAACGGTAGCGACCTCAAAACGTCGCAACGGAAAAAACGGGGCCGAGACGCGATCGAAAGGGATGTTGACTTTTATATATATAAATATATATTTACACATATTTTAGAGCAAAAAAACTTCGTTGACAAGTTTGTACCTATAATTGCTATTAGCGTTAATATAATACAAAATGGAATACTAAACTAAGTCAATTTTGATTGATTTAACCGACTTATGACCGATTTTAACAGAATTTCTGACTTTTGACCGTTGACTGGCTTATAAGAAAACGTGACGGGTTGAAACGGTTTAGTCACCTTTCATCACTAAAACAGCCATAAACCACCACTAACCACCTATTTCATCTCTCTTTTCTCTCTCTTAAGACGGATCAAGAAACACCACCACTCTCATCATTCTTGTTGCTAAATTTTGTTTCTGTTCGTGTCTGTTTTAAACCGCTGTTGTTTCTATTACAAGACGTTACCAAAACCACCTCCACCATTGAACAACCACTCCCACTACCATAAAACACCATCTATTACGGTTTCTGTTAAGATCACAATAACCCTAAAACAGTCACCATTTACAGCTATCTTCTACTCCTGCTGCGATCTTGTTTTCTATTCTGTTTAACGAGTAGGACAACCCAAACGCAGCTATAAAAAAAAGTGAAACATGGAAACCATCGCTGTATAAATTTTCTTTTGATGATGAGGAAAAGACAAAGAAAAGAATGATAATGATGTTATTAAGATAATAATAATAAAAAAATATTCCGACAGGTTGTAGCCACGTACTGGTTTGTGTTTGTTCCCTTTTTGATATACCGAAATTTTTTTTTATTCGCTTAATCATACCTATTAAACCGACGGGCTGTGGACTTCCATAAGTTGAATTAGGGTACCGATTCAATGGGATTATCTTTGGGCCGAGATTGTTGTTGCCGTTGGGCCGAAAGTTTGATTAGATGATGATGAAGGTTAGAGGCGATAATGTTGATGATAAGAGCATCAGGAAAATGTTTATGGTTTGGTGTATATTAAACAATTAATCACGCAATTGTTACCAAATTAGAATATTGGTTCAGTGGTTATGGGTATTTGTGTTTAAACGAGAGGTCTCAGGTTCGAGTTCGGACAGTAGGAGTTTTTATTTCTTTGAAGCTCTTCCTTTTTAAGGTAGTATTACCATTATTATTATTATTATTATTATTATTATTATTATTATTATTATTATTATTATTATTATTATTATTATTATTATTATTATTATTATTAATATTATTATTATTATTATTATTATTATTATTATTATTATTATTATTATTAATACTATCATTTTATGTATTAAGAAAATAAGTATTATTATTATTTTTATCATAAGTATTAGTATTATTATTAGTAGTATTATTATCGTTACAGTTATTAATATAAAAATTAGTATCATTATTATTATTAGTAAAATCATTATATATTTTTTTTATTATTATTATTAGTATTCATTAACATTTTTAAAAGTATCATTTTTATGAAAGATATCATCTTTATCATAAATATTAAAAGTATCATTTTTAACTCTATTATCATAATTATTATTTTTATCATTTTAGTATTATCATAATTGATAATGCTAAAAGCGAACATATATTTCATAGCATTATTCCTCAAGAAAGATAAGCTTTTAGTTGCAATTGTTCTATTTACAAGTGATATTCGTTTAAATAATAAAAGGTAAAGACAAAAGACAGATTCGACGAATTGAAGACGCAAAGGTCCAAAAAGCTCAAAAGTACAAAATACAATCAAAGAGGTTCCAATTATTCATAAGAAACGTCTCGAAATCACAAGAGTACAAGATTCAAAACGCAAAGTACAAGATATTAAATTGTACGCAAGGACGTTCGAAAATACGGAACCGGGACCAGAGTCAACTCTCAACGCTCGACGCAACGGACTAAAAATTACAAGTCAACTATGCATATGAATATAATATAATATATAATTAATTCTTAAAATTAATATATATATTATATTATATTTATAAAACGTCGGCACAAGGAAACAAGCAACATGTGAGCTCTCCCAGCTGGCCATGCGATCACATGGCCAGGAAGAAGAAAGTCCATGCGATCGCATGGCATGAAAAGTCAGGCCACATCCCCTATAAATTCGCAGTTTGGTGAACGCAAAAAAATATATCTTTTCTCTTCTCCATTCATACGTAATATTTATATTTATAATTTATATTTTAATTTTAATTTTAATTCTAATTCTAATAATAAGGGTATGTTAGCGAATGTTGTAAGGGTGTAAGTCCCAATTCTGTCCGTGTAACGCTACGCTATTTTTAATCATTATAAGTTATGTTCAACCTTTTTACATTAATGTCTCGTAGCTAAGTTATTATTATGCTTATTTAATCCGAAGTAATCATGATGTTGGGCTAAAAATATTAAAATTGGGTAATTGGGTTTTGTACCATAATTGGAGTTTGGACAAAAGAACGACAGTTGTGGAAATTAGACTATGGGCTATTAATGGGCTTTATATTTGTTTAACTAAATGATAGTTTGTTAATGTTAATATAAAGATTTACAATTGGGCGTCCCTATAAATTATCATATACACTCGATCGGACACGATGGGCGGGGTATTTATATGTACGAATAATCGTTCATTTAACCGGACACGGGAATGGATTAACAGTCACTAGAATTATTAAAACAGGGGTGAAATTATGTACAAGGACACTTGGCATAATTGTTAACAAAGTATTAAAACCTTGGGTTACACTCAGTCGACATCCTGGTGTAATTATTAAACAAAGTATTAAAATCTTGTTACAGTTTAAGTCCCCAATTAGTTGGAATATTTAACTTCGGGTATAAGAATAATTTGACGAGGACACTCGCACTTTATATTTATGACTGATGGACTATTATGGACAAAAACCAGACGGACATATTAAATAATCCAGGACAAAGGACAATTAACCCATGGGCATAAAACTAAAATCAAAACGTCAAACGTTATGATTACGGAAGTTTAAATAAGCATAATTATTTTTTTCATATTTTATTTCCTTTATTTTATATTTAATTGCACTTCTAATTATCGCATTTTATTTATTGTTATTGTATTTAATTACACTTTAATTTTCGTACTTTTTAATTATCGCAAGTTTATTTTATCGCACTTTTATTTATCGAAATTTCATTATCGTTATTTACTTTACGCTTTAATTTAAGTCTTGTATTTATTTTTAATATTTTACATTTGGTTTTAACTGCGACTAAAGTTTTAAAATCGACAAACCGGTCATTAAACGGTAAAAACCCCCCTTTATAATAATAATATTACTTATATATATATTTGTATTTTTATAAAAGTAAACTAATATAGCGTTAAGCTTTGTTTAAACATTTTCCCTGTGGAACGAACCGGACTTACTAAAAACTACACTACTGTACGATTAGGTACACTGCCTATAAGTGTTGTAGCAAGGTTTAAGTATATCCATTCTATAAATAAATAAATATCTTGTGTAAAATTGTATCGTATTTAATAGTATTTCCTTGTAAAATTTAATAGTATTTTATACCCCTTAGCTTTAACATCAAGTTATTTTTGGCGCCGCTGCCGGGGAATCGCTTAAAAGCCGGAAGTGCAACGCTAATATAAAAAAAAAGATTTTTATTTTTAGTTTACTTTTATAAAAAAATACACTTTTGTAAAAATACGTTTTAATATATTCAAAAATATATAAAAAAAAACAAAAACAAAAATATAAATATAAATATTTTTTTAGAGTTTGTTAAATATTTAAGTTCTATAAAAGTTTCTTTATCTTTATTTTGTAAAAATATAATTTTTATTTAATTTATAAATATATTTTATAAATATATTATTCAGCAAAAACAAAAAAAAAAAAATTTAATTCGGCATGTACTGTAGCAGCCCATTCTGTGGCCCGAAACCCTAGCCCATGCGATCGCATGGCTGGGCAACTTAGAACTCATGCGATCGCATGAGCCCGTCTGACACGCCACAGTTGACTGAACCAGCATTTATTACGGGTATTATTATTTATTATTAATCTAAAACCCTATTTAGGGTTATATATTTTATAATTTAATTTAGTTTTTATATTTAATTTGTATT
Organism: Rutidosis leptorrhynchoides; assembly: GCF_046630445.1. Taxonomy (NCBI): domain Eukaryota; kingdom Viridiplantae; phylum Streptophyta; class Magnoliopsida; order Asterales; family Asteraceae; genus Rutidosis; species Rutidosis leptorrhynchoides. Next base: position 373,717,936 of record NC_092341.1, on the reverse strand, counting down.
TTTATGTTTAATTAGTTTATTTAAATTGTAAAATTAATAGTTTTATAAAATAAATAATATAAAATAATATTTTTATAAAAATTGTAATTTTTACAACTTTTTATATATTTTTATATTTTGTCCCTTTTTAATAGTTTTAGCGTAATATTTGTATTTTTCGCTCGTATTTATTTTTAATTCATAGTTTTGCCATAGTTATTTTTATTTCTAGATTTTTAGGCCTTGCCGTAAAATCCCTTAAGTACTTTTTCTTTAGATTAAGATTTAGGTGCTTTAGAATTTTGCGACGCCTTTTTAAGTTTTAGTACCTTTTTAATTTATTTCCATTTGGGATATAGTTTTACTTGTAAGCTTTAAGACGCAACTTTTAGTTTTAAATTTTTAGTTCCTTTTTAAGTTTAGACGCGCTATTTTCTTATTTCTCGACGCCTTTTACCTATGTATCAATTATCATTCCAATTAGTAATCTCAATTTGCGATTATAATTTTAAGTTAGTGGTAGTAATAAGGTTGGGTTAGGCGAATGTTTTAAAGTTTTATAAGTCACTCTTTTTATTTCTTATTTTTCAACACCTTTTCTTTTCTTTTTCGACCTTTTTCCGACGCACTCTTTTTCTTTCTTATTTCTCGCTATTCTAGTTTTTAGGACATAGATTTTTATTCTACTTCTTATCTAAATTTCTTAAAATTACGAAAATTTATTTTAAGTGGTTAAATTGATAGACATCAAAATTTTCTGGTTCGTAGTAATAGTTGGATTTGTACGTGGACCGGGTTATAGGAGCCAAACAGTCCTCAATTATATTGAGACCAAACGAATCCTGCCCCTCTGCTGCATCTTTTGGCTATTCGAAACGTGGGCAAAATCAGAAAAGTCTATTAATTGGATAACTTATATAATTTTTCTTTCCTTTTAAAAACTAATAGGATATTCAGTGAATGCACCGAGCAAGACGTTCACCACCTTTTGTACGTTCACCACCTGTAACTAGATCAAGACATTTAGCAAATATTACCGCCGTTGATTTTTCTTTAGAATCTTCATCCAGTCGACCAAGTACTCCAGTTCAAATTTCCGATAATCCATTTTTTGAACCCGACCTCACAATTGAGAATCCGAAGAATATTCAGGGACGATTCATAGATCCTGAACCACTAAACTTTCCTCCAGAACCACCAATCATTCAAACAGAGATTGTTGAGGAACGAACCATTAAATCAGAATCCTCCAGTGATTCCGATTCAACAAATTCAATTATGGAGAATCTGGAACCTTTAAGTATGGAAGACCGAATGAGAGCTAAACGCACTGGCCAAGGTCACGCAATTACTCATCCAGACATTAATGCGCCAGATTATGAAATCAAAGGACAAATTCTACACATGGTGACTAATAAATGCCAATTTAGTGGTGCGCCGAAGGAAGATCCAAATGAACATCTACGTACCTTTAATAGGATCTGCACACTATTTAAAATCCGAGAAGTTGAGGATGAACAGATATATCTCATGTTATTTCCCTGGACTTTAAAGGGAGAAGCCAAAGATTGGTTGGAATCGTTACCTGAAGGGGCGATTGATACATGGGACGTTTTAGTTGAAAAATTTCTTAAACAATTCTTTCCTGCATCTAAAGCCGTAAGACTTCAAGGAGAAATTGTTACGTTTACACAGAAACCGAATGAAACTCTATATGAGGCGTGGACAAGATTTGGAAAGTTATTAAGAGGATGTCCGCAACATGGTTTAGATACCTGCCAAATAGTACAAATATTCTACCAAAGATGCGACATCACTACAAGAAAAGACATCGATATAGCAGCTGGTGGTTCCATTATGAAGAAAACAGAAACTGATGCTTACAAAATTATTGATAACACTGCTTCCCACTCACATGAGTGGCACCAAGAAAAAGATATCGTTAGATCATCTAAAGCAGCTAGAGCCTATTCTAGCCATGACTTAGATTCCATTTCCGCAAAGATAGATGCTGTCGAGAGACGAATGGAAAAGATGACTAAAGATATTCACTCAATACGAATTAGTTGTGAGCAGTGTGGAGGACCACATTTGACAAAAGATTGTCTCAGTATTGAATTAACAATGGAACAAAGAGAGAATGTTTCATATCTAAACCAAAGGCCTGGAAATAATTATCAGAATAATTATCAACCGCCAAGACCGATTTACAATCAAAACCAGAATTATAACCGAAATATTCCATACAACAACCAACAAGGTCCTAGCAATCAACAAGTATCCAATAATACTTACAACCAGCAAAGACCTAATTTTCAAAACAAACCACCACAACAACCCGATGATAAAAAGCCGAATTTAGAAGATATGATGACGAAGCTAGTTGAAACTCAAACGCAGTTTTTCACATCTCAAAAACAAACCAATGAACAAAATGCTCAAGCATTTAGAAATCAACATGCTTCTATTCAAAACTTGGAACAAGAAGTAAGTAACCTAGCAAGGTTAATAGGTGAAAGAAAACCGGGAAGTTTACCTAGTGATACAAATGCTAATCCCGGGAATGAAACAGCTAAAGCCATTACCACAAGAAGTGGTACAACACTTAAACCACCTGAAATACCTGTAACTTCTGACGAAGCTATTCCTACTCCACAAGAACCACAACCTGATCAAGATAAGGAAAAAGAACCGGTAGTTAAGAAGGTTAATGAAGATAACACAGTTAAGGCTAAACCTTATGTTAAACCATACCAACCACCACTTCCTTACCCGAGTAAAATGAAGAAAGAGAAACTTGAAGCCGAGCAATCCAAATTCTTGGATATGTTTAAACAGATAAATGTAAATCTTCCTTTCATTGATGTGATTTCAGGAATGCCTAGATATGCTAAATTTCTGAAAGATCTGATCACAAATAGAAAGAAAATGGAAGAACTCTCGGCTGTTACTATGAATGCTAATTGTTCAGCAGTGCTGTTGAATAAGATACCAGAAAAACTATCTGATCCAGGAAGTTTCACAATTTCATGTTTTCTGGGTAGTCTTAGTTCAATAGAAGCATTAGCAGACTTAGGTGCTAGTATAAATCTAATGCTGTATTCACTATACGCTAAACTAGACCTTGGAGAATTGAAACCAACAAGAATAAGCATACAACTAGCCGATCGATCAATAAAATATCCTAGAGGATAATGGAGAACATGCTAGTTAAAGTTGGTACTTTAGTATTTCCAGTAGATTTTGTTGTTCTGGACATGGAAGAAGATTCTCAAGTTCCTCTCATATTAGGAAGACCATTCTTAAACACGGCTAAAGCAATGATAGACGTGTTCGGTAAGAAATTGACCCTAAGTATAGAGGACGAGAGTGTTACCTTTTTAGTTGATAGAGCAATGCAACAACCACAATCAGCAGATGATACATGTTATTATATTCAAACTATAGATTCACATGCAGAATTATTAAAAGAATTTCCAGAATTACAAGGAACAGGAGAATGCTCTTTAGGAGAAGGTAATGAACCAATTAACGAAGCTGAAATGTTAGCTACACTAATAGCTAATGGATATGAACCAACAACAGAAGAAATTCAAATGCTAAAAGAAGAAGACAGATATCGATATAAGTCATCGATAGAAGAACCTCCGAAATTAGAGTTAAAGCCACTTCCAAACCATTTGGAATACGCTTATTTACATGGTGAATCTGAATTACCTGTAATAATATCGTCTTCTCTTACTAAAAATGAGAAATCACAACTCATTTCTGTGTTGAAAGCTCATAAACCAGCCATTGCATGGAAGATTCATGATATTAAAGGAATAAGTCCTTCGTATTGCACACATAAAATCCTTATGGAAGAAGGTCATAAAACGTATGTGCAACTCTAACGAAGACTAAATCCTAATATGCAAGATGTAGTTAAGAAAGAGATTATTAAACTGCTAGATGCAGGTTTAATATATCCAATTTCTGATAGTCCATGGGTAAGCCCAGTTCAATGCGTACCTAAGAAGGGTGGCATGACTGTCATTACAAATGAAAAAAATGAGCTTATTCCTACAAGGACTGTAACAGGATGGCGTGTATGTATTGATTATCGAAAATTAAATGACGCCACCAGAAAAGATCACTTTCCCTTACCTTTCATTGATCAAATGTTGGAAAGATTAGCCGGAAATAGTTACTATTGTTTTCTAGATGGATTTTACGGATATTTTCAAATTCCAATAGCACCCGAAAATCAAGAGAAAACCACATTCACGTGTCCTTATGGTACTTTTGCTTACAAACGCATGCCATTTGGACTTTGCAACGCCCCTGCAACCTTTCAAAGGTGCATGATGGCGATTTTTCACGACATGATAGAAGAATGCATGGAAGTTTTCATGGATGACTTTTCAGTCTTCGGTGATACATTTGAATCATGTCTAGTTAATCTTGAACGAATGTTGATTAGATGCGAACAGTCAAATCTAGTACTTAATTGGGAGAAATGCCATTTCATGGTTAAAGAAGGCATTGTTCTTGGACATAAAATTTTAAAGGAAGGAATTGAAGTGGATAGAGCTAAAGTAGATGTAATTGCTAAACTTCCACATCCAACCAATGTTAGAGGAGTTAGGAGTTTTCTAGGGCATGCCGGTTTTTATCGACGTTTCATAAAAGATTTTTCTAAAATTGCCACTCCTATGAATAAACTCCTAGAAAAAGATGCTCCATTCATCTTTTCAGATGAATGCATCAAATCTTTTAATATTCTTAAAGAGAAACTAACTAATGCGCCGATCATGATAACACAAAATTGGAATCTACCGTTTGAATTAATGTGCGATGCAAGTGATTTTGCAATGGGAGCCGTTTTAGGACAAAGGATTGAAAAACGATTTCAACCTATATATTATGCTAGTAAGACGTTACAAGGAGCACAAACGAACTATACAACTACTGAAAAAGAACTCCTTGCTATTGTCTTTGCTTTTGACAAATTTCGATCATATCTCGTTTTAGCAAAAACGGTGGTCTATACCGAGCATTCTGCTCTCAGATACCTATTTTTGAAATAAGATGCTAAACCACGATTAATCCATTGGATCTTACTCTTACAAGAGTTCGATATTGAAATCCGAGATAAAAAAGGAGCAGAAAATCTCGCCGCTGATCATCTTTCTCGTCTTGAAAATCCCAAATTAGAAGTTCTAAATGAATCAGCCATACAAGACAACTTTTCTGATGAATATCTATTGAAGATAGATTATAATGAAATTCCATGGTTTGCAGACTATGCAAATTATTTAGTATGTGGATTCCTTGAAAAAGGATTATCGTACCAAAAACGAAAAAAATTCTTCAGTGATATAAAACACTATTTTTGGGAAGATCCACATCTTTTTAAAAGTTGTCCAGATGGAATAATACGCCGATGTGTATTCGGAGATGAAGCCAGTAAAATATTAAACCATTGTCACACAGGACCAACAGGAGGGCATTATGGGCCTCAATTAACAGCAAGAAAAGTTTATGAAGCTGGATTCTATTGGCCTACAATTTACAAAGACGCACACCTTCTTTGCAAATCCTGTGATGCTTGTTAAAGGGCCGGAAAAATAAGTCAACGTGATGAAATGCCACAAAATGTTATCCAAGTATGTGAAGTATTTGACATTTGGGGTATTGACTTTATGGGTCCATTTCTAAAATCTCATAATAATCTATATATTCTCGTAGCCATTGATTATGTATCTAAATGGGCAGAAGCACAAGCTCTCCCAACTAACGATGCACGAGTTGTAGTCAACTTTTTAAAACATCTTTTTGCAAGGTTTGGAACACTGAAAGCTTTAATAAGTGATCGGGGTACTCATTTCTGTAATAATCAACTTGAGAAAGTTCTCAAAAGATATGGAGTAACTCATAAAATCTCCACCGCATATCATCCACAAACAAGTGGACAAGTTGAAAATACCAACCGAGCTTTAAAACGTATTCTAGAGAAAACCGTAGGATCAAATCCGAAGGAATGGTCCATTAAATTGGAGGATGCACTCTGGGCATTTAGAACAGCCTACAAAACTCCAATTGGAACCACACCTTTTAGACTTGTTTATGAAAAAGCATGTCATCTTCCAGTAGAAATTGAACACAAAGCATTTTGGGCTTTGAAGACATGTAATCTTGATATACATGAAGCTGGACGTATACGATTAAGTCAACTAAACGAATTAGAAGAGTTAAGACATGAAGCATACGAAAATTCATTAATCTATAAAGAAAAAACGAAGAAATGGCATGATAAAAGAATCAGAAGTTTAAAAGAATTTAAAGAAGGAGACAGAGTTCTTCTTTTCAATTCACGATTCAAGCTATTTCCTGGAAAATTGAAATCAAGATGGTCTGTGTAGTGACCCGAACTTTTCCATGTTTATATATATTAATTGAGATTGATATTTACATGATTAAATGTTTCCAACATGTTAAGAAATCAAAATTGTTAAGACTTGATTAATTGAAATATGTTTCATATAGACAATTGACCACCCAAGTTGACCGGTGATTCACGAACGTTAAAAATTGTAAAAACTATATGATGACATATATATGGATATATATATAGTTAACATGATACTATGATAAGTAAACATATCATTAAGTATATTAACAATGAACTACATATGTAAAAACAAGACTACTAACTTAATGATTTTTAAACGAGACATATATGTAACGATTATCGTTGTAAAGACATTTAATGTATATATATCATATTAAGAGATATTCGTACATGATAATATCATGATAATATAATAATTTAAAATCTCATTTGATATTATAAACATTGGGTTAACAACATTTAACAAGATCGTTAACCTAAAGGTTTCAAAACAACACTTACATGTAACGACTAACGATGACTTAACGACTCAGTTAAAATGTATATACATGTAGTGTTTTAATATGTATTTATACACTTTTGAAAGACTTCAATACACTTATCAAAATACTTCTACTTAACAAAAATGCTTACAATTACATCCTCGTTCAGTTTCATCAACAATTCTACTCGTATGCAACCGTATTCGTACTCGTACAATACACAGCTCTTAGATGTATGTACTATTGGTATATACACTCCAATGATCAGCTCTTAGCAGCCCATGTGAGTCACCTAACACATGTGGGAACCATCATTTGGCAACTAGCATGAAATATCTCATAAAATTACAAATGCTAGTGTAATCATTCATGACTTATTTACATGAAAAAAAAATTACATATCCTTTATATCTAATCCATACACCAAAGACCAAAAACACCTACAAACACTTTCATTCTTCAATTTTCTTCATCTAATTGATCTCTCTCAAGTTCTATCTTCAACTTCTAAGTGTTCTTCATAAATTCTACAAGTTCTAGTTACATAAAATCAAGAATACTTTCAAGTTTGCTAGCTCACTTCCAATCTTGTAAGGTGATCATCCAACCTCAAGAAATCTTTATTTCTTACAGTAGGTTATCATTCTAATACAAGGTAATAATCATATTCAAACTTTGGTTCAATTTCTATAACTATAACAATCTTATTTCAAGTGATGATCTTACTTGAACTTGTTTTCGTGTCATGATTCTGCTTCAAGAACTTCGAGCCATCCAAGGATCCATTGAAGCTAGATCCATTTTTCTCTTTTCCAGTAGGTTTATCCAAGGAACTTAAGGTAGTAATGATGTTCATAACATCATTCGATTCATACATATAAAGTTATCTTATTCGAAGGTTTAAACTTGTAATCACTAGAACATAGTTTAGTTAATTCTAAACTTGTTCGCAAACAAAAGTTAATCCTTCTAACTTGACTTTTAAAATCAACTAAACACATGTTCTATATCTATATGATATGCTAACTTAATGATTTAAAACCTGGAAACACGAAAAACACCGTAAAACTGGATTTACGCCGTCGTAGTAACACCGCGGGCTGTTTTGGGTTAGTTAATTAAAAACTATGATAAACTTTGATTTAAAAGTTGTTATTCTGAGAAAATTATTTTTATTATGAACATGAAACTATATCCAAAAATTATGGTTAAACTCAAAGTGGAAGTATGTTTTCTAAAATGGTCATCTAGACGTCGTTCTTTCGACTGAAATGACTACCTTTACAAAAACGACTTGTAACTTATTTTTCCGACTATAAACCTATACTTTTTCTGTTTAGATTCATAAAATAGAGTTCAATATAAAACCATAGCAATTTGATTCACTCAAAAAGGATTTAAAATGAAGAAGTTATGGGTAAAACAAGATTGGATAATTTTTCTCATTTTAGCTACGTGAAAATTGGTAACAAATCTATTCCAACCATAACTTAATCAACTTGTATTGTATATTATGTAATCTTGAGATACCATAGACACGTATACAATGTTTCGACCTATCATGTCGACACATCTATATATATTTCGGAACAACCATAGACACTCTATATGTGAATGTTGGAGTTAGCTATACAGGGTTGAGGTTGATTCCAAAATATATATAGTTTGAGTTGTGATCAATACTGAGATACGTATACACTGGGTCGTGGATTGATTCAAGATAATATTTATCGATTTATTTCTGTACATCTAACTGTGGACAACTAGTTGTAGGTTACTAACGAGGACAGCTGACTTAATAAACTTAAAACATCAAAATATATTAAAAGTGTTGTAAATATATTTTGAACATACTTTGATATATATGTATATATTTTTATAGGTTCGTGAATAAACCAGTGGCCAAGTCTTACTTCCCGAAGTAAAAATCTGTGAAAATGAGTTATAGTCCCACTTTTAAAATCTAATATTTTTGGGATGAGAATACATGCAGGTTTTATAAATGATTTACAAAATAGACACAAGTACGTAAAACTACATTCTATGGTTAAATTATCGAAATCGAATATGCCCCTTTTTATTAAGTCTGGTAATCTAAGAATTAGGGAACAGACACCCTAATTGACGCGAATCCTAAAGATAGATCTATTGGGCCTAACAAACCCCATCCAAAGTACCGGATGCTTTAGTACTTCGAAATTTATATCATATCCGAAGGGTGTCCCGGAATGATGGGGATATTCTTATATATGCATCTTGTTAATGTCGGTTACCAGGTGTTCACCATATGAATGACTTTTATCTCTATGTATGGGATGTGTATTGAAATATGAAATCTTGTGGTCTATTATTATGATTTGATATATATATATATATATATATATATATATATATATATATATATATATATATATATATATATATATATATATAGGTTAAACCTATAACTCACCAACATTTTTGTTGATGTTTTAAGCATGTTTATTCTCAGGTGATTATTAAGAGCTTCCGCTGTCGCATACTTAAATAAGGACGAGATTTGGAGTCCATGCTTGTATGATATTGTGTAAAAACTGCATTCAAGAAACTTATTTTGTTGTAACATATTTGTATTGTAAACCATTATGTAATGGTCGTGTGTAAACAGGATATTTTAGATTATCATTATTTGATAATCTACGTAAAGCTTTTTAAACCTTTATTGATGAAATAAAGGTTATGGTTTGTTTTAAAATGAATGCAGTCTTTGAAAAACGTCTCATATAGAGGTCAAAACCTCGCAACGAAATCAATTAATATGGAACGTTTTTAATCAATAAGAACGGGACATTTCAGTTGGTATCCGAGCGTTGGTCTTAGAGAACCAGAATTTTGCATTAGTGTGTCTTATCGAGTTTGTTAGGATGCATTAGTGAGTTTGGACTTCGACCGTGTTTACTTGAAAAATGATTGCTTAACAAATTTTGTTGGAAACTATATATTTTTAACATGTGAATATTATGTGATATATTAATCTCTTAACGCGTTTGATATTATGTGATAGATGTCTACCTCTAGAACAAGTCCCATTGACTCACCTAATAATAATGAAGAGTCAAATGTAAATTGGAATGATTCGTGGACTGATTCACAAGTTCCCGAAGAGGAACCGGAAGAAGAGTCAGAATCGGAAGAAGAATCGGAACTGGAAGAAGAATCGGAACCGGAAGAAGAATCGGAACCGGATGAAGAAATAGAACCGGTGGGGGAAATTATAAAACGGTTAAGTAAAAGAAAATCCTCAACCAACCGACCAAGGTTAATTATGGTCAATGGTGTTTCCGCCAAGGAAGCAAAATATTGGGAGGATTACCAATTCTCCGATGAATCGGATTCCGACGAGAATTCCGATGATGTTATAGAAATTACCCCAACTGAATTTAAAAAGGCAAAAGAAAATAATAAGGGAAAGGGCATAAAAATAGAGAAATCTAATTCCAACCCCGATGAACTTTATGTGTATCGTCAACCCCCGAAGTCCTTAAGTTGTAACAATGACCCGGGAACCTCTAAACCACCAGGTTTTTCTAAACCAATGTAGATTACGACGGCTCGTATTAGGGGAACATCATATATCCCTAGAAACTTGGCAAAACGAACCAAAACCGAAGAAGAAGAAACAAGCGAGTCGGAATAAGATAGTTGTATTCGTGTGGTGTAATATATGTAATATAGTGTGCTTATGCTTTATGATATATGTAAAAATTGCTTGTATTAATAAGTATTTTTTTTTTTTATGAATCTAACTCTTGTCTATTTTACAGTATAAAAACACAAAATGGATAGACAACCCAATATTTTAAGAGACCTACCCGGAGACATGATTGATGAAATCTTGTCTAGAGTCGGTCAGAATTCTTCGGCACAACTATTTAAGGCGAGATCAGTTTGTAAGACATTCGAAGAATGTTTCAAGAATGCCTTGGTTTATAAAAGGCTTTCGTTCGAAAGATGGGGGATATCACATTGGGAAATCCATAAGTTACGATGTGTTTACTTTGACGCATATATTGCGGGGAACCCAAATGCTATTTTACGCAATGGGTTAAGAAATTATTTTGACTCAATATATCCGAATATTGGACTTCGTGATTTAGAAAAAGCGGCTAACATGCAACATAAAGAAGCATGTTATGCTTACGGATTAGTAATGTTCGCTTCTCACCAAAGTGAGAACAAGAACATCGGGCTACAACTATTAAACAAAACGTTCCCACAAGTGACGGAGTCGGTAATTGGGGTAAGAAATGAGGTTTTAGATTGTTACGGGACTGTTGGACATTACGTAACCCTCGCCCCTTTGACGACGTTACAACACGCTGTCTTATCAACGGCCATAACGGTTATGTTCCACAAGACCAAGGATGGGAAGTAATCCTAGTAAAACCAGAATGCATGACTTGTTTCTGGACGTATGAATTACGTGTCTTTATTGCCTTTGCTGAACGACTTGTGTACTAGCTAGAATTATCTTCACAACCATCTTGTATCAAATTTATTGTGTGCTATATTTCATGCTATATGTAAAATAAGCGGTATTGTAAGTTTGTAAAATATTGTATAAAAGTTTGAACGTGAAATATTATTATAATCAGTTTTTCATATAAGAATTGTAGTAGTTGAATTGTATATTAGCTACTAAGTATGAACTTAACGGGTAGGTACTACCCGAATTTAAACTTATAAAACGCTAATATGAAGAAAAAGCTTTTATAAATGAGTTCATATTATGCTACGAAATACTATTAACTACTCTTAATATTCTATATGATTAAATTGTTCCATTTGACTATTTTGAAGGAAATGGCACCGACTACTCGACACACCGTGAATATGAATGAAGAGGAATTCCGTACTTTTCTAGCTTCAAACATAGCCGCAGTACAGGCTGCGCTACATACCAACAATAACCTTGGATCTAGCAGTACAGGAAATCGTGTAGGATGCACCTACAAAGAATTCACTGCCTGCAAACCTTTGGAATTTGATGGAACCGAAGGACCGATCGGATTGAAACGGTGGACCGAGAAGGTCGAATCGGTGTTTGCCATAAGTAAGTGTACTGAAGAGGACAAAGTAAAGTACGCTACGCATACCTTCACAGGTTCTGCGTTAACATGGTGAAATACCTATCTAGAGCAAGTGGGACAAGACGATGCGTACGCACTACCGTGGTCAGCATTCAAGCACTTGATGAACGAGAAGTACCGTCCCAGAACCGAGGTCAATAAGCTCAAGATAGAACTTAGAGGGTTACGAACCCAAGGATTTGATATTACCACATACGAAAGACGATTCACAGAATTGTGCCTATTGTGTCCGGGAGCATTCGAAGATGAGGAAGAGAAGATCGACGCGTTTGTGAAAGGATTACCGGAAAGAATCCAAGAAGATATAAGTTCACACGAGCCCGCCTCCATACAACAGGCATGTAGAATGGCTCACAAACTAGTGAACCAGATTGAAGAAAGAATTAAAGAACAGACTGCTGAAGAGGCCAATGTGAAGCAAGTCAAAAGAAAGTGGGAGGAAAACGGTGATAAGAATCACCAATACAACAACAGCAACAATTACAACAATAATCGCAACAATTATCCCAGCAATCGCAACATCAATCGCAACTACAACAAACGGCCCAACAACAACAACAACAACAACAACAACAGCAGCAACTACAACAATCATCCCAACAACAATAATAACCACAACAACAACAACAATCAGAAGCAGCTATGCCAAAGGTGTGAAAAGTATCACTCGGGGTTCTGCACCAAATTTTGCTACAAGTGTAAAAGAAATGGTCATAGCGCGGCGAAGTGTGAGGTCTATGGACCAGGGGTTAATAGAACGAAAGGAACAAATGGTGTCGGAACGAGTAATGGCGGAGCAAGTAGTGTCGGAGCAAGTTATGCCAATGTAGTTTGTTATAAATGTGGAAAACCGGGCCACATTATTAGAAATTGCCCGAACCAGGAGAACACGAATGGACAAGGCCGCGGAAGAGTTTTCAATATTAATGCGGCAGAGGCACAGGAAGACCCGGAGCTTGTTACGGGTACGTTTCTTATTGACAATAAATCTGCTTACGTTTTATTTGATTCGGGTACGGATAGAAGCTATATGAGTAGAGATTTTTGTGCTAAATTAAATTGTCCATTGACGCCTTTGGATAGTAAATTTTTACTCGAATTAGCAAATGGTAAATTAATTTCAGCAGATAATATATGTCGGAATCGAGAAATTAAACTGGTTAGCGAAACATTTAAGATTGATTTGATACCAGTAGAGTTAGGGAGTTTTGATGTGATAATCGGTATGGACTGGTTGAAAGAAGTGAAAGCAGAGATCGTTTGTTACAAAAATGCAATTCGCATTATACGAGAAAAAGGAAAACCCTTAATGGTGTACGGAGAAAAGGGCAACACGAAGCTACATCTTGTTAGTAATTTGAAGGCACAAAAACTAATAAGAAAAGGTTGCTATGTTGTTCTAGCACACGTCGAGAAAGTACAAACTGAAGAAAAGAGCATCAATGATGTTCCCATTGCAAAAGAATTTCCCGATGTATTTCAGAAAGAATTACCGGGATTACCCCCACATCGATCCGTTGAATTTCAAATAGATCTTGTACCAGGAGCTACACCAATAGCTCGTGCTCCTTACAGACTCGCACCCAGCGAGATGAAAGAACTGCAAAGCCAATTACAAGAACTTTTAGAGCGTGGTTTCATTCGACCAAGCACATCACCGTGGGGAGCTCCTGTTTTGTTTGTCAAGAAGAAAGATGGTACATTCAGGTTGTGTATCGACTACCGAGAGTTGAAAAAACTTACCATCAAGAACCGCTACCCACTACCGAGAATCGACGACTTATTTGATCAACTACAAGGCTCGTCTGTTTATTCAAAGATTGACTTACGTTCCGGGTATCATCAAATGCGGGTGAAAGAAGATGATATTCCAAAGACTGCTTTCAGAACACGTTACGGTCATTACGAGTTTATGGTCATGCCGTTTAGTTTAACTAATGCACCAGCTGTGTTCATGGACCTTATGAACCGAGTGTGTGGACCATACCTTGACAAGTTTGTCATTGTTTTCATTGATGACATACTTATTTACTCAAAGAATGACCAAGAACACGGTGAACATTTGAGAAAGGTGTTAGAAGTATTGAGGAAGGAAGAATTGTACGCTAAGTTTTCAAAGTGTGCATTTTGGTTGGAAGAAGTTCAATTCCTCGGTCACATAGTGAACAAAGAAGGTATTAAGGTGGATCCGGCAAAGATAGAAACTGTTGAAAAGTGGGAAACCCCGAAAACTCCGAAACACATACGCCAGTTTTTAGGACTAGCTGGTTACTACAGAAGGTTCATCCAAGACCTTTCCAGAATAGCAAAACCCTTGACTGCATTAATGCATAAAGGGAAGAAATTTGAATGGAATGATGAACAAGAGAAAGCGTTTCAGTTATTGAAGAAAAAGCTAACTACGGCACCTATATTGTCATTGCCTGAAGGGAATGATGATTTTGTGATTTATTGTGACGCATCAAAGCAAGGTCTCGGTTGTGTATTAATGCAACGAACGAAGGTGATTGCTTATGCGTCTAGACAATTGAAGATTCACGAACAAAATTATACGACGCATGATTTGGAATTAGGAGCGGTTGTTTTTGCATTAAAGACTTGGAGGCACTACTTATATGGGGTCAAAAGTATTATATATACCGACCACAAAAGTCTTCAACACATATTTAATCAGAAACAACTGAATATGAGGCAGCGTAGGTGGATTGAATTATTGAATGATTACGACTTTGAGATTCGTTACCACCCGGGGAAGGCAAATGTGGTAGCCGATGCCTTAAGCAGGAAGGACAGAGAACCCATTCGAGTAAAATCTATGAATATAATGATTCATAATAACCTTACTACTCAAATAAAGGAGGCGCAACAAGGAGTTTTAAAAGAGGGAAATTTAAAGGATGAAATACCCAAAGGATCGGAGAAGCATCTTAATATTCGGGAAGACGGAACCCGGTATAGGGCTGAAAGGATTTGGGTACCAAAATTTGGAGATATGAGAGAAATGGTACTTAGAGAAGCTCATAAAACCAGATACTCAATACATCCTGGAACGGGGAAGATGTACAAGGATCTCAAGAAACATTTTTGGTGGCCGGGTATGAAAGCCGATGTTGCTAAATACGTAGGAGAATGTTTGACGTGTTCTAAGGTCAAAGCTGAGCATCAGAAACCATCAGGTCTACTTCAACAACCCGAAATCCCGGAATGGAAATGGGAAAACATTACCATGGATTTCATCACTAAATTGCCAAGGACTGCAAGTGGTTTTGATACTATTTGGGTAATAGTTGATCGTCTCACCAAATCAGCACACTTCCTGCCAATAAGAGAAGATGACAAGATGGAGAAGTTAGCACGACTGTATTTGAAGGAAGTCATCTCCAGACATGGAATACCAATCTCTATTATCTCTGATAGGGATGACAGATTTATTTCAAGATTCTGGCAGACATTACAGCAAGGATTAGGAACTCGTCTAGACATGAGTACTGCCTATCATCCACAAACTGATGGGCAGAGCGAAAGGACGATACAAACGCTTGAAGACATGCTACGAGCATGTGTTATTGATTTCGGAAACAGTTGGGATCGACATCTACCGTTAGCAGAATTTTCCTACAACAATAGCTACCATTCAAGCATTGAGATGGCGCCGTTTGAAGCACTTTATGGTAGAAAGTGCAGGTCTCCAATTTGTTGGAGTGAAGTGGGGGATAGACAGATTACGGGTCCGGAGATTATACAAGAAACTACCGAGAAGATCATCCAAATTCAACAACGGTTGAAAACCGCCCAAAGTCGACAAAAGAGCTACGCTGACATTAAAAGAAAAGATATAGAATTTGAAATTGGAGAGATGGTTATGCTTAAAGTTGCACCTTGGAAAGGCGTTGTTCGATTTGGTAAACGAGGGAAATTAAATCCAAGGTATATTGGACCATTCAAGATTATTGATCATGTCGGACCAGTAGCTTACCGACTTGAGTTACCTCAACAACTCGCGCCTGTACATAACACTTTCCACGTCTCGAATTTGAAGAAATGTTTTGCTAAAGAAGATCTCACTATTCCGTTAGATGAAATCCAAATCAACGAAAAACTTCAATTCATCGAAGAACCCGTCGAAATAATGGATCGTGAGGTTAAAAGACTTAAGCAAAATAAGATACCAATTGTTAAGGTTCGATGGAATGCTCGTAGAGGACCCGAGTTCACCTGGGAGCGTGAAGATCAGATGAAGAAGAAATACCCGCATCTATTTCCAGAAGATTCGTCAACACCTTCAACAGCTTAAAATTTCGGGACAAAATTTATTTAACGGGTAGGTACTGTAGTGACCCGAACTTTTCCATGTTTATATATATTAATTGAGATTGATATTTACATGATTAAATGTTTCCAACATGTTAAGCAATCAAAATTGTTAAGACTTGATTAATTGAAATATGTTTCATATAGACAATTGACCACCCAAGTTGACCGGTGATTCACGAACGTTAAAACTTGTAAAAACTATATGATGACATATATATGGATATATATATAGGTAACATGATACTATGATAAGTAAACATATCATTAAGTATATTAACAATGAACTACATATGTAAAAACAAGACTACTAACTTAATGATTTTTAAACGAGACATATATGTAACGATTATCGTTGTAAAGACATTTAATGTATATATATCATATTAAGAGATATTCGTGCATGATAATATCATGATAATATAATAATTTAAAATCTCATTTGATATTATAAACATTGGGTTAACAACATTTAACAAGATCGTTAACCTAAAGGTTTCAAAACAACACTTACATGTAACGACTAACGATGACTTAACGACTCAGTTAAAATGTATATACATGTAGTGTTTTAATATGTATTTATAAACTTTTTAAAGACTTCAATACACTTATCAAAATACTTCTACTTAACAAAAATGCTTACAATTACATCCTCGTTCAGTTTCATCAACAATTCTACTCGTATGCAACCGTATTCGTACTCGTACAATACACAGCTCTTAGATGTATGTACTATTGGTATATACACTCCAATGATCAGCTCTTAGCAGCCCATGTGAGTCACCTAACACATGTGGGAACCATCATTTGGCAACTAGCATGAAATATCTCATAAAATTACAAAAATATGAGTAATCATTCATGACTTATTTACATGAAAACAAAATTACATATCCTTTATATCTAATCCATACACCAACGACCAAAAACACCTACAAACACTTTCATTCTTCAATTTTCTTCATCTAATTGATCTCTCTCAAGTTCTATCTTCAAGTTCTAAGTGTTCTTCATAAATTCTACAAGTTCTAGTTACATAAAATCAAGAATACTTTCAAGTTTGCTAGCTCACTTCCAATCTTGTAAGGTGATCATCCAACCTCAAGAAATCTTTGTTTCTTACAGTAGGTTATCATTCTAATACAAGGTAATAATCATATTCAAACTTTGGTTCAATTTCTATAACTATAACAATCTTATTTCAAGTGATGATCTTACTTGAACTTGTTTTCGTGTCATGATTCTGCTTCAAGAACTTCGAGCCATCCAAGGATCCGTTGAAGCTAGATCCATTTTTCTCTTTTCCAGTAGGTTTATCCAAGGAACTTAAGGTAGTAATGATGTTCATAACATCATTCGATTCATACATATAAAGCTATCTTATTCGAAGGTTTAAACTTGTAATCACTAGAACATAGTTTAGTTAATTCTAAACTTGTTCGCAAACAAAAGTTAATCCTTCTAACTTGACTTTTAAAATCAACTAAACACATGTTCTATATCTATATGATATGCTAACTTAATGATTTAAAACCTGGAAACACGAAAAAACACCGTAAAACTGGATTTACGCCGTCGTAGTAACACCGCGGGCTGTTTTGGGTTAGTTAATTAAAAACTATGATAAAATTTGATTTAAAAGTTGTTATTCTGAGAAAATGATTTTTATTATGAACATGAAACTATATCCAAAAATTATGGTTAAACTCAAAGTGGAAGTATGTTTTCTAAAATGGTCATCTAGACGTCGTTCTTTCGACTGAAATGACTACCTTTACGAAAACGACTTGTAACTTATTTTTCCGACTATAAACCTATACTTTTTCTGTTTAGATTCATAAAATAGAGTTCAATATGAAACCATAGCAATTTGATTCACTCAAAAAGGATTTAAAATGAAGAAGTTATGGGTAAAACAAGATTGGATAATTTTTCTCATTTTAGCTACGTGAAAATTGGTAACAAATCTATTCCAACCATAACTTAATCAACTTGTATTGTATATTATGTAATCTTGAGATACCATAGACACGTATACAATGTTTCGACCTATCATGTCAACACATCTATATATATTTTGGAACAACCATAGACACTCTATATGTGAATGTTGGAGTTAGCTATACAGGGTTGAGGTTGATTCCAAAATATATATAGTTTGAGTTGTGATCAATACTGAGATACGTATACACTGGGTCGTGGATTGATTCAAGATAATATTTATCGATTTATTTCTGTACATCTAACTGTGGACAACTAGTTGTAGGTTACTAACGAGGACAGCTGACTTAATAAACTTAAAACATCAAAATATATTAAAAGTGTTGTAAATATATTTTGAACATACTTTGATATATATGTATATATTGTTATAGGTTCGTGAATCAACCAGTGGCCAAGTCTTACTTCCCGACGAAGTAAAAATCTGTGAAAGTGAGTTATAGTCCCACTTTTAAAATCTAATATTTTTGGGATGAGAATACATGCAGGTTTTATAAATGATTTACAAAATAGACACAAGTACGTAAAACTACATTCTATGGTTGAATTATCGAAATCGAATATGCCCCTTTTTATTAAGTCTGGTAATCTAAGAATTAGGGAACAGACACCCTAATTGACGCGAATCCTAAAGATAGATCTATTGGGCCTAACAAAACCCATCCAAAGTACCGGATGCTTTAGTACTTCGAAATTTATATCATATCCGAAGGGTGTCCCGGAATGATGGGGATATTCTTATATATGCATCTTGTTAATGTCGGTTACCAGGTGTTCACCATATGAATGACTTTTATCTCTATGTATGGGATGTGTATTGAAATATGAAATCTTGTGGTCTATTATTATGATTTGATATATATATATATATATATATATAGGTTAAACCTATAACTCACCAACATTTTTGTTGATGTTTTAAGCATGTTTATTCTCAGGTGATTATTAAGAGCTTCCGCTGTCGCATACTTAAATAAGGACGAGATTTGGAGTCCATGCTTGTATGATATTGTGTAAAAACTGCATTCAAGAAACTTATTTTGTTGTAACATATTTGTATTGTAAACCATTATGTAATGGTCGTGTGTAAACAGGATATTTTAGATTATCATTATTTGATAATCTACGTAAAGCTTTTTAAACCTTTATTGATGAAATAAAGGTTATGGTTTGTTTTAAAATGAATGCAGTTGATATTGCTCAATAACATCATATTTATCTATCGCAATATCACCTAAAACGCTCTATAATCGAAGATAATGAAGGTAATCTACAAGTGATAAGACAAGATGCGCAAATTTGTATCGGAAGAATGATTTACAAAGAATTTCGATGATTTATGACATTGGTTGATCCCGATACGAGTTAGGGTCAAGATAGCACTCTAAAATGATAAAACAAGGCTTCCGATATGTTAGGGTTCGTCCAAATGAACTAATATTAAAAAGAAAACGAAACAGTTCCTAAAAGCACATCAGGACGCCGTCTTGGTTCTTAGGACGACGTCCTGATCTTCACATCGAGACGCCGTCTCGGTCCTTTGGGACGCCGTCTAGCTCTGTAAAGTGGGACGCCGTCCTGCCTTTTAGGACGACGTCCCAAAGTAGGTGTACCCAACTTTTCTGCTTTTTACCTAATTTCTCCACCTTAAAACCTCATTTTTGGGACTGTTTCATTAGAGTTACGCACCAGAGAGTTTTAGAGGCGATTTTTAGGAGCTATTTGGAGAATTCCAACCTCTTTGAAGAGGCTCAACATCAAGGCATCATCCATCAACATCTTCTTCATCCAAGAACTCTTGTTCTTGTAGGTTATTTACTTGTTCTCAGCAATGATTTCAGTTAATAATTTGATTGTATTGTTATCTGTTACCATGATTGTTGGCTAGTTTCTATAATGTTTGTCTAGATTAATAACCAAGGTATTGGATGTAATCTTATTGATTGAATGTATTATGCGTGATAGATTGAAGCTTGAATCAAGAACCATGCTTATTGTTGTTAAAACCATTTGTATCTAGTTAATTGATATGTTGTTGATAAAGAGAACTCTTGTTGATGTATCATATTGATTTACAATCAACTTGTCTTAGATTGATTGTTTGCTAAACCGGACCAAGGGGGTAAACTAGATTAAAACGGTTAAACAAAATAGGAATGAATTGTGTAGAGCGAACGCAAAGACAATTGTTATTCAAGTCTTTGATCTTGTTGATCAACTAGTCACAAACGAAAAGGTCTAAGTTATAGGGAACCCTCGCTTAGTAATTCTAGTTTGAGTACTTGCTAAAGAGAACTCTTGGCGAGTCGATTTAGGTGATTAGCATACTTATAGTTATTTGATTACAAATACAAGAACTATAGTGAAAAGGGAACCCTTGATCTTGTTATTGTATTTGCGTGTTTATCCGAGAGAACTCTTAGTGAACCTATTAGATAACTACACACATAATTATTCAATCAGGGCTTAATATCTAATTTACATCCAATACCGAGGGTAAAATATCTAGATAAACATTTCATCTCTTTGATTTAATTCAAAACTAT
Source organism: Rutidosis leptorrhynchoides (assembly GCF_046630445.1). NCBI lineage: Eukaryota > Viridiplantae > Streptophyta > Magnoliopsida > Asterales > Asteraceae > Rutidosis > Rutidosis leptorrhynchoides. Next base: position 373,697,091 of record NC_092341.1, on the reverse strand, counting down.
CTTACTTGCTTTATTTGCATTTATTTGTATCTTATAAACCAAAAGACTAAAAATATTGTTTTTACATTTAACCTTCTTTGATTTGGCTAAATCGTTAAAACAGCCACAAAACATAAAACTTGTACTTTTACTTTAATTCACTTAGTTAATCATAATATAGTTTCTAATTCTAGTTTGACTGATATAACTGTCCTTGGAACGATACACGGAACTAAACCAGTTTCTATACTACTACACGATCGGGTACACTTCCCGTTAGTGTGTAGCAATCTTAAATCGGTATTTTTCCATATTATTTACAAGACAATTTTATACGACACTTTTCACACATCAAGTTTTTGGCGCCGCTGCCGGGGACAGTTTTGTGTCAAAATAGGATTATTAACTAATTTGTAATTTTAAGTAGTTTCTTAATTATTTTTAAATTATTAATAGTCTTTGATTTTAATTTTTGTAGAATCGGTATGTGTGATAGTTTTTGTTAGTTGTGTGATTGACAGATTATAGGTTGCATATGCCACATACCCGAAGTTCAGAATCTCCATTATTTACACCATTGACAGAACCGGATAGAAAGCTTGGTAGGATCCCAAAAGAAGTACTTGATATTTTTGAATCTTCATCAAAGCAGGAAACTTTTGATTCAGAATCAAGTACCACCAAGCCTAGATATTCAGACTTTGGTAAACCCGTTCAACCCCCAAATTTTGAAATGGAAGGAGAAAGACCGTTGGTACCACGACAATCAATGGCAGCAAAGATGAAAGCAACCCGGACCGGACAAGGTAGTGCTATTACTCCACCTACTGGTGAGGTAACTTTTGAAATAAAAGGACCTATTCTTCAAATGATTAATAACAGGTGTCAATTTGGTGGTGGTCCGAATGAAGATGCAAACGAACATATTCGTCTCTTTCAAGAGATATGTCTTCTATTTAAACTTAAACCAGAAACTGACCAGGCCATATTATTAAGACTTTTCCCTTGGACACTCCAAGGGGAAGCACGAAGTTGGTTAGATTCATTGGCCGAGGCTACGATAGAAACGTGGGATGGTATGTTGGAAAAATTTCTTAAGAAATATTTTCCAGCATCCAAGTCCGCGAGACTCCAACACGAAATTACCCAATTCTGTCAAAAGCCGATGGAAACCCTGTACGAAGCATGGAATCGATTTTCCAAAATGCTAAGAGGTTGTCCAAACCATGGTTTGGATACCTTTCAAAAGGTCCAAATCTTTTACAAAGGTTGTGATGTAGCGACCCGAATTTCAATTGACCAAGCGGCCGGTGGTTCTCTTATGGACAAAACCGAGCAAGAGGCTTATGAGATAATCGAGAAACTAGCCGATTATTCTCACGAGTGGCATCAAGAACGCCCAATTACTCGAAATGCTCAAGTCCAAAGCGCCGGTGCTTATGATGACTTAAGCTCCCTAGGTGTAAAAATAGATGGTGTTGTCCGAAACATGGACAAAATCACCAAGGAAATCCATAGTATGAAAGTAGGTTATGAATACTGTGGAGGTCTCCACTTAGGAAAAGATTGTGATGCCGGGTTAACCATGGCTCAAAAAGAAGAAGTGGCTTTCATAAGCCAAAGAAATAATAACCAGTTTTAGGGAAGAGCCCAATTTAACCGGAACTTTAACAACCCCTACAACCCTCAAGGTCAAACTTCCAATTTTCAACAAGGGTCAGGTAGTGGGTTCCAACAACAAACTCCGGGTTTTTACCAAAAACCCCAACAGGAAGAGAAAAAGTCAAATTTAGAGAGTATGTTGGAAAAGTTAATTACATCACAAACTCAGCTTGTCACAAATATAAACCAAACCAACGAGAAAAACGAACACCAGTTTCGAAACCAACAAGCCTCAATCCAAAATTTGGGAAAACAAATGAGTGGTTTAGCCAATTTACTGAGTGAAAGGAAACCAGGTAGTTTACCGGGCGATACCAACAAGAACCCACGAAATGAGCACGCCAATGTTATCACCACACGGAGTGGCTTAGCATACGATGCTCCAAAAATGCCCGAAAATTCTGATTTCAGAGTTCCATTGAACCAAAACGATGAACCGGTTAAGGAGCCGGAAAAAGTGGTTGAAAAGGAAGAACGGGAAAAACCCGTAGTGAAACCATATCAACCACCGCTCCCATTCCCAAGAAAACAACAACAAGAAAGGCTGGAAGCCGAAAGGCTAAAATTTCTAGATATGTTTAAACAAATAAACATAAACATGCCTTTTATTGATGTTATCTCAGGTATGCCAAAGTATGCTAAGTTTTTAAAAGACTTACTTACTAACCGAAAGAAGATGGAAAGCATTTCATCAGTAACCTTAAATGCTAGATGTTTCGCGCTGGTGTCTAACACACTTCCTGAAAAGCTTCAAGATCCGGGTAGTTTTACTATTCCATGTCTAATGGGTGACCTTTATTGCATGAGGGCATTAGCCGATTTGGGGGCTAGTATCAATTTAATGCCCTATTCAATTTACCTTAAATTAGCCCCTGGGGAACTCAAAACCACACGAATGGCTATTCAACTAGCTGATCGCTCTATAAAATTCCCTCGAGGAATAATAGAGAATTTGTTAGTTAAGACCGGGAATCTGATCTTTCCGGCTGACTTTGTGGTTTTAGACATGGAAGTTGATGAAAGAATACCAATTATTTTGGGTAGGCCATTTTTAAATACTGCTCGATGTGTCATTGATGTTTATGACCAGCAGTTGACCCTTAGAATTGGTGAAGCTAGTGCGACTTTTGCAATTGACAAGTCATTGAAATATCCTGAATCTACAGATGATACTTGTTATTTTATGCAAAGTATAGATTCGCATTATGAGTTCTTGCAAGAATCTCCCGAATCGGATGAAACAGGTGTATACGATTTGGCAAATGGAGATGATGAATTCACTGAAGAAGAAATGGATGTGATGGCCACATTTTTGATGGCAAATGAGTGTGAACCTACTGAAGAGGAAATAGAAAAACTGAGCAAGGATAGCGAGTACCGGAGTCGATCCTCAATTGAGGAACCTCCCATTTTGGAGCTTAAGCCGCTCCCTGATCATCTTGAGTACGCTTTCCTTCAGGAAGATTCAAAGCTTCCGGTAATTATTTCCTCACTTCTCTCTGAACATGAGAAAGAACGTCTTGTTTCCTTGTTACAGGCCCACAAACCGGCCATTGCATGGAAAATTCATGATATAAAAGGAATTAGTCCTTCTTATTGCACACACAAGATCTTAATGGAAGAAAATTCCAAACCAGTGGTGCAACGTCAAAGGAGACTAAATCCTCATATGCAAGACGTTGTCAAGAAGGAAATCATTAAATTGCTAGATGCAGGTCTAATCTACCCAATCTCAGACAGTCCGTGGATAAGCCCGATTCATTGTGTTCCAAAAAAGGGTGGTATAACTGTTACCACAAATGATAAGGACGAGCTTATCACGACACGAACTGTTACGGGGTGGCGGGTTTGTATAGATTATCGAAAGTTAAACGAAGCCACAAGAAAAGACCATTTTCCTCTACCATTTATTGATCAAATGTTAGAGAGACTTGCAAGAAATAGCTTTTATTGTTTCCTAGATAGTTTTTCGGGGTACTTTCAAATTCCCATCTCCCCCGAAGATCAAGAAAAGACTACCTTCACGTGTCCCTATGGCACCTTCTCATATCGCCGAATGCCCTTTGGTCTATGTAATGCTCCTGCGACATTCCAAAGGTGTATGATGGCCATTTTCCACGATATGATTGAGGATTGCATGGAAGTGTTCATGGACGATTTTTCAGTCTTCGGTGACACTTTTGATTCATGCCTTCTAAATTTGGAGAAAATGCTAATCAGGTGTGAGAAGTTGAACTTAGTGCTAAATTGGGAGAAATGCCACTTTATGGTTAAAGAAGGCATTGTCTTAGGGCACAAAATCTCAAGTGTTGGTATTCAGGTGGATCCAGCAAAGGTTGACGTCATCGCCAACCTTCCACCTCCTTCAAACGTAAAGGGTGTGAGAAGTTTTCTTGGGCATGCCGGGTTTTACCGGCGATTTGTTAAGGATTTTTCAAAAATTGCAACGCCATTAAATAAACTTCTTGAAAAAGATGCACCCTTTGTTTTCACAAGTGAATGCACTAAGGCATTCAAAATTTTAAAAGAAAAACTTGTCAACGCACCAATAATCATAGCTCCAAATTGGTCATTACCATTCGAGCTAATGTGCGATGCATCGGATTTTGCGGTTGGTTCAGTTTTGGGCCAACGGGTTGAGAAACATTTTCAACCCATTTATTATGCGAGCAAGACTTTACAAGGAGCCCAATTAAATTACACAACAACAGAAAAAGAGCTCCTTGCGATCGTCTTTTCCTTTGACAAATTCCGATCTTATCTTGTCCTATCAAAGACAGTTGTCTTCACTGATCATTCGGCATTAAAATACCTTTTCTCTAAGCCGGATGCAAAACCTCGATTGCTAAGGTGGGTCTTGCTTTTGCAAGAATTTGATATCGAGATTAAGGACAAGAAAGGTGCAGAAAATCTCGCAGCGGACCATCTTTCTAGACTCGAAAATCCCAATCTTGAAGTACTCCATGAATCGAGTATTAAAGATGATTTTCCCGGTGAATACCTAATGAGAGTAGAGAAGGTGGAAGATCCGTGGTATGTTGACTTCGCCAATTACATTGTTGGGGGGTACCTAGAAACTGGGTGGTCACATCAGAAAAGAAAGAAATTCTTTAGTGACCTAAAGTACTATTTTTGGGAAGACCCTTATCTATTCAGGCGATGTGCGGATGGAATTATTCGCAGGTGTGTTTCGGGGAAGGAATGCACCGAAATTCTGCTTGACTGTCACCGTGGTCCAACAGGTGGGCACTTTGGTCCCCAAATCACGGGGAGGAAAGTTTATGAGGCCGGTTTCTATTGGCCTACAATATTCAAAGATGCCTACGCTGTTTGTAAGGCTTGTGACGCGTGCCAACGGGCCGGTCAAATAACTAAACGGGATGAAATGCCTCAACAAAGCATCCAAGTATGCGAGGTGTTCGATGTTTGGGGAATTGACTTTATGGGCCCCTTTCCAAAATCTCACTCTTACCTCTACATACTTGTCGCCATAGATTATGTTTCTAAATGGGCGGAGGCAAAACCTCTACCAACAAATGATGGCCGAGTAGTGGTAAACTTTTTGATGGAACTTTTCTCTAGGTTTGGCACGCCAAAAGCACTTATAAGTGACTGGGGCACCCACTTTTGCAATAAGCAAATGGAAAAGGTGTTGACAAGATATGGAGTAATCCATAAAATTTCGACATCCTATCATCCCCAGACAAGTGGGCAAGTAGAAAACACCAACCGGTCATTAAAACGCATACTAGAAAAGACCGTTGGTGCTAATCCAAAAGAGTGGTCAAACAAGTTATATGATGCATTGTGGGCATTTCGCACGGCCTACAAAACACCGATTGGAACAACTCCTTTCCGTATGGTATACGGAAAAGCATGCCATCTCCCGTTGGAGATTGAACATAAAGCACATTGGGTGCTAAGGGCATGCAATTTGGATTACCAAGAAGCGGGTCGGTTACGTTTGACCCAACTAAATGAATTAGACGAGTTGAGGCTTGAAGCCTATGACAACTCTCTAATTTACAAGGAAAAAACTAAACAATGGCACGACAAGAGATTGAAACATCCAAAAGAATTCATGGAAGGAGATCGTGTCCTTGTTTACAACTCCCATTTCAAGTTATCACCCGGAAAGCTTAAGTCCCGATGGACGGGACCATTTGTGGTGAGAAGGGTGTACCCTTATGGTACGATTGAAATGGTAAACTGGAAAGGTGATATTTTTAAAGTGAATGGCCACCGGGTCAAACACTATGTTGATGGTCCCCTGGAAATTGAGGATGAGGTTAGCCTCAACTTCAAGAAAAATGCCTAAATCTAAATGGGGACGAGTTTGGTGAACGACTCGTAAAAAAATGGTTCACATTTGTAATTAGGTTTGTATTGTGTGCGCGATAAATTTTTGTTTGGTACAAAATGATTAACGTATGACCTCTAAACGCGAACGACTCAAAATATCAGATCAGTGGGTTTTAGTGTTGTGGGACGCCGTCCCAAATAGGCTAGACGACGTCCCGAATTGCATATCAAGACGCCGTCCCACTGGTCAAGACGTCGTCCCGGTTTAAAAGTCTAGACGCCGTCTAGGTTCACAAGACGCCGTCCCGAACCCCGAGTCAGAAAAATAATACGCATTTTATAGACCTACCCACTCATTTTTCATCCACAAAATACACTCTTCTCTATTTTTCTCTGCCCTAACCCGAACCACACTCCAAAAACCCTAATTTCTACTTCAAATTCGCGATTTCCTCTTCAATTTCAAGCTTGAAATCATGAACTTTTGGGTATGAATACTCCATTTCTTCACTTTTCTTTATCAATTACTTAAATTGTATATATCTATCAATTGGTTAAAGATAAGTGTGGGGTGTTTGATTTGCATGATTATTGTTAAGATTAACATACCTTAGATGTTTAAATTGCCCTTATGTGTTTATTTTGCAAAGATTAATTGTTCTTAAGGGGTTTGTTCATGATGCTAGGGTTTGTAGAATTTAAATCCGAATTTTGAGTGCTTAATTTATGATGTTGGGTTTATGTTTGATGTTTATGATTCTTGTGAAGTATTTGATTGTGTTGGTGATGTTGATGTCAACTTGGCCGGGTCGTTTTTGAAAGTTAGTGAATTTCTAAGCATATTGTGAATTGTAATGAATTTATGAAATGTGTATGCTTGTTTTTCATTTGTAAGGTCATGTTGAATCAAATAAGGGAATGGAATGCCATAATGTATGATGTTATAAGGTCATTTGAGCTAAAAGTTGTGAAAATTGTATTATGATTTGTGATGAATATGATTAGAATGCAAAGTTAAATGTTATGACCTATGACACAACATACTTGAATCCTTTAAGTCCTAAGTTTGTGCTACTTTGTGATGTTATGATTTTCATTTTTTGAAAGTGTGTTAATGAATTCAAGTTGACTTTGGTTGACTCTGGTATAAACTTGTGAACATGCACTTTGGTGTAAATGAATCATAATACTTTTGAACTAGGAATTGAATGATTAAGTTCTCCTGCTACTCGGTTATGTTTTAGCTAACATTAACACAACGGTTTCTATGTTCTTTTGGTTTTGTGTATAATGTTTTGCAGGGACAACCAAGCAGAGGAGGACCGGCTAAAAGAGGAAGGCCATCAGGTTTGGCTCCACCAAGACAACCACCACCACCACCACCACAACAACATCATTCATCGTCTTCTTCCAGAGAAGAAGAGGAGGAGGATCTAAATGATCCTCGGGTTTGGTTAACACATGTACAGAATGACGAAGACTACACCGAAACTTTTGAGAGAATAAACCGCAGGCCCATTAATGCTACTTGGTATTTTATTTGGGGGCCATTGGAGGAGGCGGGCATGCGCCGACATGTTACTAATTTACTCGCCATTCCTTACGGTAGAGTAGTAACCCACGCCTGGGAACATGTTTTTAGCATCAATGAACCAATCTACCCGGTGCTTCTTAAAGAATTCTACTCTACTATGCGGTTTAGCAATGTAAGTGATTATTTGTCAACTGAGTTTCTACGGTTTCGTCTAGGAGTCCAAGACAGGGGTTTGAGCAGTTTTCAGCTTTGTCGAATTCTGGGTATTTTTGAGGAACTCACCGACACACAGTTAGGTGAATACTTGAGGGCTTCTGATTATGTTGGCCGACATCAGTTTGATGACACTTCTTATTGGCGCAGAATTTGTAAACCAAATAATGCGCCTGCACATTTTCGATCAAGCAAACACCGGTACAACGAAATCGCAGCCCGGGATGATAAGCTGCTTCACCGACTCATCGCATGTACTTTTAATGCAAGGATTGAGGGACATGAGAAGGTGAAAACATTAGATTTGTGGATTATGGATCAAATCAAGCGGGGGGCCTATACCGACATTCCTGGGTTGATCGGTAACTATTTTCTTTCCATTGCTACCGAGACAAGGCTACAGAAGCCACTTCTGGGGGGGCACTACATAACCCGATTTGCCCGACACTTTAACATTGATTTCGACAGATTACAGGAACTTACGAGTATCATGAAACCATTGAAAAAGGTTTTTTATATTAATGCCGAAATCATTATGAAAGACAGGAATGGGCATTTGGTACCCTTTGTGGCAGCAGGTGCAGGTGGCGCGAGTAGCAGTGGTGTTCAACAGGAACAGCAGCAGGAAGAGGAGGCAGAAATGGAGGCACAGACCAATGTTGGTGAACAGGTTCCGTGGCATCCGTCCCAAGCGAATTGGGACAGTTTGGTTGGTAGTGTTAACAACATGAGATTGAGCCCGAACGAACAAAGGAGGCACAACCAACAAATGTGGGATAGTCAGGAAAGAATGGAGCGACGACAGATCGCTCAAGTACATGATCAGGGGTGGAACAGTTATGGTATTGATTGGAATAACCATAACTCTGAGTTATTTTATTCTAACCCCGAACAGTACTACGGTACGACACGTCTGACGCCACAATATTACACGGATCCGGAACACCCACCTCCACCTCACCTGATTTATAACTCTTCAGCTGCGATGCAGGAAGCTCGGGAAAGATTTGAGAGAGAATATCCACATGGGCGCCCGTACCGCGATGGTTCGGGTAATTATTCCTGGCCATACGGTAACTAGGCCTGCGTGCCTATTTGATCATTTTGTACTTTGGTTTGAGACTATTTTATTTGTGTGATGTATTTTGATACAATTTCGGTTTGTAATAATATACTAATGTGTGGTTTGATAAACGGATGTGGTTGTAAAAACACCGTTATTTTTATATGCTTTGTGTGGTTTGTTTATTTGTGCAGCATGATTGAACTTCAAAGACTGGCATTAAGTTCAGCGACATTTGATATTATAATGTGTGTATGATGATAATCGCGGACTAGACGATGCTCTTATGCTGGCAGTAAGTTCAGCGGCATCCGTCTACATGTTCCACGATTTACAGGTTCAAAATTGGAAATTTCTACAATCACCCTATCACTTTGCCCTCTAAATTTAATCCTTTTTCTGATTTCATGCAATGAGGGCCTTGCATGATCTCAAGTGTGGGGTGGGGAGTAGAAATTTATCGGGAACTCGTTTTACTAAAATTAAGGCGTTCAAAGCAACATAACTTGTAAAAGGTTAAATTTTATAAAATTGATTTTAAAATTTATCGACGGATTAAGATCAGGTTTAACAACCGAATTTCCGTTATAAATATAAATTTTTAAAAGATATTTTATAAACTTAATTGATTATAAGCTTATTTAAAAAAATTTAAAATTTTCAAGTAGCCTTAAAAACGATTAAAAGCCCAAAAACCACGTTATACACATTATGGTCTTAAAATCTAGAAAATAAATGTTGGTTTACATTTTAAATTATTAATAGTCTTTGAAGTTGCTCCATCATTCAATTATTTGAGTGAAAATCCTACTAGTTTAGTAAGCTAACTTGTAGGTCACTTGTACCAAAAACGAGTGTAAACCGTGAGAGAGCGGTGATTGTATAGCGTGGTCAGAAACCGGATCTCGCGCCAGATCGAAAACCCTAAGGACGATCCTCATTGTTTCTCCTAACAAGGACAATGTTGCGTCCGACCACTTATATGACCATACAGGATGTATCCATTCCATCCTAAAGGGAGTCAAGTCTCCCGAACGACACACTTGCTGATTTATTTCAGAAGTTGTAGTCCAGACCAGTTGTAGGGTGACGAAAAGTCTTGAAAAGTCATTGCTAAAATCGACTGGAAATCTACCAGGCCTCAACATCAAACAGGGAAACTGGTAGTCAAAGTTTATCTCAATGAGGGAGATTTGCTAGCCAAATGGGAAGCGCACCATGATACACAAATTGTCAGTGATTGATCAGATTCCCAGTGGATAACCTCCGGAAAGGTAATATATCAGCTTTTAAGCCTGATAAACTTCAATCTTTATGATTGACTTAACGGATTAGATGATTACCTCATGATTATCAATGATATCCGGACGTAATGTGTATCCTCCTAAGCACATTATTTTCTACCGACATCTCATGATGTTAGGTACCGTGGGAGGGATTGGCTTGACCAATAGCGGGAAACCCGCACTCATTTTTAAAAAAAAAAAAAAAAAAATTCAGAAAATCCGACAAAATCGAAAAACGTGTCTAGTATTAAAAACTAGCATGATATTTTCAAAACCATAAAACGTTTTCATCAAGGTCCTGATTTCCCTAGGATCAATTTTTTCGGATACTTGGCTCTAATCTACCAAAAATGTGTGTGTGTTTCCATTGTGTATAAAGCGTGCGTGTGATTCTAAAAATATGTGTGTGTGTTTCCATTGTGAATAAAGCGTGCGTGTGATTTCAATAAAAGTGTACTATACTTAAAGCGTGTGTTTCCATAGTGTATATAGCGTGAGTGTGTTACTTAAAGTGTGTGTTTCATATAGTGTGAGTTGTGTTTTGTATCAACGTATGTGTTTCGTGTGTTTCGGGTAATTCATGTAATGTTTGTAATCTATATTGTGTGATTATGTTTGATATTGTTCTACTTTGTAACGAAAGAATTGCTTGAGGACAAGCAAGGTTTAAGTGTGGGGTGTTTTGATATTGCTCAATAACATCATATTTATCTATCGCAATATCACCTAAAACGCTCTATAATCGAAGATAATGAAGGTAATCTACAAGTGATAAGACAAGATGCGCAAATTTGTATCGGAAGAATGATTTACAAAGAATTTCGATGATTTATGACATTGGTTGATCCCGATACGAGTTAGGGTCAAGATAGCACTCTAAAATGATAAAACAAGGCTTCCGATATGTTAGGGTTCGTCCAAATGAACTAATATTAAAAAGAAAACGAAACAGTTCCTAAAAGCACATCAGGACGCCGTCTTGGTTCTTAGGACGACGTCCTGATCTTCACATCGAGACGCCGTCTCGGTCCTTTGGGACGCCGTCTAGCTCTGTAAAGTGGGACGCCGTCCTGCCTTTTAGGACGACGTCCCAAAGTAGGTGTACCCGACTTTTCTGCTTTTTACCTAATTTCTCCACCTTAAAACCTCATTTTTGGGACTGTTTCATTAGAGTTACGCACCAGAGAGTTTTAGAGGCGATTTTTAGGAGCTATTTGGAGAATTCCAACCTCTTTGAAGAGGCTCAACATCAAGGCATCATCCATCAACATCTTCTTCATCCAAGAACTCTTGTTCTTGTAGGTTATTTACTTGTTCTCAGCAATGATTTCAGTTAATAATTTGATTGTATTGTTATCTGTTACCATGATTGTTGGCTAGTTTCTATAATGTTTGTCTAGATTAATAACCAAGGTATTGGATGTAATCTTATTGATTGAATGTATTATGCGTGATAGATTGAAGCTTGAATTAAGAACCATGCTTATTGTTGTTAAAACCATTTGTATCTAGTTAATTAATATGTTGTTGATAAAGAGAACTCTTGTTGATGTATCATATTGATTTACAATCAACTTGTCTTAGATTGATTGTTTGCTAAACCGGACCAAGGGGGTAAACTAGATTAAAACGGTTAAACAAAATAGGAATGAATTGTGTAGAGCGAACGCAAAGACAATTGTTATTCAAGTCTTTGATCTTGTTAATCAACTAGTCACAAACGAAAAGGTCTAAGTTATAGGGAACCCTCGCTTAGTAATTCTAGTTTGAGTACTTGCTAAAGAGAACTCTTGGCGAGTCGATTTAGGTGATTAGCATACTTATAGTTATTTGATTACAAATACAAGAACTATAGTGAAAAGGGAACCCTTGATCTTGTTATTGTATTTGCGTGTTTATCCGAGAGAACTCTTAGTGAACCTATTAGATAACTACACACATAATTATTCAATCTGGGCTTAATATCTAATTTACATCCAATACCGAGGGTAAAATATCTAGATAAACATTTCATCTCTTTGATTTAATTCAAAACTATCTTACTTGCTTTATTTGCATTTATTTGTATCTTATAAACCAAAAGACTAAAAATATTGTTTTTACATTTAACCTTCTTTGATTTGGCTAAATCGTTAAAACAGCCACAAAACATAAAACTTGTACTTTTACTTTAATTCACTTAGTTAATCATAATATAGTTTCTAATTCTAGTTTGACTGATATAACTGTCCTTGGAACGATACACGGAACTAAACCAGTTTCTATACTACTACACGATCGGGTACACTGCCCGTTAGTGTGTAGCAATCTTAAATCGGTATTTTTCCATATTATTTACAAGACAATTTTATACGACACTTTTCACACATCAGCAGTCTTTGAAAAACGTCTCATATAGAGGTCAAAACCTCGCAACGAAATCAATTAATATGGAACGTTTTTAATCAATAAGAACGGGACATTTCAGTTGGTATCCGAGCGTTGGTCTTAGAGAACCAGAATTTTGCATTAGTGTGTCTTATCGAGTTTGTTAGGATGCATTAGTGAGTCTGGACTTCGACTGTGTTTACTTGAAAAATGATTGCTTAACAAATTTTGTTGGAAACTATATATTTTTAACATGTGAATATTATGTGATATATTAATCTCTTAACGCGTTTGATATTATGTGATAGATGTCTACCTCTAGAACAAGTCCCATTGACTCACCTAATAATAATGAAGAGTCAAATGTAAATTGGAATGATTCGTGGACTGATTCACAAGTTCCCGAAGAGGAACCGGAAGAAGAGTCAGAACCGGAAGAAGAATCGGAACTGGAAGAAGAATCGGAACCGGAAGAAGAATCGGAACTGGATGAAGAAATAGAACCGGTGAGGGAAATTATAAAACGGTTAAGTAAAAGAAAATCCTCAACCAACCGACCAAGGTTAATTATGGTCAATGGTGTTTCCGCCAAGGAAGCAAAATATTGGGAGGATTACCAATTCTCCGATGAATCGGATTCCGACGAGAATTCCGATGATGTTATAGAAATTACCCCAACTGAATTTAAAAAGGCAAAAGAAAATAATAAGGGAAAGGGCATAAAAATAGAGAAATCTAATTCCAACCCCGATGAACTTTATGTGTATCGTCAACCCCCGAAGTCCTTAAGTTGTAACAATGACCCGGGAACCTCTAAACCACCAGGTTTTTCTAAACCAATGTGGATTACGACGGCTCATATTAGGGGAACATCATATATCCCTAGAAACTTGGCAAAACGAACCAAAACCAAAGAAGAAGAAACAAGCGAGTCGGAATAAGATAGTTGTATTCGTGTGGTGTAATATATGTAATATAGTGTGCTTATGCTTTATGATATATGTAAAAATTTCTTGTATTAATAAGTATTTTTTTTTTTTTATGAATCTAACTCTTGTCTATTTTACAGTATAAAAACATAAAATGGATAGACAACCCAATATTTTAAGAGACCTACCCGGAGACATGATTGATGAAATCTTGTCTAGAGTCGGTCAGAATTCTTCGGCACAACTATTTAAGGCGAGATCAGTTTGTAAGACATTCGAAGAACGTTCCAAGAATGCCTTGGTTTATAAAAGGCTTTCGTTCGAAAGATGGGGGATATCACATTGGGAAATCCATAAGTTACGATGTGTTTACTTTGACGCATATATTGCGGGGAACCCAAATGCTATTTTACGTAATGAGTTAAGAAATTATTTTGACTCAATATATTCGAATATTGGACTTCGTGATTTAGAAAAAGCGGCTAACATGCAACATAAAGAAGCATGTTATGCTTACGGATTAGTAATGTTCGCTTCTCACCAAAGTGAGAACAAGAACATCGGGCTACAACTATTAAACAAAACGTTCCCACAAGTGACGGAGTCGGTAATTGGGGTAAGAAATGAGGTTTTAGATTGTTATGGGACTGTTGGACATTACGTAACCCTCGCCCCTTTGACGACGTTACAACACGATGTCTTATCAACGGCCATAACGGTTATGTTCCACAAGACCAAGGATGGGAAGTAATCCTAGTAAAACCAGAATGCATGACTTGTTTCTGGACGTATGAATTACGTGTCTTTATTGCCTTTGCTGAACGAGTTGTGTACTAGCTAGAATTATCTTCACAACCATCTTGTATCAAATTTATTGTGTGCTATATTTCATGCTATATGTAAAATAAGCGGTATTGTAAGTTTGTAAAATATTGTATAAAAGTTTGAACGCGAAATATTATTATAATCAGTTTTCATATAAGAATTGTAGTAGTTGAATTGTATATTAGCTACTAAGTATGAACTTAACGGGTAGGTACTACCCGAATTTAAACTTATAAAATGCTAATATGAAGAAAAAGCTTTTATAAATGAGTTCATATTATGCTACGAAATACTATTAACTACTCTTAATATTCTATATGATTAACTTGTTCCATTTGACTATTTTGAAGGAAATGGCACCGACTATTCGACACACCGTGAATATGAATGAAGAGGAATTCCGTACTTTTCTAGCTTCAAACATAGCCGCAGTACAGGCTGCGCTACATACCAACAATAACCTTGGATCTAGCAGTACAGGAAATCGTGTAGGATGCACCTACAAAGAATTCACTGCCTGCAAACCTTTGGAATTTGATGGAACCGAAGGACCGATCGGATTGAAACGGTGGACCGAGAAGGTCGAATCGGTGTTTGCCATAAGTAAGTGTACTGAAGAGGACAAAGTAAAGTACGCTACGCATACCTTCACAGGTTCTGCGTTAACATGGTGGAATACCTATCTAGAGCAAGTGGGACAAGACGATGCGTACGCACTACCGTGGTCAGCATTCAAGCACTTGATGAACGAGAAGTACCGTCCCAGAACCGAGGTCAATAAGCTCAAGATAGAACTTAGAGGGTTACGAACCCAAGGATTTGATATTACCACGTACGAAAGACGATTCACAGAATTGTGCCTATTGTGTCCGGGAGCATTCGAAGATGAGGAAGAGAAGATCGACGCGTTTGTGAAAGGATTACCGGAAAGAATTCAAGAAGATATAAGTTCACACGAGCCCGCCTCCATACAACAGGCATGTAGAATGGCTCACAAACTAGTGAACCAGATTGAAGAAAGAATTAAAGAACAGACTGCTGAAGAGGCCAATGTGAAGCAAGTCAAAAGAAAGTGGGAGGAAAACGGTGATAAGAATCACCAATACAACAACAGCAACAATTACAACAATAATCGCAACAATTATCCCAGCAATCGCAACATCAATCGCAACTACAACAAACGGCCCAACAACAACAACAACAACAACAACTACAACAATCATCCCAACAACAATAATAACCGCAACAACAACAACAATCAGAAGCAGCTATGCCAAAGGTGTGAAAAGTATCACTCGGGGTTCTGCACCAAATTTTGCTACAAGTGTAAAAGAAATGGTCATAGCGCGGCGAAGTGTGAGGTCTATGGACCAGGGGTTAATAGAACGAAAGGAACAAATGGTGTCGGAACGAGTAATGGCGGAGCAAGTAGTGTCGGAGCAAGTTATGCCAATGTAGTTTGTTATAAATGTGGAAAACCAGGCCACATTATTAGAAATTGCCCGAACCAGGAGAACACGAATGGACAAGGCCGCGGAAGAGTTTTCAATATTAATGCGGCAGAGGCACAGGAAGACCCGGAGCTTGTTACGGGTACGTTTCTTATTGACAATAAATCTGCTTACGTTTTATTTGATTCGGGTGCGGATAGAAGCTATATGAGTAGAGATTTTTGTGCTAAATTAAATTGTCCATTGACGCCTTTGGATAGTAAATTTTTACTCGAATTAGCAAATGGTAAATTAATTTCAGCAGATAATATATGTCGGAATCGAGAAATTAAACTGGTTAGCGAAACATTTAAGATTGATTTGATACCAGTAGAGTTAGGGAGTTTTGATGTGATAATCGGTATGGACTGGTTAAAAGAAGTGAAAGCAGAGATCGTTTGTTACAAAAATGCAATTCACATTATACGAGAAAAAGGAAAACCCTTAATGGTGTACGGAGAAAAGGGCAACACGAAGCTACATCTTGTTAGTAATTTGAAGGCACAAAAACTAATAAGAAAAGGTTGCTATGCTGTTCTAGCACACGTCGAGAAAGTACAAACTGAAGAAAAGAGCATCAATGATGTTCCCATTGCAAAAGAATTTCCCGATGTATTTCCGAAAGAATTACCGGGATTACCCCCACATCGATCAGTTGAATTTCAAATAGATCTTGTACCAGGAGCTACACCAATAGCTCGTGCTCCTTACAGACTCGCACCCAGCGAGATGAAAGAACTGCAAAGCCAATTACAAGAACTTTTAGAGCGTGGTTTCATTCGACCAAGCACATCACCGTGGGGAGCTCCTGTTTTGTTTGTCAAGAAGAAAGATGGTACATTCAGGTTGTGTATCGACTACCGAGAGTTGAACAAACTTACCATCAAGAACCGCTACCCACTACCGAGAATCGACGACTTATTTGATCAACTACAAGGCTCGTCTGTTTATTCAAAGATTGACTTATGTTCCGGGTATCATCAAATGCGGGTGAAAGAAGATGATATTCCAAAGACTGCTTTCAGAACATGTTACGGTCATTACGAGTTTATGGTCATGCCGTTTGGTTTAACTAATGCACCAGCTGTGTTCATGGACCTTATGAACCGAGTGTGTGGACCATACCTTGACAAGTTTGTCATTGTTTTCATTGATGACATACTTATTTACTCAAAGAATGACCAAGAACACGGTGAACATTTGAGAAAGGTGTTAGAAGTATTGAGGAAGGAAGAATTGTACGCTAAGTTTTCAAAGTGTGCATTTTGGTTGGAAGAAGTTCAATTCCTCGGTCACATAGTGAACAAAGAAGGTATTAAGGTGGATCCGGCAAAGATAGAAACTGTTGAAAAGTGGGAAACCCCGAAAACTCCGAAACACATACGCCAGTTTTTAGGACTAGCTGGTTACTACAGAAGGTTCATCCAAGACCTTTCCAGAATAGCAAAACCCTTTACTGCATTAATGCATAAAGGGAAGAAATTTGAATGGAATGATGAACAAGAGAAAGCGTTTCAGTTATTGAAGAAAAAGCTAACTACGGCACCTATATTGTCATTGCCTGAAGGGAAAGATGATTTTGTGATTTATTGTGACGCATCAAAGCAAGGTCTCGGTTGTGTATTAATGCAACGAACGAAGGTGATTGCTTATGCGTCTAGACAATTGAAGATTCACGAACAAAATTATACGACGCATGATTTGGAATTAGGAGCGGTTGTTTTTGCATTAAAGACTTGGAGGCACTACTTATATGGGGTCAAAAGTATTATATATACCGACCACAAAAGTCTTCAACACATATTTAATCAGAAACAACTGAATATGAGGCAGCGTAGGTGGATTGAATTATTGAATGATTACGACTTTGAGATTCGTTACCACCCGGGGAAGGCAAATGTGGTAGCCGATGCCTTAAGCAGGAAGGACAGAGAACCCATTCGAGTAAAATCTATAAATATAATGATTCATAATAACCTTACTACTCAAATAAAGGAGGCGCAACAAGGAGTTTTAAAAGAGGGAAATTTAAAGGATGAAATACCCAAAGGATCGGAGAAGCATCTTAATATTCGGGAAGACGGAACCCGGTATAGGGCTGAAAGGATTTGGGTACCAAAATTTGGAGATATGAGAGAAATGGTACTTAGAGAAGCTCATAAAACCAGGTACTCAATACATCCTGGAACGGGGAAGATGTACAAGGATCTCAAGAAACATTTTTGGTGGCCGGGTATGAAAGCCGATGTTGCTAAATACGTAGGAGAATGTTTGACGTGTTCTAAGGTCAAAGCTGAGCATCAGAAACCATCAGGTCTACTTCAACAACCTGAAATCCCGGAATGGAAATGGGAAAACATTACCATGGATTTCATCACTAAATTGCCAAGGACTGCAAGTGGTTTTGATACTATTTGGGTAATAGTTGATCGTCTCACCAAATCAGCACACTTCCTGCCAATAAGAGAAGATGACAAGATGGAGAAGTTAGCACGACTGTATTTGAAGGAAGTCATCTCCAGACATGGAATACCAATCTCTATTATCTCTGATAGGGATGACAGATTTATTTCAAGATTCTGGCAGACATTACAGCAAGGATTAGGAACTCGTCTAGACATGAGTACTGCCTATCATCCACAAACTGATGGGCAGAGCGAAAGGACGATACAAACGCTTGAAGACATGCTACGAGCATGTGTTATTGATTTCGGAAACAGTTGGGATCGACATCTACCGTTAGCAGAATTTTCCTACAACAATAGATACCATTCAAGCATTGAGATGGCGCCGTTTGAAGCACTTTATGGTAGAAAGTTCAGGTCTCCAATTTGTTGGAGTGAAGTGGGGGATAGACAGATTACGGGTCCGGAGATTATACAAGAAACTACCGAGAAGATCATCCAAATTCAACAACGGTTGAAAACCGCCCAAAGTCGACAAAAGAGCTACGCTGACATTAAAAGAAAAGATATAGAATTTGAAATTGGAGAGATGGTTATGCTTAAAGTTGCACCTTGGAAAGGCGTTGTTCGATTTGGTAAACGAGGGAAATTAAATCCAAGGTATATTGGACCATTCAAGATTATTGATCGTGTCGGACCAGTAGCTTACCGACTTGAGTTACCTCAACAACTCGCGCCTGTACATAACACTTTCCACGTCTCGAATTTGAAGAAATGTTTTACTAAAGAAGATCTCACTATTCCGTTAGATGAAATCCAAATCAACGAAAAACTTCAATTCATCGAAGAACCCGTCGAAATAATGGATCGTGAGGTTAAAAGACTTAAGCAAAATAAGATACTAATTGTTAAGGTTCGATAGAATGCTCGTAGAGGACCCAAGTTCACCTGGGAGCGTGAAGATCAGATGAAGAAGAAATACCCGCATCTATTTCCAGAAGATTCGTCAACACCTTCAACAGCTTAAAATTTCGGGACGAAATTTATTTAACGGGTAGGTACTGTAGTGACCCGAACTTTTCCATGTGTATATATATTAATTGAGATTGATATTTACATGATTAAATGTTTCCAACATGTTAAGCAATCAAAATTGTTAAGACTTGATTAATTGAAATATGTTTCATATAGACAATTGACCACCCAAGTTGACCGGTGATTCACGAACGTTAAAACTTGTAAAAACTATATGATGACATATATATGGATATATATATATATAGTTAACATGATACTATGATAAGTAAACATATCATTAAGTATATTAACAATGAACTACATATGTAAAAACAAGACTACTAACTTAATGATTTTTAAACGAGACATATATGTAACGATTATCGTTGTAAAGACATTTAATGTATATATATCATATTAAGAGATATTCGTACATGATAATATCATGATAATATAATAATTTAAAATCTCATTTGATATTATAAACATTGGGTTAACAACATTTAACAAGATCGTTAACCTAAAGGTTTCAAAACAACACTTACATGTAACGACTAACGATGACTTAACGACTCAGTTAAAATGTATATACATGTAGTGTTTTAATATGTATTTATACACTTTTGAAAGACTTCAATACACTTATCAAAATACTTCTACTTAACAAAAATGCCTACAATTACATCCTCGTTCAGTTTCATCAACAATTCTACTCGTATGCAACCGTATTCGTACTCGTACAATACACAGCTCTTAGATGTATGTACTATTGGTATATACACTCCAATGATCAGCTCTTAGCAGCCCATGTGAGTCACCTAACACATGTGGGAACCATCATTTGGCAACTAGCATGAAATATCTCATAAAATTACAAAAATATGAGTAATCATTCATGACTTATTTACATGAAAACAAAATTACATATCCTTTATATCTAATCCATACACCAACGACCAAAAATACCTACAAACACTTTCATTCTTCAATTTTCTTCATCTAATTGATCTCTCTCAAGTTCTATCTTCAAGTTCTAAGTGTTCTTCATAAATTCTACAAGTTCTAGTTACATAAAATCAAGAATACTTTCAAGTTTGCTAGCTCACTTCCAATCTTGTAAGGTGATCATCCAACCTCAAGAAATCTTTGTTTCTTACAGTAGGTTATCATTCTAATACAAGGTAATAATCATATTCAAACTTTGGTTCAATTTCTATAACTATAACAATCTTATTTCAAGTGATGATCTTACTTGAACTTGTTTTCGTGTCATGATTCTGCTTCAAGAACTTCGAGCCATCCAAGGATCCGTTGAAGCTAGATCCATTTTTCTCTTTTCCAGTAGGTTTATCCAAGGAAATTAAGGTAGTAATGATGTTCATAACATCATTCGATTCATACATATAAAGCTATCTTATTCGAAGGTTTAAACTTGTAATCACTAGAACATAGTTTAGTTAATTCTAAACTTGTTCGCAAACAAAAGTTAATCCTTCTAACTTGACTTTTAAAATCAACTAAACACATGTTCTATATCTATATGATATGCTAACTTAATGATTTAAAACCTGGAAACACGAAAAAACACCGTAAAACTGGATTTACGCCGTCGTAGTAACACAGCGGGCTGTTTTGGGTTAGTTAATTAAAAACTATGATAAACTTTGATTTAAAAGTTGTTATTCTGAGAAAATGATTTTTATTATGAACATGAAACTATATCCAAAAATTATGGTTAAACTCAAAGTGGAAGTATGTTTTCTAAAATGGTCATCTAGACGTCGTTCTTTCGACTGAAATGACTACCTTTACAAAAACGACTTGTAACTTATTTTTCCGACTATAAACCTATACTTTTTCTGTTTAGATTCATAAAATATAGTTCAATATAAAACCATAGCAATTTGATTCACTCAAAAAGGATTTAAAATGAAGAAGTTATGGGTAAAACAAGATTGGATAATTTTTCTCATTTTAGCTACGTGAAAATTGGTAACAAATCTATTCCAACCATAACTTAATCAACTTGTATTGTATATTATGTAATCTTGAGATACCATAGACACGTATACAATGTTTCGACCTATCATGTCGACACATCTATATATATTTCGGAACAACCATAGACACTCTATATGTGAATGTTGGAGTTAGCTATACAGGGTTGAGGTTGATTCCAAAATATATATAGTTTGAGTTATGATCAATACTGAGATACGTATACACTGGGTCGTGGATTGATTCAAGATAATATTTATCGATTTATTTCTGTACATCTAACTGTGGATAACTAGTTGTAGGTTACTAACGAGGACAGCTGACTTAATAAACTTAAAACATCAAAAAATATTAAAAGTGTTGTAAATATATTTTGAACATATTTTGATATATATGTATATATTGTTATAGGTTCGTGAATCAACCAGTGGCCAAGTCTTACTTCTCGACGAAGTAAAAATCTGTGAAAGTGAGTTATAGTCCCACTTTTAAAATCTAATATTTTTGGGATGAGAATACATGCAGGTTTTATAAATGATTTACAAAATAGACACAAGTACGTAAAACTACATTCTATGGTTGAATTATCGAAATCGAATATGCCCCTTTTTATTAAGTCTGGTAATCTAAGAATTAGGGAACAGACACCCTAATTGACACGAATCCTAAAGATAGATCTATTGGGCCTAACAAACCCCATCCAAAGTACCGGATGCTTTAGTACTTCGAAATTTATATCATATCCGAAGGGTGTCCCGGAATGATGGGGATATTCTTATATATGCATCTTGTTAATGTCGGTTACCAGGTGTTCACCATATGAATGACTTTTATCTCTATGTATGGGATGTGTATTGAAATATGAAATCTTGTGGTCTATTATTATGATTTGATATATATATATATATATATATATATATATATATATATATATATATATATATATATATATATATATATATATAGGTTAAACCTATAACTCACCAACATTTTTGTTGATGTTTTAAGCATGTTTATTCTCAGGTGATTATTAAGAGCTTCCGCTGTCGCATACTTAAATAAGGACGAGATTTGGAGTCCATGCTTGTATGATATTGTGTAAAAACTGCATTCAAGAAACTTATTTTGTTGTAACATATTTGTATTGTAAACCATTATGTAATGGTCGTGTGTAAACAGGATATTTTAGATTATCATTATTTGATAATCTACGTAAAGCTTTTTAAACCTTTATTGATGAAATAAAGGTTATGGTTTGTTTTAAAATGAATGCAGTCTTTGAAAAACGTCTCATATAGAGGTCAAAACCTCGCAACGAAATCAATTAATATGGAACGTTTTTAATCAATAAGAACGGGACATTTCAGTCTGGACCATTCATAGTCAAAAGAGTTTTTCCATACGGGACAGTAGAATTGATAAATTCAAATGGGATTGAATTTAAAGTTAATGGTAACAGAGTTAAACACTACATAGATAGTCCGATGGAATTCGACAATGAAGTTAATCACAATTTCGATACCACAGCTAACTAAGTGTGGGGAGAATCAAGTCTTTAAAGGATAATATGTATTTTTGTTAGAGTTAGATTGTCTGTTTTCGTGTAGTTCTCGAAAATGGAACCCGAATGGTCTTTCCCTAGCAGATCCTAAAGAACTAGTCTTCTCCCCTCATTCTGAATTTTTATTTTTTTTAGGTTTTTACGAAATGAAGACTGCCTGTGAACTAAACCATGGTCTAATTCTACACGCTTTGATCACTAAACGTAATAATGACACACTTCCGAGTGAAATAGTATCAGTAATCAGAGAAAGATTGGACGGAGTAAGAAAAGAATCCAGATGCGAAGATAATAAGTTACAATTTGGTAAAGAAAAATTAAAATCCGCAGCGAAAAGAAGAGCACGACACCTTGAAAGATGTCACAAATGCGGAAAATGGTCACATGGAGGTAAATGTTCAAATAATCAAACCTATTCAAATACCGAATTTGTTACTTTATGCAGAGACGGACCGTTCATATGTTTAGAAGAAAAAACACTGAATGCTCGAGGTTACGCCTATGTAGCTATGGAAAACCAATTAAACCGACTATCTTATGAATGGGATAGATCATATAACTAAGAATACTATCTCACAGGTAAGTCTGTACAGTTTTTATTTTTTTTAACCTTTTGATAATAAACGCTAATTTGTTCGCTATAAAGTATTAAATTAGTATTAAATAAAATTAGGTTTGGCGACCGAAATTGTTGATATCATACAAAAATTTATTACATCACTGCGAAATTTAACGTTTATTCTTAAGGTATAAATATCTTTAATCAATCAACCCAAAATATTTCAAAAATTCGTCATGAGTTAAATTAGGTCATGGAACCGAAATTACTTTACCGAAAAGAGGGGCGCATATTTTTGATAATATTTGATTGATTAAAGTGGGATAAAAAGCCAAAAAGATTTTTAATTTTATTTTTACCATGTTTTTAAAATTAATATATAAATCTTAAATTAATATTGTAAACTTTGAAAAATCAATATATTTAAAATTGTAAATATTCGAAAAATTAATATAAGTTTGGTGTGAATTTATAATATGAATTTTTAAATTAAGTTTGGTGTGAATTTTTAATTTTTAAAATATGAATTTTATTTTTATGCATTTTAAATTTAAGTTTGGTGTGAATTTTTAATATTAATTTTGAATTTTATGCATTTTTAAATTTAAGTTGTGTGAAATTAAAAACAAAAATTTACTTTATTTCGCTAATTTAAAAATATGATTTTTAAAATTCGTCGTAAGTTGAAGACTAGGTCTTTGAACCGAAATTGCTTTACCCGAGGGAGGGACGAGAACTTTTATTATCATTATTTTTAATCTTATTGAATTAAGGTATGCCAAAAAAATTAAAAAAAACCCAAAAATCTAAGCTTTTAAAACAATCGCTTGAAAATGACAAATTTTAAAATTTTTGTCGAAGGACAGACTAGGACATCAATCCGAAACGACCTCGTCCTAAAACAAAGGGAAACAAAATTTTAAAATTAATCACTTAATTGTTTTATAAGTTAAAGTTTAAAAAAAAAAAAAAAAGCCAAAAACACTGTAGCCGGGTACCCATGCGATCGCATGGGAATCACCCTATCCATCCATGCGATCGCATGGAGGCCAATTACAGGCCTGGTACATACAGACCAGCGGGTCTGTTTCTTCTCCACAAAACACACACATTCACGAAACTCACCCAAAAATTCACCTATTTTCGCCATTTTTCCATCGTAATTCATCAAATTTCTTGTTCTAATCATGCATAAATTCTCATTCTTCAGCAAATTGGTAAAAATTACACCCCTAAACTCTATAAATTCCTAGTTTTTGTGATAATTACCAATTTTTTACCTAATGCAATTTTGTTAATTTCTAGTGTAATTAGTGTTAAATTGTTAGTATTTTATGCATGTATAACCTAGATTGATGCTATTTAACATGATTTGAAGCCAAAAACTTCAAAAAATTTAGAAATCTAGGGTTTGTGTTCTTGAGCAATTTGGGGCTTTTTGATATAAACAGGTTATGGCCGATTTTTGTCATGAATTATTGCTAAATTGAGTAGTGTAACATGTTTAGATAGTTAAATGATCCAAACAATGATCCTAAACATGATTTTTGGAAATTAAAGTGGACTTTTTAAGTCCAAAATTCATGAACTTGATTAATTTGATGTAATTGCCATTTGAGACTTGTTTAATTATTAGTAATGAATATTTTGACATGTTATTTAAGTTAAATGCTTATGAACTTTGTATACATTTTCATATGTGCTTATTTGAAAAGTGTAGAATTGTGAAAAATTGTGAAAATGTGTATAAGTTTAATTTTGATTTAACATGTTATAGTGATTGTTTTAAGTTGTTATTTTGCTAACACTAATGCATATTTGGATGCACAAATTTTGTGTTTAATGTGTTTTACAGAAAGCCGATACTGGAGGTTCAGGAGCATCATCATCTAGACGACCAGCACCAGAACCAGAACCAGAAATGCAACACGAACGAGAACCACAACAGGAACAACAACAACAGCCTGATCAGCACATACCTTATTATGATCCGGTACAGTTTGTTGATGAATTCATAGTATTCCCAATGAGGCCGCCAGTAGAATTCCCAACGATTTCTGAGCACACTCTACATCCTAATCTGAGATTTGATAGAAGATGGAGAGATTACGAGACATATCAAAGGAACAAATTCAAATTCGTAACAAAAAATGTAGAGGTGCCAAGGGTAATCGATTGGGCCCCTTTGGAAACGGTCCATCTAGCTGACCGTGTTAGACAGCTTTTAGTTCAAAGGTATGGCAGTTCTTCTTTTACAGATTGGGAACGTCTTTTCACCATTCGTAGACCTGTATATAAGGAATGGTGTGTTGAGTTGTTGAGTACTGTATCACTTGATACAAATATAGTTAGAATAGATGATAGAAGATTTCTTAGGTTTATCCTTGGTGGTAGGATGTACAGAATGTCCATGTTGGACATTTATACTCCTGGTGAGTTGCTATTACCCGATTGTACAAATTTGATTCATTATGGTGAAAGGGTAGATAGTAACTTTGACGCTGACGCCATTTGGAGGCGTATGTCACATTTTGATGTTTTTACACGAGCAGGAGGACACTCCTATACACATATTGACAGAGCCGAGCTTCGTATTATTCATAGATTTTTGGCTAACTCGATTACACAAAGAGGTCATAATAAAGAAAAAATTACCTTATATGATTTATTCTACCTAAAGTGTATTCGGGATCCTAGAAGCTTTGTCAATATCCCTTACTGTGTTGCTTTTTATTTATCTAAAATGGTAGAGGGAATGCAGGACGGGAGTATAATAGGAGGAGGTATTTTTGTTACTCTCATTGGAGAGTATTTAGGTGTTGATAGGAACCAAGGGGGTCCATTACAGCTTTGTAGAGAACAGGTTGAGCCCTTAGGATTGAAAGTTTATGTGGGTGCTAAGGTATTGAAAAGTAGACGTAACCAGGCAGTACCCTATGAGGGATCTCATCCTCAGGTAGAGAGAGACTCAGACGAGGAAATGGAGGAGGCGGAAGACATTAGGGATGTCTTTCGAGATGCTATTCTTGACGTCCACGTTCGTATAGATGAGGAAGCAATGACGAACGCGGCCAGACATAGTATGTATGAGCAGTGGAACTCCGAGCGAGTATACGAGGACTATAGGCGACGCCAACACGATAGCTAGTTAGTTCATCAGCACCAAATCATGAGCCAGCTATCATATCAGGTACCAAATAACTATGTACCTACTCGATCTGCTCATTTTCTGCCACATAGCCCCGATATCCGACCACCCTTTAACCGGTATGACTATAACCAAGCCTATCAGAACACCTATAACCAACAATGGAACCCACCTGACGAGATGAACTGGAACCCATATCCAGACTGATTTAGTTCCATTTGGTTATTTATATGATTTTTATGTTTTTATCTTTTTACTTATTCATGTTTAAACTTATGTTATTGAATATACTTATGTAATCTTTATCATTTTTATTATTATTGTGTTCTAATATTTCACATTTAGGATTTAAAAGTGGGATATTAAGTTCCATTTCAAATTGCCATGCATGTTTATATTTGTATGTATGTATATTGTAAATTGTACAAAACAGGGTAAAACAGCGCATTTTCAAAGACTGGCATTAAGTTCAGCAAAAACTACTAATTTTGACGACAAGATGACAAATAAATATGATGTAACAACAGACGAAATGAACAAATGATATGCACCATTTATCATTCAGCAACCAAACGCCAATATGTTTGGAAACTTTGGTAAAATTTAATCATTTCTACGCTAATCACCCTCAATAATTTAAATTGTTACTGATTTCTTGCAAATGAGGGCATTGCAAGATCTTAAGTGTAGGAAGGGGTTAAATTCTTTCGTATTTTAAAATTTTTACTTTATACACTTGGTTACCATTAGAAATACTAGTAAAGTAGTAGTTGTATTAGAATCTATTGCTCTCTGATAATAAAGAACAGCCCTAGTCTTATATACTGACTACCCAATTCTAGTAAAAATTTTCAAAATTTTCAATTAAATGAACTCAAAATCATGTTTATACATATTTATGAACGATAAAACTAGGTGTTAACACCGAAATTATTGTTACCTCAGAAAGGACATAAATTGAGAAACAAACCAAAATGTTAAAATTCATTTAAAATGGAATAGAGGACAATAAAAAGGAAAATAAAAGCCAAGTGTGGGAAAATTTACCAAGTTTTTCAAAACATATATCACATATTTTTGTACAAATAACTGAAAATACTTTTGCTTTGGACTAAACTAAAAAGTTTTACCTGATTTACTGTAAGAAAGATGGATCTACACGATGAATCAATTCCATCACTAAAAGGAAGTAAAGTCTTCCTAAAAAGATACGCGCTTCTTGATTTAGGTCATGAAGTTGTCGACCAGACCAGCTGTAGGTTGACGAAAAACCTAGAAAAGTCATCACTAAAATCAGCAGGAAATCCACGGACCTCAGCATTAAACAGGGTTGCCAAGTGGTCAGATTTATCCTAACCATGAGAAGGATTTATCTCGTAAAATGGGGGGGCACCGTGCAAATTAGCTGGATAAGACTAATGAATCAGATCCCCAGAAAGGATAATCTCCTTAAAGATTAAAAATCGGCTTTTAAGCCTGATATTACTCAATCCTAGAGAATTGACCTTAAAGATTGAGAATTCAAACTCATGGAATTCAATGATATCTAAACTCGAGCTTGAACGAGAAAATATTTTGATCAAATTATAAACCGATTTGTTTTCTGAAAACCCATTTTCAATGCATTCATTACCATTAAACGTAAAATCCTAGGAATTCACCTGGAATTCATTAGGTCATCTGAACCAAATCGGGTGTCAACCGTAAGAACGGTGGTTGCATAGCATGGTTAAAGACAGGACCTTGTGCCAGACTGACAAATTATAAGGGTGAGCTTTACTATTGCTCCTACAAAGGATAGTAATTGCGTCCGACATGTTATAGACCATAATTAAAAGCATGTCAGGAGACATTGCCTTAACAGTTGCTTGTTCAACGCTTTCCTTTACAACCGGACGGTAGTTTACTGAAAGTTAATATACGGGACAAGTAAACTGGACGTGTTGCTTTCTTAAATACAAGGTTAGCAAGTGGGTGACACAAAACCATAAGTTTTGAGCTAAAATTTTCAAATCTGAAACCCACCAAGCCCACAAAAATATTTTGCAAACACCGGTGAAGGGTTATTCCGGAAAACTTATCTAGGGTAAAAGCTAGATTGAATTTTCAAAGATCAAATGTTTTCATAAAGATCCAATTTTTTTAATGGATCTAAATTTTTATATAGTCATATGGGACTGTAAACCACATCGTTACTACCATTGTTTATACCGCCGTATAGAAATCACTGATGTACAAAGTGTGAAGAATAAAGAAGTGATTCTAGTATTTCAAGACTATATTGTTTGAGGACAAGCAACGCTCAAGTGTGGGAATATTTGATAATGCTAAAAGCGAACATATATTTCATAGCATTATTCCTCAAGAAAGACAAGCTTTTAGTTGCAATTGTTCTATTTACAAGTGATATTCGTTTAAATAATAAAAGGTAAAGACAAAAGACAGATTCGACGAATTGAAGACGCAACGGTCCAAAAAGCTCAAAAGTACAAAATACAATCAAAGAGGTTCCAATTATTGATAAGAAACGTCTCGAAATCACAAGAGTACAAGATTCAAAACGCAAAGTACAAGATATTAAATTGTACGCAAGGACGTTCGAAAATACGAAACCGGGACCAGAGTCAACTCTCAACGCTCGACGCAACGGACTAAAAATTACAAGTCAACTATGCATATGAATATAATATAATATATAATTAATTCTTAAAATTAATATATATATTATATTATATTTATAAAACGTCGGCACAAGGAAACAAGCAACATGTGAGCTCTCCCAGCTGGCCATGCGATCACATGGTCAGGAAGAAGAAAGTCCATGCGATCGCATGGCATGAAAAGTCAGGCCACATCCCCTATAAATTCGCAGTTTGGTGAACGCAAAAAAATATATCTTTTCTCTTCTCCATTCATACGTAATATTTATATTTATAATTTATATTTTAATTTTAATTTTAATTATAATTCTAATAATAAGGGTATGTTAGCGAATGTTGTAAGGGTGTAAGTCCCAATTCTGTCCGTGTAACGCTACGCTATTTTTAATCATTGTAAGATATGTTCAACCTTTTTACATTAATGTCTCGTAGCTAAGTTATTATTATGCTTATTTAATCCGAAGTAATCATGACGTTGGGCTAAAAATATTAAAATTGGGTAATTGGGTTTTGTACCATAATTGGAGTTTGGACAAAAGAACGACACTTGTGGAAATTAGACTATAGGCTATTAATGGGCTTTATATTTTTTAACTAAATGATAGTTTGTTAATGTTAATATAAAGATTTACAATTGGGCGTCCCTATAAATTATCATATACACTCGATCGGACACGATGGGCGGGGTATTTATATGTACGAATAATCGTTCATTTAACCGGATACGGGAATGGATTAACAGTCACTAGAATTATTAAAATAGGGGTGAAATTATGTACAAAGACACTTGGCATAATTGTTAACAAAGTATTAAAACCTTGGGTTACACTCAGTCGACATCCTGGTGTAATTATTAAACAAAGTATTAAAATCTTGTTACAGTTTAAGTCCCCAATTAGTTAGAATATTTAATTTCATGTATAAGAATAATTTGACGAGGACACTCGCACTTTATATTTATGACTGATGGACTGTTATGGACAAAAACTAGACGGACATATTAAATAATCCAGGACAAAGGACAATTAACCCATGGGCATAAAACTAAAATCAAAACGTCAAACATTATGATTACGGAAGTTTAATGTAAGACCCAAATATTTATTGTACATAATGTATTTATGGTGTACGATGCGTGTATGAAGTGTACGTGTTGCAAGCTCGAACGTCGAAGGAAACTGGACGTTGTCCGAAGTGACAAGGTGTGTACGTATCTTTTCAACCCCAAATAAAGTTTGAGTTGATATTTCAAAGCCTTACCATTGGATAGAATATCTTATTACATTTCCAACGATATTTGATTCATCAAAAACGGAGTTACGGTCGAAAAGTTATGGCCAAAACAAGTTGCTGAAACCTGTTTTGGGCTCGACCACAATTTCCAGTTATTTGGAGCGGCGCTCCACCTTCTGGCACGGCGCGCCGATTGCTGCAGAGGCAATTTTCAGCCTTTTTAAAAGGTTTAAATGAGGGGTACTTTGGTCTTTTCAATTAGGGTCGGTTTGGGGTCATCAAGACTGACCTAGAACTCCATTGGAGCTCATTTTCACTCATCAAACACTCTCATCTTCAAACCCTAGAGTGAGAGGAGAGTTTTAGAGAGAGAGAGCTCCAATTGGAGAAGAAGAAGGGTGTTTCGGGTCAAACCTCCGGTATTAAAGTTGTTCTACTCGTCAACGGCATCATTTTGGCGGTATTGGTAAGTTCAAACTCCGAACTTCATCTTTGTAATTTGATATTCAAGTTTAGGGTTTTGAACTAGTTAGTTATAAAACCCATTTAGGAGGTGAAATGGGTAATTGTAACTAGTTATTGTTGATGTTGGTGGGTTTAGGGTTGGTTAATGATTTAACCATGTTTAAGGCTTGTATGTAGTGTGTAATCTCTAGTATTAGTGATTCTAGTAGTGTTGAAACTCTTTCGGGTATGTTTGGTTGATTAACTTTGACTAGAGTCAAAGATTAGGGTTTGGTGATGATTATGATTCAATTGTCGATTTAATAAGGTTTATAAACTTAAAATGGATTAAGTTGAAGTATAAAACCAAGTTAAATATGTTTTGGTGTCAAAACTCGCTAATGGCGCGATGTTGACTCCTTTGGGTCAAAATTAGGGTTTAAGTGCCATTTTGGGCAAGATAGGTGTTTAACACCTATGATTGGGTCTAATTGGCGTATTAGGACCATTCTCACTTGTGTTAGTGATTATTGGTTAGTTTGGGCACGGTTTGTGCTTGGAAGTGCATTTGGGTCGAAATTGCACTAGTTGTCAATTTGGGTTGATTTGTAAATCCACCCTAATTGTGTTGTTGTGTTTGTGATAATGGAATTGGTACATTCCATCGGTGTGTTGCGGATTATTCGGTGGCATTTCTTCAAGGCGACAAGGTGAGTGGAATATTTATACATGTATGTATGTGGTTTATTTACTCGTACGCGATGTGGGCCTTTGGTGCCACATCATGAGTAGTGGGCGTTATGTCACAAGACGGTGACATATTTGTTGGTATGATGGGATGGGAACTACAAGTCGGTAGTGTCTCGACAGGTTATTCACAAGTCGGTGACACCTCATAGTGGTTCACGGGGCGGTGACCCTTAGTAGTTGGTTGGTGTTTCACAAGTCGGTGTCACCATAAGTCGGGGAAGTGATTCACG
The DNA here is from genome assembly GCF_046630445.1 of Rutidosis leptorrhynchoides. Taxonomy (NCBI): domain Eukaryota; kingdom Viridiplantae; phylum Streptophyta; class Magnoliopsida; order Asterales; family Asteraceae; genus Rutidosis; species Rutidosis leptorrhynchoides. The sequence goes on along the minus strand of NC_092341.1, from coordinate 373,665,436 downwards.
AGTCGGTGACACTTCATAGTGTTCACAAGTCGGTGACACTTAGTGGCGCTTCACAAGTCGGTGATGTCACATGGAGGTTCACAAGTCGGTGACCCATATGTATTGATGGGGGTTCACAAGTCGGTGATACCCTTGGGTGATTCACAAGTCGGTGACACCCTATAGTGTTCACAAGTCGGTGACACTTAGTGGCGCTTCACAAGTCGGTGATGTCACATGGCGTTCACAAGTCGGTGACCCATAGATATTGGTGGGTAGTTCACAAGTCGGTGACACCCTTTGATGAGTCACGAGTCGGTGACAACATACGAGTGAGACTCGACGTTATTGGTCGTCTACAAGTCGGTAGTGCCATAGCGAGGAACGGTTTGTTATATTTATGCATTATTGTGATTTAGTATATTATTGTGGCGATTTATATACTAACGTTGTTGCTAGTCGTATGTTTCGTGTTGCTAGCTCGTTTATGCATTTTGTTTGCATGGTATTGTAAGTGGATGCGTGTAGGTAAATTACATATGTATATGTATAAGTATTGCATTCACTAAGCGTTAGCTTACCCTCTCGTTGTTGACTTTTTTATAGATTGCATGGATGCGGAGGCTCGGGTAAGCGGGGACTAGTGGACTTTCGTAGTTGCTTTAGAAGGCTTGCTTTTGGATTGATTAGGATTGGGTAGCGTATCCCCAATCGCCATGCTCGGCCTTTATTTTGTATTACAAATCATGTGGTTGAAAACTTGTATTTTCGTACGAAAGTCGTAAAACGGCCGATGTGGGCCCGGTCTCGTAAAACTTATTTTATGAATGGAACATGTTAGTTTTTCATATATGAATATGTTGTGAATAGCGTCTTGTCTAAATACGTCGGGAAGTAGTCAAACATTTTAGCATTTCAAGACTTTTTGGACAGGCCACTTTGGCGCGCCGCGCAAGGTTATGGCGCGCCGCGCCACCTGCTGAACAAAGAATTTTTTTTTATGTTGGTAAATTTCACGTGGTCGATTGTATATCGGGTTGGGTTGTTACAAGTGGTATCAGAGCATGGTCTAAGGGATTTAGGTGACTTGAGATAGGTGCCTAGACTTAGACTTTTGTGTGTGCTAAATTTGTTGCGGGACTTGTAGGATTACGGGTCGGAATAGGTTATAGTTAGTGCCTTGTTTGTAGGTGGACTAACGTTTATATTAGTAATGCGGATATTATTAATATATTAATTGTGTTGTGATAAAAAATTCTCGCGTATGTGCATATCACGTAGAATTTTGTTTGTGTGCATATATCATCGAGCGAGGCGGTCGTTGTACTAACGAGTCGATACGGCGTGTATACGTAATAAGGACTTGCAAACCTTATTACGGGTGCAAATCGTGTCTAGCAAGTGATGTACGACGAGTGTTTAGCAAGATGGGGTGGTATTGTGTGTGTGCTTTATACGTTCGTAATCTAATCGCTTTGCATTCCTTAGAATGGCAACGGTAAATGGGATCGAGACGAACGACGCTGAGTTTAATGCTAGAGTTACACGTATGTTAGGCAATTGTAGTAGTATTCGGATGTTAGAGCGTGTTCGCTTTCGTGTTGAAGTTGATGATCCATGAGGTTCGTCGGGTGGATGAAACCCCTGAGATCAAGTGTTTGACCTAGATGAATGTTGGTAATGGAGTCTACGGGACGCAACGTTAGGTGCCTCTTTCATACCTACTAGCGTGGTATTCGACTCCGATGGTGTTACGGTTACATTGAGCATAGGGTACCGGCAAGAAAACCCTTAGGTGTTTGAGTGGCGGTGTGAAAGTTACAAGCGATAGCAACTCGATGATTGCTAGAGTAATACCCGTACGGTTCGGTAAGTGCTTCGGTTGAAGTAGCAAAGGATAATCTGAAATCCTTCGTATGCTCAAGGTTGGAGCAAGGTTTGTTGACGTGCATATTAAGAGATGCAAGACGGGTGAACCTCGTCTTTCTTTTAGGAGTTATGATAATGCGATTGGCGCATTAGTTGTCGGATTAGTGGTCACTCTTTCCGTGAGAGTGAGCATGTGTTTATCGTCGGGAGCTATTGTTGGAGACGAATTCGTGAGAATTCGAGGACTATGACCAATGAGGATATTGGTTGTGTATGTTGATGAGTGGCCATTCCATGGGATGCTATTATTTCGACGATGTGTTTACGGAACGGAGTTCTAGGTGGGGGAGTTTATACTCTCGCACGAAGATATTCTAGTGTGATGTAGTGACTAGCTAGGTCGAGTTAGTCCATTGCAGTTTGACTAACCGAGTCGGGTTAATTAATTAGATGTTAGGTGTTGACCGAGGCGGGTTAACCAAGTGAGTTTGACTAACCGAGTCGGGTTAATTAATAAGATGTTAGGTGTTGACCGAGGCGGGTTAACCAAGCAAGTTTGACTAACCGAGTCGGGTTAATCAATTAGATGTTAGGTGTTGACCGAGGCGGGTTAACCAAGTGAGTTTGACTAACCGAGTCGGGTTAATCAATTAGATGATAGGCATTGACCGAGTCGGGTTGACCTAGGGTATTTGACTAACCGAGTCGGGTTAATCAATTTGATGTTAGGTATTGACCGAATGCGTTTGACTAACCAAGTTGGGTTAATCATTTGTCGTTAGAGGTTTGACCGAGGTGGGTTAACTAAGCGAGTTTGACTAACCGAGTCGGGTTAATCAATTAGATGTTAGGTGTTGACCGAGGCGGGTTAACCAAGTGAGTTTGACTAACCGAGTCAGGTTAATCAATTAGATGTTAGGTGTTGACCGAGGCGGGTTAACCAAGTGAGTTTGACTAACCGGGTCAGGTTAATCAATTAGATGTTAGGTGTTGACCGAGGCGGGTTAACCAAGTGAGTTTGACTAACCGGGTCGGGTTATCAATTAGATGTTAGGTGTTGACCGAGTCGGGTTGGCCAAGTAAGTTTGACTTAACCAAGTCGGGTTAATCAATTTGGTGATAGGTGTTAATCGAGGCGGGTTGACCAAGTGTGTTTGACTAACGAGTTCGGGTTAATTGTTTTGGTGCGGAGGATTAACCAAGTCGGGTGTAACCATGAGGTGATTAGAGGGTTACTTGTATTGTTCTCCATAATGGTTAGCGTAGAAATGGTATGCCGTTCGAGAGGCGTTTACGTTGACCAAGTATGTGTGCAAGAAGAGTCACGGATGTTGACTATCTTTGATGTGTGTAATTTTTGGCCAGTCTTCATGATTGTTGGATGTGTGATCTATTGGTGGTTTTATACGCCGAGAGTGGGGTGGTGAGGACCACGTAGTGGGATTAGTGAGGCGATAGCCGTGTTTCGCTCACATGTTGTTACGGGTGTGACAATAGTCGATTTTGTACACCTTAGGTTTAGCGTAGCCATAGTCATTTTGGGCGCTTTTGGTTTCAGCCGTTGCTTATGATGTTAGGATAGTGGCGTATTGGTTGTATTGCGCACTACAAAGGATGTTTAGTGGTAAGTGTAATCCGTAAGGATTCATGTGGTTCGATCTTCAACGTTCGGATCGTTGACTTTAGGTTGAGACTTGGTCACTTTTAGCGTTGTCCGTGGTAAAGGTACGCTAAGGAATTTATATCTCGGTACGAGGTTGGTTGAGTTTTTCCCGATATGGGAAATTGAGCAGGTTTTAGTGCTCGGATTGTGGTTTTGATAAATCACGGTTGACGATTTTAGTTGTTAAAAGTGATCCATTGGGAAGAATTGTCTAGGAAAGTTCGTATTGGGACTTGAGTGAGGATCGTTGAGTAGGTCCGGATTGGTTAAGTGGAGAAGATCACGAGGACGTGATCGAGTTTAAGTGGGGGAGAGTTGTAAGACCCAAATATTTATTGTACATAATGTATTTATGGTGTACGATGCGTGTATGAAGTGTACGTGTTGCTTGCTCGAACGTCGAAGGAAACTGGACGTTGTCCGAAGTGACAAGGTGTGTACGTATCTTTTCAACCCCAAATAAAGTTTGAGTTGATGTTTCAAAGCCTTACCATTGGATAGAATATCTTATTACGTTTCCAACGATATTTGATTCATCGAAAACGGAGTTACGGTCGAAAAGTTATGGCCAAAACAAGTTGCTGAAACCTGTTTTGGGCTCGACCACAATTTCCAGTTATTTGGAGCGGCGCTCCACCTTCTGGCGCGGCGCGCCGATTGCTGCAGAGGCAATTTTCAGCCTTTTTAAAAGGTTTAAATGAGGGGTACTTTGGTCTTTTCAATTAGGGTCGGTTTGGGGTCATCAAGACTAACCTAGAACTCCATTGGAGTTCATTTTCACTCATCAAACACTCTCATCTTCAAACCCTAGAGTGAGAGGAGAGTTTTAGAGAGAGAGAGCTCCAATTGGAGAAGAAGAAGGGTGTTTCGGGTCAAACCTCCGGTATTAAAGTTGTTCTACTCGTCAACGGCATCATTTTGGCGGTATTGGTAAGTTCAAACTCCGAACTTCATCTTTGTAATTTGATATTCAAGTTTAGGGTTTTGAACTAGTTAGTTATAAAACCCATTTAGGAGGTGAAATGGGTAATTGTAACTAGTTATTGTTGATGTTGGTGGGTTTAGGGTTGGTTAATGATTTAACCATGTTTAAGGCTTGTATGTAGTGTGTAATCTCTAGTATTAGTGATTCTAGTAGTGTTGAAACTCTTTCGGGTATGTTTGGTTGATTAACTTTGACTAGAGTCAAAGATTAGGGTTTGGTGATGATTATGACTCAATTGTCGATTTAATAAGGTTTATAAATTTAAAATGGATTAAGTTGAAGTATAAAACCAAGTTAAATATGTTTTGGTGTCAAAACTCGCTAATGGCGCGATGTTGACTCCTTTGGGTCAAAATTAGGGTTTAAGTGCCATTTTGGGCAAGATAGGTGTTTAACACCTATGATTGGGTCTAATTGGCGTATTAGGACCATTCTCACTTGTGTTAGTGATTATTGGTTAGTTTGGGCACGGTTTGTGCTTGGAAGTGCATTTGGGTCGAAATTGCACTAGTTGTCAATTTGGGTTGATTTGTAAATCCACCCTAATTATGTTGTTGTGTTTGTGATAATGGAATAGGTACATTCCATCGATGTGTTGCGGATTATTCGGTGGCATTTCTTCAAGGCGACAAGGTGAGTGGAATATTTATACATGTATGTATGTGGTTTATTTACTCGTACGCGATGTGAGCCTTTGGTGCCACATTGTAAGTAGTGGGCGTTATGTCACAAGACGGTGACATATTTGTTGGTATGATGGGATGGGAACTATAAGTCGGTAGTGTCTCGACAGGTTATTCACAAGTCGGTGACACCTCATAGTGGTTCACGGGGCGGTGACCCTTAGTAGTTGGTTGGTGTTTCACAAGTCGGTGTCACCATAAGTCGGGGAAGTGATTCACGAGTCGGTGACACTTCATAGTGTTCACAAGTCGGTGACACTTAGTGGCGCTTCACAAGTCGGTGATGTCACATGGAGGTTCACAAGTCGGTGACCCATATGTATTGATGGGGGTTCACAAGTCGGTGATACCCTTGGGTGATTCACAAGTCGGTGACACCCTATAGTGTTCACAAGTCGGTGACACTTAGTGGCGCTTCACAAGTCGGTGATGTCACATGGCGTTCACAAGTCGGTGACCCATAGATATTGGTGGGTAGTTCACAAGTCGGTGACACCCTTTGATGAGTCACGAGTCGGTGACAACATACGAGTGAGACTCGACGTTATTGGTCGTCTACAAGTCGGTAGTGCCATAGCGAGGAACGGTTTGTTATATTTATGCATTATTGTGATTTAGTATATTATTGTGGCGATTTATATACTAACGTTGTTGCTAGTCGTATGTTTGGTATTGCTAGCTCGTTTATGCATTTTGTTTGCATGGTATTGTAAGTGGATGCGTGTAGGTAAATTACATATGTATATGTATAAGTATTGCATTCACTAAGCGTTAGCTTACCCTCTCGTTGTTGACTTTTTTATAGATTGCATGGATGCGGAGGCTCGGGTAAGCGGGGACTAGTGGACTTTCGTAGTTGCTTTAGAAGGCTTGCTTTTGGATTGATTAGGATTGGGTAGCGTATCCCCAATCGCCATGCTCGGCCTTTATTTTGTATTACAAATCATGTGGTTGAAAACTTGTATTTTCGTACGAAAGTCGTAAAATGGCCGATGTGGGCCCGGTCTCGTAAAACTTATTTTATGAATGGAACATGTTAGTTTTTCATATATGAATATGTTGTGAATAGCGTCTTGTCTAAATACGTCGGGAAGTAGTCAAACATTTTAGCATTTCAAGACTTTTTGGACAGGCCACTTTGGCGCGCCGCGCAAGGTTATGGCGCGCCGCGCCACCTGCTGAACAAAGAATTTTTTTTTTTATGTTGGTAAATTTCACGTGGTCGATTGTATATCGGGTTGGGTTGTTACATTTAAATAAGCATAATTATTTTTTTTCATATTTTATTTCCTTTATTTTATATTTAATTGCACTTCTAATTATCGCTTTTTATTTATTGTTATTGTATTTAATTACACTTTAATTTTCGTACTTTTTAATTATCGCAAGTTTATTTTATCGCACTTTTATTTATCGAAATTTCATTATCGTTATTTACTTTACGCTTTAATTTAAGTCTTGTATTTATTTTTAATATTTTACATTTGGTTTTAACTGCGACTAAAGTTTTAAAATCGACAAACCGGTCATTAAACGGTAAAAACCCCCCTTTATAATAATAATAATAATATTACTTATATATATATTTGTATTTTTATAAAAGTAAACTAATATAGCGTTAAGCTTTGTTTAAAGATTTTCCCTGTGGAACGAACCGGACTTACTAAAAACTACACTACTGTACGATTAGGTACACTGCCTATAAGTGTTGTAGCAAGGTTTAAGTATATCCATTCTATAAATAAATAAATATCTTGTGTAAAATTGTATCGTATTTAATAGTATTTCCTTGTAAAATTTAATAGTATTTTATACCCCTTAGCTTTAACATCAATAATTTTAACAAACAAACGATATATATATATACATACAAAAAAATATATTTAGTACATATAACATAACAACATTAATATTTTTATTTATTTATTTTAAATACATAAAAATGAATATATTAAACATATAGGTTATTAATATAAAAATGATATAACGAATAAATTCATATATATATAAACTTGTTCGATTACAAATGTATGTTTTAATAAATATATGAATAATATAGGTTCGTAAATCTGAGGTCAACCATACACTTGTTAAATGACGTCATATGTATTTTTACTACAAAATATAGTACGGTGAGTTTCATTACTCTCTTTTTATATATATTTTTGGGCTGAGAATACATGCGTTGTTTTATAAATATTTTACGAAATAGGCACAAGTACTGAAACTAATTCTATGTGGGTTTAAACCAAAAATATACCCTTAGCTTGGTAACATTAAACTACTTGTCTATGTACGGTAGGCGCGAATCCTAAAGATAGATCTATTGGGCATGACAAACCCCATCCTGACTAAGGGATGCTTTAGTACTTCGAGGTTATTTTAAACACACCTGATCTGGTGTACTTCAGAGGGTAAAACATGAACGTTAAGGCTTGTTACCGGGTGCCTACAATTTATAGAATACTTTTATACACTTGCGAGTGTACGTATATTTATAAACGGAAATCTTGTGGTCTATTAATATATTGAAATGATTGTTATGATAAACCTATGAACTCACTAACCTTTTGGTTGACACTTTTAAGCATGTTTATTCTCAGGTATGAAAGATATCTTCCGCTGTGCATTTGCTCATCTTAAAGATATTATATGGAGTCGTACATGGCATATTTAGGTCAAATCAGCCTTTCTAAATGGATTTCTCGAAGAAGAAATATACGTCGAGCAATCACCATTAAAAGTATTCTTTATTACAATTCTAACGATAGTTTATTCATCAAAAACGGAGTTACGTTTTGAAAGTTACGCCCATTTCAATTTCATAAAAGGTACTGTAGCAAATAGTGGTTTCCGAACACTGTAGCAAATAGTGACACTGTAGCAAAATAGTAACACTGTAGCAAATAGCGACACTGTAGCAAATAGTGACACTGTAGCAATAGTGACACTGTAGCAAATAGTGACACTGTAGCAACTCGGGTACTGTAGCAAACTGGGTTTCGAACCAATTCGATGATTTTGTGATTTTTTTCCCCAAAAACTCGATTTCTAAGTGTTTTTGACCAAATTTTAAGCACAAGAAAGTTACTAAATATATATACAACCTATTTCTAACATCAATTGATGTTTTTATACATCAAACAACTAGATTTAAGCTAATTTCTATCAAAAACCAAACTAATAATACTTACGTTCTCAATTTTCTTCATCGATTATAGTTAAGTATTATAATATTATATATATTAATCATCCATCACCTTTTTCCATATATTTATGCATTTGATCACATCCATGACAAAAACATCACCTCCCCATTTGTTTTGCTTTTCGTCCGTGAATTAAGTGAAATTATTACTATTTAATCACTATTTGTTTCTTTTACATTAGCATACTAGTCTTATTATTTAAGATAGATGATATATAAGATGAATATATCTGTGTATATGTATATATATATCCATACTATCTTGCATCTTCAACAAAGAAAACTATTGATAATTTTCTTACAACACCACCCTCCACTTTCTCCTATCACCACTGCCGCCACTACCATACCACCGGCACCACCTCCTGACCCATCCGATGAAGAAGCCGTGACCCATGATCACCATACCCGCCATCTCTCTCTCCCTCACTATCTCTTCCATCTTTGTGAACCTTAAAACCACTTACGGTTTCCACCTACAACCACCTCACGATCACCACCCATGAACACCATAAACAACCATTAGAAACCGCCACCACAAGACCACTCACAACATCCACCATATAATCACCTTAACCACTCAACAATAAATCGCCACTTGAACGAAAACACTCGCTGTTATAGAGTCTGTTTTGTAACCGGGAAACAACAAAAGTAACACCCATTTTCTTCTACAACCGCTGCAACAACCATTAACGAGACCCAACTCGTCGCAAACCAAATCGTTTCTGTTAACTGTTTCCTGTTTGGGTTCGATTTAACTCACTCAATCCACCATCAAAACGCTACTGCCATGCTGCTCCTACTGCAGCTATTTTTTTTCTGTTTCCTGTTTTGTTTCGAACAACCCCAACCCAAAACCGCTATCTTCCTTCAACAATTGTTGCTCGAGATTCCTGTTTCAGTTTTGCTGTACATACTCCTGTTAATATGGAGACTATGATCGAGGGAGTGATTACGATAATAACAATATGATGTTGACTAAACGATTACATTTTTGTTTCTATTATGTTTTTCTTTTCCTTGTCGACTTTTAATCCCAACAAACCCATCGAGAATCACGGAGAAACAGATGGGTATCCTAGAAGAAGAAAGTTCCAGCTGGAGTTGGTATCGAGAACACTTAATATAAGTGTTGGGTTTTATTTTTTTAGTTGGGCCGAAAAGTATTAAATTGTTGGGCTAAGGAGAGTGTATTGGGTCGTGGACTTGGATTGGATATTGGATCGATGTAATATAAACTAGGAATAGATATATCGCGTAATATGGGTTACATAATTATAATTCGGTATTAAAAACAGAAAAACGTGACTGGAGCAGTGGTACTGGGTGTTTGTCTGTGAGCGAGAGGTCTCGGGTTCGAATCCTATCGTGGGAAATTTTTTTAGAAAAGCTTCAAAAGGGGTATACACACTTATATTTTCACTATTATTATTATTATTATTATTATTATTATTATTATTATTATTATTATTATTATTATTATTATTATTACTATTAAAAGTATTATAATTATTATTATTATCATGTTTAGATTTATAAGTGTTAGAAATATTATTAATACTATTATTACTACTAATATAAGTATTATGATAAAATTTTCATTTATTATGATTATAAATACAAATATGAATATTCTTATTATTATTATTATTATTATTATTATTATTATTATTATTATTATTATTATTATTATTATTATTATTATTATTATTATTATTATTATATAGCTAATATATCAATTTATTTTAGGGTTTATACATGATAAAAATATATATTTATCTATATAATGTTAATATGTAGTTATATGAGATATTAATATCGTTATAGTATATGTGATGAATATATTTTGTATACAAATATTTATTTGTTAAAAATGATAGTTTTATATTAATGAGTTACTAATAATAATAACTTTATTAATAATGATAATACTAATTATAATAATGATATTGTTAAGAATGATATTTATGTTAATAATAATAATATTATTTAGTGATAATACTTAATACTAATAATGATAATATTAGTAATAATAACAATAATTAATAATAATAATAATAATAATAATAACAAAAATAATAATAATAATGATAATAACAAAAAGGATTTTGAATACCTCACAATAAAAGCTCCAAAAAAATAAAATACCCTTGTCCGGCTCGAACCCAAGACCACTCATTCATCCACCATAACCTTAACCAATTGCTATATTGTGTCTTTCTGTTTTACAGCGCATTTAAATTTATTTCTGTTTTAAACCAAGACCTTAACCCAAGACCCTGTCTTTCTGTTTTAAACCGAAACAACAACCATAACGTTTGATGATTTACGAAAAAGAGTTTTAGAGAGGGAGAGGAAGATAGTTATTGGTTAACGATTGCAAGAAGAAAACATATATTCAGCAGGAGCTGCTGTAGCAGCGTAACCATCATAAATTAATGGTTACTCTTCGACTCAGTAGGTAGGTTTGTTGGGTTTCAATTTATTGAGGTTGAAAAAATGGTGGTATAACGGTAATCGATTAAAAACATGATGCATGAAGCATGCCTTCGGTTTTCGTTACGTGTTGGTGGTGACTTGAAGAAGGTGGTGATTTTCTTGATTTCACGAATAGTAATACTACATAAGGTCTCGATTATGGCTTTGTTTGATCAAATTACTAAACAAGTAGTAGCGGTTTGGGTTATAATGATGGGTGTTGGTTTGTGGATAAAGAAACAGAGAATAAGAAGTGGTATTAGGGTGGTTCACGATGTATAAAGTGAGATATAGAGAGATATGGCGAGAGTGGTGGTTAGAGGTTGTCTTGCACGATACTCATAATCAGAAAACGAAAGAGAGAAACACAAAAAAAAAAAAAAATGCAAGTGATGATGGTGGTGATCGTGATTTTGTGATAGTTATTCAAGGTGATCAACGAAGATGATGAGTTACGGTTTATGTGCGTGAATGGATTCATGGGTTTGGTTAGGTTTGTGTTACATGTTGAACAATTGAATGAGAGAAAGATAATTAAAAGAATAATCATGTTTCTATCGATATAAGAAATTGAGGGATGTGAATTCAGTGCATCAATTCTATGAATATACATATACATACATATATATTATGATAAAGGAGTCAATGTTGTAAAGTAAAACAAATAATAAAATAATATAATATCATAATGGTAATCAATCAACGAATCCTGATTTAATAGTAATCCACTCGTGAATATAATTTGTTTCTTTTCACGGACGGTGTAACGTGCATTATTTAAAATTAGTGGCGAAAAAAAGTGTTCAGAAAAATTCCATAATTTTTAAATTAACTATATTTATTTATTTTGATCATTATGGTATAAAATTCAATCATTAGTAAAAATAATGATAGTATTAATAGTAGTTTTAACAAAATGATAGATTAAAAGTAATAATACTTTTAATAATAGTTATGTTAATCTTTAATAATATAATACCGGTTATGATAATTATATTAATGAAAATGATAATATTAATAATAATAATAATAATAATAATACTTATGTCAATCCTAATAATACTAATATTTATAACATAATACTAATGATAATATTAATAATATTACTTTCCAATAATACTAGTAATAATAATAATATAAAACTACTAGTTAGACACAATAATGCAACGGACGTAACAATAATGCAACGGACGTAACTGACGCCGTTTACAACGTAACTGAAGCCGTTTACAACATATATAAGTAATGATTTATTCGCTGTAGTTTTAATACAGTTGATAGGTGAGTGACTACAAGCAAAGGCTGCCGTCCTCCGTTTCACTGCAGCTAGAAACTCGATTTCATATCTTCAATTCAATTCTTGACACCAACAAATATGTCTTCTTCTTTATCTTTATGCCCTTGTACTAAAACCCTAGTTGTTAAACCTACTTTTCGCTTATCTTCATCCTCATCATCTTCATCTGTATTAATATTGTTCAACAACACAAAAAGATCAAAACTTTATCATCGTAATCATCATCATCATTCCCCCAAAATCGACTTCAAAATTAGGGCTTCTAATTCTGCTCTTCCTTCCCAACAACAACAACAACAAGAGGGCGATTCTGAGTCTTTGCAGCTGTTTGAGGTTGGTTTTATCACTAACTTCAACTCTTTATTACGTATTGATATATGCCTTTAACTAGTTTACATTTTAATTATAAATTGTTATGTTAATGTTAATGTTATAGTTATATATATTCTGCTACCAGTTCTGTTTATATATGGTTACCTGAAATCCGCCCAATTATTATTAAACAGCAGTTTTCATTGTGTATTGAGGGACTCATTGGTGAATCCGTACTCTAAAAATATCACGTAATAAAGATATACGTCTTCTTTAGTTTCACCTCTTTATTATGTATTATTGAAAGATATCAGGTGACATGTTTTTCTAAATATTATATTATATTTTATTATACGTATAGAGGGATAGATAGAGAGCTATACTTGAACTTTTACTGAATACAGTAATAAAATGACTGTGTGTTATAGAAGCTGAAGGAGACAGAGAAAGAACGGATCAATAAAATCGAAGAACTTGATAGGAAGGCTAATACACAGTTAGAAAGACAGCTTGTGATGGCTTCAAATTGGAGCAGGACGCTGTTGACCATGCAACAAAAGTTAAAGGGAACAGAGTGGGACCCTGAAACCTCACACAAGATCGACTATAGTGATTTCTTAAAGCTCCTTGATTCAAATAATGTTCGATTTATGGAGTACTCAAATTACGGGCAGACAGTATCAGGTTAAGGTTTCATTTTTACTATATATATATATATATATATATATATATATATATATATATATATATATATATATATATATATATATATATATATATATATATATATAGTGATAGGATCAAGAGGGAAGTAACCATTCGGGGGGAAGCGGGGGGAAGTTTTTTTTTTTTTTTTTGTTCGTTTTTTGAAAAAACTTTGTTCACGAACATTATAGATGAGATGAAAATATGAACATTTAGTAGAGACACTTTGTGATAAACGTTTTTATTTTGGCGGGAAAACGCTCGAAGAAGTAATATATAACAATTATCGTGTTTTTCGAGCGTATTTTGAGGTTTTAGCTATTGGGGTTTAGATATTAGGGTTTAGATATTAGGGTTTAGAAATTTAGGGTTTAGGGTTTAGATTTAGGGTTTAGATTTAGGATTTAGATTGAGTTTTTAACACGAATACATATGCGCAGCCATATACGTATACATCATTCTTATTAGTTATTGCTTCTCTTCGTAGTAATCTTGTGGTATTCAACCTATTCATAAATTGGTCGTCATACTTGCAAACATTTTATGGCCAACTATAATAGCCCCTGCTCGTGAACATGTCGCTAATGTGCTATAGACATGTGGTATTCTTTAATTATGAATGATTGAATTTTTGGACTTCAAATTGAGGTGTATGTTACATAAATATGTACTACTCTATTGTATAGACCCACAGGTTAGTATACCGTACCATATACTCATACTCACACGGTATCCCCTTCACATAAGACTTTTGACTTAAAACATTGGATGGTGGAATTTGATGTATATTTTTTTGTTCAACGGCGACAAGAATTTGATGTATTTAGAAAAAAAGGACCAGAAAATTTTGGTTTTGAGGACTTGGTTCTATCGAACATCAATTCATACGATACAAAATGGTAGAAACAGCGCTCTATATTCACATGTGTTAATATGTTTTTGATCATGCATATTTTAACCATAGGGTTAATATGCCTGTTCAATGCGTAAAGTGAGGTTTAAGGATCTTAGAACAAGGCTCTCCGGTCCGGCTACCGTGAATAACCCTGGCCGGCATGATGATGTCGGCGGGGTGGCTAAGTGATTAAGTCCACCTTCGATAACGTTCGCTGATCAGAAGGCCCCATATAAAGGCTGTAGGTGCTAGTCGACAAAGAACTAACCTGTTAGCCTTGAGAAGACGAGAGATGATGCTGGTTACGTAAGATGTGTGATTGATGATTATTCCGTAACGCTGTTGTGTGATTGATGATAATAAGGGTTTGTATATATAGGCAAACCCTAATTCTAGAATCATCTAAGATAATGATAATCTCGTCCATAACTAACTCCCCCGAATCACGGATATAATTATGGAAAAGATATTGACTTGATGACCAAGTAACTGCCGTACCGGGAACAAAGACATTCGACACATAACCGCATGCCGCATACCGCATACAAGGTATACGCATTCGCATGCTATCAAGGGCCCGCATGCGGATGGAATGCGCATGCGGGTTGCGGTATCATTATGTCCCCCAGTTTGATGTTATATGACGCAAGACATATGATATCAAACTATTAAGCGAAAAAGAAAAAACAAGAAAACGGCTAGCATTTAATTTTCCGCGTGCGTTTCGATGTCATTAAATGCCTGTCACTGTCACAGAAACCCATTCGGATGACAAGACGTAAAGTGGCAGCTTGGCAGGCGCGTGTGAGCCACGCGCTCAACACAGGACACATCGAACTGGCGCCCACGCGCGTGCAAAAAACATCAATCGTTGATTGCGTTACACGTGTACAGCCACGATGAAACCTGTATCACCCCATGACCCCCAAGATGCACTATAAATAGACCTGTTTCTCCCACATTTCCATTTTTCTGCATCAAGCTTCCTCAATACGCTGCCTGTTTGAATTCCGATCAAATTCCAACATTCCGGCCAACATCTAAAGGTTAGTCGTTCTCCGATTACTCATAGAAAATGACTAAGGCTAACGAGACATATGTAGATAGTGTAGTTTCTATTATAGAGCAGAAGCATATTGATTCTTTAGTTAAACAATACCCACCGCTAGCACAGTATAATCCGGTGCCTCCCCAGTCTAATCAACGTGCTCATTCACCGCCGGAGAACAAGGTAGCTATATATGAGCATGCGTTTAAGCATGACAATTTTAGGGTGCCCCCTTCGACTTCTTTTTGGGCGTTTTAGATCATTTTGGCGTAGGGTTAGGGCAATTACACCCTTACGCGATAGGGAAGATTGTACTGTTTGAGATGTGGTGCGTTGCACTCAACAAGGTGCCCTTAGTTAAGAACAAAGGTGTTCACATGTGTTAATATGTTTTCTTGTAGCTTAAATGAAGGGAAGGTGTAGAGAGGGGGTGTTTGGATGTATTGTATTGTTGAGGTGAATATTTGTGCCAAAGTCCTTTTTTTTTATTTCCTTCCAAAATTTTCATTTAATTTTATTAATTATATTATGTTTTATTTAATAAATTCCACAAACAAATCGAGTAGGGTCCATACAACCATCTAGTCACCATTGTTCTACTTGTTGCAAAATACCTGTTTGCTTACATTAACTTTTTCTTATCCTTCAATAATCTGTTAAAATCTGTCTTTTTATTGACAAATACTTTATTTACTGCTTTGCTTTACAGTGATTCTACCATATTCTACTAAGGAGGGTGGTGAATCTAAAAGTGATTCGGACCACAAGGATATTGTTTTTCGGAGGCACATAGTTGAGCGTATGCCCGTCGATAGCTGGAATGATGTTTGGCAAAAGTTGCATCAACAAATGGTGAATGTTGATGTCCTAAATGTGAATACAGTTCCAGCGCAAGTCTATTCTAGTGTTGCTACTATTGTTGTGTGGTCGATGCGACTTGCTCTTGCTATAGGATTGTATGTATGGATTGACAATATCATGAGACCTATTTATGCCAGGTTAATACCTTGTGATTTGGGAACTCCCCCTAAACAGATAAGACAGCCTGTAAAGAACCAGGCACTTGGATCATTAGGCGAGAGTCGGTAAGTTGTTAATTCTAATAATAATAATAATAAAAATAATTTAGATATGTAAACCCCCGCATATTATATTATTATTATTATATTGAGTATAATATAGTAATAAATAATGACATTGTTGTTGTTGTTGTTGTAATAAATTGTGTTGCAGGGCAAAATTTATATCAGCAGAAGAGACGACTGGTGTGTCATTTGATGATTTTGCAGGTCAGGAATATATAAAGAGGGAATTGCAGGAGATTGTGCGAATATTAAAGAATGATGAAGAATTCCAAAATAAGGGGATTTACTGTCCTAAGGGTGTCTTACTTCATGGCCCACCTGGAACTGGTAAAACTCTTCTAGCCAAAGCCATAGCTGGTGAAGCAGGTCTTCCTTTTTTTGCAGCCAATGGGACTGATTTTGTCGAGGTCATTCAATGAAACCACCTTATCTATCTTTTTTCCTCTCTTCTTTTTTTTTTTTTTTTTTTACATGTTTGACTCGCTAGAGACAATTCATACAAGTACATGAGTCACTAACTAACTAACTAACTAACTAACGAACTTTACGAATCCTATGCAGATGTTTGTTGGGGTTGCAGCATCTCGTGTCAAGGACCTTTTTGCTAGTTCAAGATCATTTGCTCCTTCAATTATTTTTATTGACGAGATAGATGCTATTGGTAGCAAGCGTGGTGGCCCTGATATCGGCGGGGTACGCTAACCCACCCACCCCACCCTACTTTCTTCTTTGTTAAAAACTACTCTACTTATGAAAACAGAGATGGATAATGGTCAAATATGGTCCTGGGCGAAAGATATCGATAACACTCACCTATAAATGAAAAGATAGTAGTCAACAAAAGTACTAAAATATAAAATTACACTTAGTCTATTCAATCATAACTACAGATCCACTCCATTTAACCTTCTGTCTTAATTCATTTATTTAATCTCTTAATTTTATTTGTGTTTAACATCATTGCTTTGTTAGACAACATATATATACTGAAGGTATCAGATGCACATATGTTTACATTTTTTAATTAATGTGTGTGTCTGTACATGCTATGTCTATATGCTTACATAGGAATGTATTGCTACACGCATTGGTATGTATGCATGCATGCATAGATGTAGGCAATCATTACAATGTGTGTATACATACATAAGTACATTTATGTATGTCTCAGATCCGCTGATACATATGATATACATAGATACACATACATATATACAGATATCACACACATACATATGTGTGCCAAACTGTGCTTTGACAATGGTGTTTATGGTATATACTTAAAAATTAATAGGGTGGTGCAGAGCGGGAACAAGGTCTGCTTCAGATATTAACAGAAATGGATGGTTTCAAAGAGTCGACATCTCAAGTATATATATTTCATTTCTAATGTTTTAGTATAATAATTAAAACTTATATGATATGAACGAACAGTTGGCGGTTGTGGAATATTAAGTTGAACATTTGGTTGGTTGGTATGTAGGTGTTAGTTATCGGAGCAACCAATAGACTGGATATTCTGGATCCTGCTCTTTTGAGGAAAGGCCGTTTTGATAAGATAATAAGGGTTGGCCTTCCATCTAAAGATGGTAGATTTGCTATATTACAGGTATGCATACATAATTTACGTTAAATTATTTTACTATTCTGATTTTTCTCAAGTATCATTGATTGATTGATTGATTATATCCTACTACACTAGGTCCATGCGAAGAACAAATATTTTCGTTCCGAGGAAGAGAAGGAAACTTTATTGCTGGAAATTGCCAAAAAAACAGAAGATTTTACTGGGGCAGAACTGCAGAATATACTGTAAGTTCATTGATGTATGATGATGTACTATTATTATTATTAATAATAATATAAATATACAGGTGGTAAGATCTATGAAAAGGCAGATTGGGTGAGCACTCAAAATTGTTAGAAGCTAACAATTGATTAATTAATTAATTAATTAATTAATTAATTTAATTCAACAGGAATGAAGCTGGTATTTTGACTGCCCGAAAGGACTTGGACTACATAGGACGAGATGAACTTCTTGAGGCCTTGAAAAGGGTATATTTATATATCTTTAAAGTTATGAAGAAAAATCAAAAATATATATGTCCGTCCCATATATATATATTTTTTTTTTTTTTTTTTTTTTTTTTTTTTTTTTTTTTTTTATTATTATTATTATTATTATTATTTTTATTTTTATTACATTTTATTTTTATTATTATTATTTATCTATATATTATTTATCTATATATTTATTTATTTTATTTTTACTTATCTATTTTTATTTATTTTTTTTTTTACTTTTTTTATTTATTATTTGTATTTTATTTTTATTTTATTTTTTATTTTTATTTATTTTTTTTTTTTTTTTTTTTTTTTTTTTTTTTTTTTTTTTTTTTTTTTTATCTATCTATCTATTTAAAAATAAAAAATTCTTTTTTAGCCGGAGGTCCTCACGGAAGCAATCTCTCTACCCTGGAGTAGAGAGGGGGATGAATTTTCTTTACTGTGGGTGGAGATTTCCTTTTCTTGACTCGTGGTTAAGGAAACGACTTCTCTTCTATTTTAGGGTAGAGGAAGGATTGTCTACATCTTACCTCCCCCATACCTCGCAGGCGCGGGATTGGGTATTGTTATTGTTGTATATATGTCCGTCCCATCATTCGGCTAATAGATAGATAGATAATAATGTTTATTTATTTATTTATGGAAATTGCAGCAAAAAGGAACATTTGAAACCGGTCATGAAGATAGAAGTGAAGTCCCAGAGGAGCTAAAACTGAGGTTGGCGTATAGAGAAGCAGCTGTTTCGGTTCTTGCATGCTACTTTCCAGATCCCCACCGTCCTTTCATGGGGGTAATAATAATTACATTACATATAGTCATATCGTCTATTATAGAGGTGGCCTTTCCTACCCATTTATTTATGAATGGGTCAATTTGTGTTTTGTTTGATCTTCTATACTAGGGATTCAAAGGTGAAAAGCGACAAAATTAGCTTAACAACATAGTTGGGTTGAAAGTTGCCAGCCATAGTGTGTATTTAACTCATCAAATCTCTTATTTTGTTTTATACATAGTTAAAGTTGTTTTTTTATTGGAAAAAATAGCCTTTTTGTAATTTAAATCTTGGACAAAAAGTAACTAGGGTCAAGCCAACCTGGCACGATTTGTACCAAAAGATCACTGGTTTCCATAACCCAACCGCCTTATTGCCACCTCTAGTTAGTGTCTCTCATTATAATATGGTTGCTGCTAGTTCACGAGTCCTGTTATGTTGACAAATTCAATAAATTTCCTGATACGCAGACAGATATCAATTCTGTTAAGAGTCAATCAAACATGCGCTACATAGAGATTTCAGGAAGGGTATTTAAGAGGAAATCAGATTATGTGAACTCCATAGTCCGTGCATGTGCTCGTACGTAAATATATACATATAACCTCCATTCTTTTCTTTCTTCTTCTAGATAAACTAACCTAAATGCCATGCCATGCCATGCCATGCCATTTTTATATAAGTATGACTTGTAATCCTTTCCCTACTTATATAGCCAGAGTAATTGAAGAAGAAATGTTTGGATTAGAGAATTTATGCTGGATATCTGCAAAGGCTACATTAGAAGCTTCAATGCATGCTGAGTTTTTGATCCTTCAGTCTGGAATGACTTCATTTGGGAACGCCTACTATCGCAAAAAACATGATTTAGTCCCAAATGTGAGTTACTTCTGTTTTATCCTTCACTCATACGATTTGATTTTGATCTAGTATCATCATCGTCGTCGTCATCGTCGTATTTTGGTATTTTTAGTTTCCAGTTTTGACAGTCGGTTCATCTGCATTGTATATGCTCAATATTTTATTGTAATGTGATAGAGTTCCATTATTTTTTAAACACTTTAATAATTGAGTTGTCATCTTTCATAGCTTGCAGCCAAACTGGAAGCACTAAAAGATGAATACATGCGTTTTGCCATGGAAAAATGTTATTCTGTCTTAAGAGAATATTATTCTGCTGTAGAAGAGATCACAGGTTGGTGTGTTTGTTGTATTTGATATGATGTTTGAAATCTTGTTGATAAAGTAATGAAATATTCTTCAAGGTAACCAAATACTTAAAAACAAAAGTTTCATAAACATTCACATACGCATACAAAATCACTGGAGGTGTATTATATTATGACTTGTAGTATATATAAACTACCTACCTACCTACCTGTTTTAATTGTTACCCAACCCACCCGTAATAAATCATCCATAAATGAAATAGTTGCATCAATCAATCAATCAATGATCAGTACTACTTATGGCTAGTAATAAAACATTGTATGGTTACAGATAGATTACTTGAGAAGGGAGAAATCGAAGCTGATGAAATTTGGAGTATATACAAAAGCACCCCTCGGATATCTCAGGTATATTTCAAACTGTTTTCATTTATTTATTTAATAACATAATAGTTATTATTTACGAGCATACTTTCATCCATCTAAAAAGCATAACTTGTTATGCTATCTTTGTTGGAATTCATCATATTAACAAGTTATATTAACATGCATGTCAAAACCCGATTTTAAAAGTGTAGCGGAAGCAATTTTACATAAACAAATCAATATGAGTTTAACCTTTTAAACATGAATTCCAAAATAGATCAAGTCTAGAAATATACTTACAAATATAAGAGTGCTAGTAAAGAAAAGTACCTACTCCAAGTTAGGAGGTTACAAGATGATGAAGATGATGATGATGAATGGAGCTCCAAAAGTATGAAACCTCAAGTTGTTATACCCCAAACTTATTACCAACACCTTGTACTTTGGTTAGGATTTGATGACACTTGAATTAAACTTGCAAAAACCAAATTTTGAACCCCTTGGAGAGCTCTAAAGCCCACGGCAATGGCAGCAGCTGTAGGAGGTTTTTTTGTGCAGAATTTTTACTTGCTTTGATGTGTAGAATGCATGTCTAGGTGGTCTCCCATAATGCCTTGGTTAAATGCAATTTTGAATGGAGAAAACCAAGTAAAAAACAAGTCAAATGACATGCTTAATCCTACTACCAATGCCACTTGCAAGTTTTAAATAAAATGGTTTTCTTTTATAAAATGAGATTTTGCAAAATACATTTTATAAAACTACCATTTTATTTATTATGTGTACATTATTTATAAAACCTATTTTATAAAAGAATGTAACATTATTTATTAATTATTTAACCTATAAATAATTAAATCCATATTATATAAATCATTCCATAATTTATATATATATATATATGTACACATCAAGTAATATTTCAGAAAACCATTTTTCTAAAGTTCAAGTGGCGCGTATTTAATCAGTGATCCAATCGTTAAGATTAAATACGTATAAGGTGTCGGTAAGTTTGTTATTGGGTATGACCCGACTTGGATCATAACACATTAGCCACATTAATTTAATATGTCTCTCGGGCATACGAAATACCTTCAATCTCCCACTTGCACGAGAAATATAAGAGATTAATGCAAGTGATGGATACCACCTAACGACCGTCCATCACCCCCAATATGTTATGACTTTGTGCCATTCAACAACATCATCCTTTTCGAGTTCCCATCTCGAATATGAATAGGTGAATTTTTCATTTTATCCTTTCGTCCTAGATGTCATGTTAAATCCAAGAGACACAGAGTGATCACTCTCTTCTAGATTTAACTTTATCAGGCCTTAGACATCTGACTCTCAACGAATAAGAGGGACAAATTCCATCTTGACTACATACGTCCTAAATATATACCTTGCATTATACCTGAGCTCTTCCTTATGAACTACCATATTTCAGAATAGCGAAGGAGAGAATCAAGGCACAATACCTGGTGGATATCCGAACCCAATATGTATCTCAGGTCAGAGGATACAATGATATTCGCCTTTACTCAAGATTACATGTGATCAACCACAAAGGCTCCATTCAGTAAATCTTGAGGGCGGGTCTTCCAATATTTGTATCCCACAAATATCTATGAACCTTGGTTGCAACCTTGCCCCACATTCATCCCGTGAATGTATACCAATCCAAGTTCATAATAGTCTAAACCTCACACTTGTTCCCACAAATGTGATCAACTACGGAATTTAGAATAATTATTTATTCATGGATAAAATATGCAAAATAGGAACATAACTCAAAATTAAATTAATACCATAATTTTATTAATGAGTTTGAACTAATTCGTTCCGTTACAATACATAAAACAGATCATGACCAATCACTAGAATATCGAAGCCCTAATGCACAAACATGTCCTGTATGTTTTGATCCATGTAAGAGCTTCGTGAGAGGATCCGCTATATTAAGATCTGTGTGAACTTTGCGAATACATATCTTTCCCTTTTCAACTTCATCCCTTATGTAGTTGAATCTCCGCTCAATGTGACGGGTCTTTTGGTGAGCACGAGGTTCTTTGATTTGAGCAATCGCACCCTCGTTGTCACAAAAGATCTCAAGAGGGTCCTGAATGGAAGGGACTACTCCTAAGTCGTCGATGAATTTCTTCATCCATGCAGCTTCCTGAGCTGCCAATGAGGCGGCAATGTACTCCGACTCTGTAGTGGATAATGCAACAACATCCTGTTTTGAACTCTTCCAAGAGACCGCACCTCCATTTAACGTGAAGACATAACCGGATTGTGATCGAGAATCATCTCGATCAGTTTGGAAACTCGCGTCCACGTAACCCTTTACAGCAAGTTCCTCCTCACCAGATCCATATATTAGAAACATATCCTTAGTCCTCCTAAGGTATTTCAATATACTTTTAACCGCAATCCAATGACTGTTTCCTGGGTTATTCTGGTATCTACTTGTCAAGCTTAGGGCGCATGACACATCCGGTCTAGTGCATATCATTGCATACATGATTGACCCAATAACAGATGCATAAGGGACTCTCTTCATTCTCTCTTGTTCATCTTTCGTGGTAGGGCACTGAGATGAACTCATCTTTCGTGGTAGGGCACTGAGATGAACTCATCTTTCGTGGTAGGGCACTGAGATGAACTGAGAGGCGTTCCTCTTTGAATAGGTACCAAACCACTCTTAGAGTTCTCCATCTTGAACATTTTTCGTGGTAGGGCACTGAGATGAACTCATCTTTCGTGGTAGGGCACTGAGATGAACTGAGAGGCGTTCCTCTTTGAATAGGTACCAAACCACTCTTAGAGTTCTCCATCTTGAACCTTTTCAAGACCTTTTCAATGTATGCACTTTGATTAAAACCTATCAGTTTCTTGGATCTATTCCTGTAGATCCCAATCCCCAAAACGTATTGTGCTTCTCCAAGATCCTTAATGGAGAAGCATTTACTTAGCCAAGTTTTAACTCCTTGCATTGCCGGAATATCATTTCCAAATAACACTATATCATCCACATATAGTACAAGGAACATGATAGTGCTCCCACTAGCTTTCTTGTATACACAAGCTTCATCACCATTTTTGATGAAGCCAAATTTCTCAGCCTCCTCATTAAAACGATGATTCCACATTCTAGATGCTTGTTTCAATTCGTAGATTGACTTCTTTAACTTGCATACCTTTTTAGGATATTTCGGATCAACAAAACCTTCAGGCTGAACCATATAGACATCTTCCACAAGATATCCATTTAGGAAAGCGGTCTTGACATCCATTTGCCATATTTCATAATCATAATGAGCAGCAATGGCAAATAATATCCTAATAGACTTTAGCATTGCCACAGGCGAAAAAGTTTCATCATAGTCAACCCCTTGAGTTTGAGTGAAACCTTTTGCTATAAGTCTAGCTTTATATGTATCCAAGTTTCCATGTATGTCGGTTTTCTTCTTGAAAATCCATTTGCAATCAACTAGCCTAGAGCTAGGAGGTTGCGCAACAAGTTCCCAAACTTGGTTGTCATACATGGATTGCATCTCGGCGTTCATGGCTTCCTGCCATTTGTCTTTATCGATCCTTGATAAAGCATCTTTGTAGTTTGTGGGTTCATCCAAATCAACCACATAGCAACCATCCATGAGAAACCCATATCTCTCGGGAGGATTACTAATCCTACTAGATCTTCGAACGTCTTGTATACTTTGATCAACCACTTGATCATTCTCAACATTTTCATGTTGAGTGCTAGTGTCAACCAATTGTGTATCATCTACTTGATCTTGAACCTCTTCAAAATCTATCTTCCTTTCACTATTACCTTCCATTAGGAACTTTGTTTCAAGGAATTCCGCCTTTCGAGCAACAAATACATTTTGCTCGGTCGGATCATAGAAATAGTATCCCATATCATCCTTGGGATATCCTATGAAGATACACTTCGTGGATCGAGCATGCAACTTATTAGCATCATAGCGCTTAGGATAAGCTTCACATCCCCATACTTTCAAGTATGATAGAGAAGGAGGTTTTCCAAACCACATCTCGTGAGGAGTTCGTTCCACTTTCTTGGTTGGGGCCATATTTAAAATACGAGCCGCGGAGCTTAGACAATAACCCCAAAATAATAGAGGTAACGAGCTTCTTGCCATCATAGATCGAACCATATCCATTAGGGTTCGGTTCCTCCTTTCGGAAACCCCATTAAGTTGGGGTGTTCCTGGTGGAGTAAGTTGTGAGATAATCCCACAACTCCTAAGATGATCTTAGAAAGCATCGCTTAGGTATTCACCTCCTCTAT
Source organism: Rutidosis leptorrhynchoides (assembly GCF_046630445.1). NCBI lineage: Eukaryota > Viridiplantae > Streptophyta > Magnoliopsida > Asterales > Asteraceae > Rutidosis > Rutidosis leptorrhynchoides. The sequence goes on along the minus strand of NC_092341.1, from coordinate 373,640,528 downwards.
CGGTACGAAGTACCTTGATTGTCTTATTGAGTTGATTTTGTACTTCGTTTTGATACTCTTTGAATGCTTCAAAAGTTTCATCCTTATGTCTTAATAAGTAGACATATCCGAAACGACTAAAGTCATCAATGAAAGTAACAAAGTATCTTTCACAATTCCTAGTCATGGGTTTAAAGGGTCCACATACATCCGAATGTATTAATCCCAATAAATCTTTAGCCCTTTCATAGGTCCCTTTGAAAGGTGCTTTAGTCATTTTGCCTTGTAAACAAGATTCACATACATCAAGCGAGTCCATCTCATTTGATTTCAAGAGTCCATTCTTTTGAAGTGTACGCATTCGGTTCTTGTTTATGTGACTAAGGCGACAATGCCATAAGTAGGAATCACTCAAATCCCTTTTGAGTTTCTTGGTGCTAGTATGGTATATTGAGCTACTAGATGATGTATCATCATGAACCAATTCATAAATTCCATTTGAAGGCGAAGCCTTAAAATAGAATACATTATCTAAATAAACGTGGATATCATCATTAACAAAATTAAGATAAAAACCACATTGTTTTAAACGGGAAATTGAAATAATGTTTCGACATAAATCCGGTGCATACAAAACATTGTTCAAAATAAGTTCCAAACCACTTGGAAGCTTTAATACAAAGTCTCCTTGAGCCTTCACTTGCACTTTGGCTCCATTACCCATAAAGAGACTTGATGTTCCCGCTTGCTTGCTACTTCTTTTGAACACCTGCAAAAAATTGCAAATGTGAGTTCCACATCCAGTGTCTAATACCCATGTATTAGAAGAAGTAATATTAAGTTCTATATATACCATATATATATTACCTGAGGATTGCCCCGCATCCCTCTTTTCCTTCAACTCCTTAAGGTAGACCGGGCAGTTGCGTTTCCAGTGACCCATTTCACCACAACCGAAGCACGGGTCTTCCTTGGGGTTTGCTTGTCCGGCAACCTTTTGCTTCTTGTTCTTGTTTTTGGTTGGGGTAACCATCCTCCCCTTTCCCTTGCCTTGATGGGCGGGTCCTTTTCTCTTAGCCGCCTTTGGCTTAGAGGTGTTATTACCTTTGGACCCACCATCATTGATCATTAGCACGGGTGAAGCCCTCTTACCCATGCTAGTTTCCGTCGTCCTAAGCATGCCATGAAGTTCACCAATGGTCTTATCCATCCCATTCATATTGTAATTAATTACAAATTGGTCAAACCTCTTTGACAAGGAGTTTAGGATAAGATCCGTGGCTAGCTCATTAGATATGTTGAGATTAAGACGGTTTGCGCGATCAATGAGGCTTTTCATCTTAAGGACATAAGATGAAACGGATTGGGAGTCATCCATACGACATGCATGAAGCGCTCGAACGGTCTCGAAGCGCTCGACACGTGCTTGTTGAAGGAACATCTCCTTCAATTGCGTGATCATGTCGTATGCAGTATGATGCTCGAAATCCTTTTGGAGTTCGGGTATCATAGTCCCAAGCATTAGGCAAGCGACTTGCACCGAATCGGCGCAATACTTATCCCAATAAGCCATGCCTTCCGTATCATCCTCGTCGGGTTGATCGGGAATGGGGTCTTCCAACACATACGCCTTATCCTCAAGTTTGAGGACAATCCTAAGATTGCGGAACCAATCCATAAAGTTCGTATGGTTGAGTTTGTCTTTCTCTAGGAGTGACCTTAACGATAGGTTGTTCAAGTTAATAGGTGCGTTTTGCATGTTGTTATTGGCGGCCATCTACAAAATTTAACAAAGTTTATTTAAGTATCGATTTTAAATTTAATAAACAATACCCTTTTAAATTTTAATTGACTTATTAAATATTAGAATCCAACGGTAAATCAAATTTCGGTTAGGTGACCTTTATCCCGTTATTTGATTTAGCTAGGTAGTCATTTATATGACAATTGCAATCCTTTTGCAACTTCTAAAATATGGGATCATGCAATCCTTTTGCATGGCATATTTATCTCATCAACGCCTATTTGTTCCTCATGCTTCGGTGACCCTAAGTTCATGATTCCCAAATCAAGTCGTCCTACTTGTGTAAACATGTAAAATTAACATACAAGTGGTTAGGTGACCTTTATCCCACAAGCATGCGAATTTTACCTTAACCATATTAGTTAGCTCATAACGGTTAGGTGACCTTTATCCCATTATGAGTTCCCTACTATGTTTAAGTGTCCCACAAAAGGATGGCGTTAAACTTGTTTACCTTGTTTTAGTTTTAAAGGGATTTTCGGTTTTCTTTATTCTAGTTTAAGAAAACATATTGCCATACACCAACATGCATTTGGTGTATAGTACATTATGAAAAACCTATTTTATGTCTTAGTAATAAAACCAATTACTTGATATAAACCATTTTATATACATTATCATCTTGTTCTTAATAACCATTTATTAGTGTCCTTTTGTTGTTTTTAATATAACCAATTATAATGTCGTTTTGCAAGTTGTTAACATGTGATTTTCTTGTACCAACCAAGCATACAAACATAATAATCATACAAGCATGCATAACAACAATGTTCATAATCAAGCCAAAGTGGTGGACACTTGTTTAGCCGAAAACAAGTGTCACCGGTAAAGGGTTAAATCACAAAGTAAGAGATTTTTAAAATCTCCCACTAACTCTTGCATCCATATGCTCCATCTTGTGATTTTCTTCATCATCTTGAATCTTCATTTCTTTTTACAAAAAATATACAACCTAATACATTTTTTTTTTAGGAAAAAGAAATTACATCCTAATATATTTTACATACCAAGATAAAATAAATTACATCACCAAATTACAAAAAAAAAATTATTACAATATTACAAACCAAATGAATGAATATTACAATCAATTGAAATGCAACCAAACATTCACACATCCAAACATAAGGTCTAGGCTTGATTGTGAACAACAACAAACAACAAAACTTGACCAAATTTGAAGCTCCAAACCCTTTTGGAAGCCCCAAAAATTCGGCCAAAAAGGCACCCCACCCAAAACCCAAAATTTTTTACATTCTAATTTCATGCATGTTACTAGAATGTAATCTAAATGGGTTTTAAAGCCAAATACAAGAAGCATATTTCTATGACCTCGGCTCTAGATACCATTGTTGGAATTCATCATATTAACAAGTTATATTAACATGCATGTCAAAACCCGATTTTAAAAGTGTAGCAGAAGCAATTTTACATAAACAAATCAATATGAGTTTAACCTTTTAAACATGAATTCCAAAATAGATCAAGTCTAGAAATATACTTACAAATATAAGAGTGCTAGTAAAGAAAAGTACCTACTCCAAGTTAGGAGGTTACAAGATGATGAAGATGATGATGATGAATGGAGCTCCAAAAGTATGAAACCTCAAGTTGTTATACCCCAAACTTATTACCAACACCTTGTACTTTGGTTAGGATTTGATGACACTTGAATTAAACTTGCAAAAACCAAATTTTGAACCCCTTGGAGAGCTCTAAAGCCCACGGCAATGGCAGCAGCTGTAGGAGGTTTTTTTGTGCAGAATTTTTACTTGCTTTGATGTGTAGAATGCATGTCTAGGTGGTCTCCCATAATGCCTTGGTTAAATGCAATTTTGAATGGAGAAAACCAAGTAAAAGACAAGTCAAATGACATGCTTAATCCTACTACCAATGCCACTTGCAAGTTTTAAATAAAATGGTTTTCTTTTATAAAATGAGATTTTGCAAAATACATTTTATAAAACTACCATTTTATTTATTATGTGTACATTATTTATAAAACCTATTTTATAAAAGAATGTAACATTATTTATTAATTATTTAACCTATAAATAATTAAATCCATATTATATAAATCATTCCATAATTTATATATATATATATATGTACACATCAAGTAATATTTCAGAAAACCATTTTTCTAAAGTTCAAGTGGCGCGTATTTAATCAGTGATCCAATCGTTAAGATTAAATACGTATAAGGTGTCGGTAAGTTTGTTATTGGGTATGACCCGACTTGGATCATAACACATTAGCCACATTAATTTAATATGTCTCTCGGGCATACGAAATACCTTCAATCTTAACACGCTATTTGTCAAACTGAAACATCGGTATTATAATTTAATTGAAATTCATTCATAGCTACACTAAAAATGAATGTGCATCTCTCTCTACATGCTATTATTGCAGCTTATGGCTGTAGTTGCACATGAATGTATATCATACCATCTTATCTATTGGTTTCATTTATCCAATTTTATTTAGCCAACTGTTCCACCTGTTGATGAATATGGTGCACTGATATATGCTGGAAGATGGGGAATCCATGGAGCTTCACTCCCTGGTAGGGCCACATTTGCACCCGGCAATGTTGGATTTGCAACGTTTGGTGCCCCACGTCCAATGGAGGTTAGTTAGTTAGTTAGTTAATGCAGACTTCATACATACATGTGATGTGATTACACCTTATTTATTAGAGGTGGCAGAATGACCGGGTTGGTTAGAAATGTTTGGCAACATGTCCGAATGGGAGGTAATTATTGGGTAGTTAAGTGTGTAAAATATGCCTTAAGGGCATAAGTTAAGTGTGTAAAATATGGATGGTTACACAACTAGTATAGTATTTTAATTATAATATTACAATTTAATTCACAAAAATTACATAGAGGCTGCTAGTGCTATATACATTGAAATCAGTCCAGTACACTTTGAGCGAAGGTAAATCTGTTCTTCAACCCTATAAGCTAACAGTTGTCTATATTTTACCCGTTACAAGTATAAAAAAAAAAAAACAAATCGAAATTGCCACCTCCAGTTTTTAAATATGGTTTTAAGTTTTATCTATATGTAATGGGTGGCATGCATAATCGATGTGTGTAGACTCAAGTTGTTAGTGATGATACGTGGAAGCTAGTTGATAAAATTTGGGAGAGACGGGTTCAGGAAATTAGAGACGGGGCAAAAAAGGAAATCGAAGCAGACAAGGAGAAACCACATGTGTTAATCGCCAGCCATTTTCTGTGATTCTTGTGTACGTACCTTTCTATGGTTGGTGTCTACTTGACTGAAAAAATTACAATTTTTTTTTGGCTTTTATAAATAATAAATTAAGTGTATTATAATAACAGTTACCAATTAAAAACTTATAAATGTTTGTGTGTTTACAGACAAATTTCAATTACATATTCTCACTAAATTTACTTATGCAGTGGAAAATAACCAGATGGTTCATCAACAGATCTGTTTTTGTGAGCTACATTACATACACCAAGGATACTTGAGAGAGAGCAAACTTAAACTTGATGGCAGCAGCTGCCACAATTACAAACCAACCATGGAGATGTTCTACACCTTTTGTCAGACGGGGCTGGGCCTCAAAAGTTTTGGATACCGAGAGTGAATCGATTGAAAGTACCCCCTATCAGATCTTGTACTACGTTTTAAATTGTATTGTATTGAATTGAATTCTTTTTGAAAATTCTTCGTATTAACGCATGCATGCATATGCATGCTTGGGTCAGTTAATTAACCGATGCTTCTGTTTATATGGAGCAGTGTCGTCCCATAGATATCAGAGGCCACATGCCATAAGACCATAAACAAATTACTAAAAAAAATAATAAAAGATTTCAACAAAAAGCGCTTCTTATACTATTATTGAATAACAAGGATTTTTAGATCTCTTATATAATAAAAATATTTCTGTAAAACGTTTAGTTTAATGGGTTATTAGGCTTTTATTTTTTTAATTAACCGCAATTTTTGAGATGCCATAAAGCAATGAACTAAAAAAAATCATTACAAATTCATAGCTTACGCCATGCCAGACTGCTACTTTGTAAATATATGAGATGTATGGTAATAAATCTAGTTTTCACTGATGCCTCATGCACCATTATTCTCAATTAAATGTCACAGACTGACATAAGATAACCATATTGACACATCATCGTATAATTATTTAAAAATGTGCCAAATAAACTAACAAAAACATCATCAAAAACACACATCTATTAGATGGTATAGATTTTTTATTTTATTTTTTCAATTGCAAACTCACTACTTATAACCAATAGCTAACTAATATCTTAATGTTATAATATATATATATATATATATATATATATATATATATATATATATATATATATATATATATATATATATATATATATATATATATATATATATATATATATATATAAATGGATAGTCAATTATTGATACACAAAAGTAATATTATTGTATTACCTAAACTTGTGATATTTTTGCTATAAATAGCCATGAATGCAAGCATTAAACTTGCACCATTTCTCACACTTACAAAATGTTTCTTTCCTTCTCTCCATTATCATCTTTGTTCTTACACTTCATTATTAGTATTCTTAATCAAGAATCAAATCACTAAAGGTAGTTATAAGCTTACTGAATTATAACATCAAGAATCAAACCACTAAAGGTAGTTATAAGCCTACTGAATTATAACACGTTATCAGCACGATAATCTTAATACTAATTATGGTTGGCTCTGCCACCTAAATGATATATGGTCGGTTATACCACCTGAATAATATATGGTCGACACTGTCATCTAATTATCATTTATGTTACTAACATTTATATTTCAATTATCTAACATTTATATGGCCGACACTGTCGCCTAATTATCATTTATGTTTACTAATATTTATATTTATGTTATATAACATTTATTAATGATTGCTTACATATGGTCGACACTGTCACCTACTTATCATTTATGTTATATTAAATTTATGTTTAATGTTTATATACTTATGAATATAAAGTGACTATAATTTATCATGTTGTTTGTTTTAATAGAAAATGTCGAATCTGGAAAAGCTTAAATTTACTCTTTTAGAATCAACTGGAAACAACTACATGCCATGGGTTATAAAAGTAAAAATGCATCTTAAATCAATGGGCATTCTTGAAGCCATAAATGAAAACAACACTTGTTCTGAAAAAGAACAAGCAACGGCATGTTGCTTTATTCATCAACATATTGATGAATGCTTACAAAATAATTATGTGACTGTAGAAGATCCCCATGTTTTATGGGAAGGTCTCAAAAGCAGATTCAATAATCAAAGAGAAATTTTACTTCCAGCTGCTATGGAACAATGGAGAACATTAAGGTTCCAAGACTTTAAGAAAGTAAATGAATATAGCTCAGCTCTGTATAATACATGTTCACAACTTAAATTATGTGGACATGAAATAAGTGATGCAGACATGATGGAGAAAACTTTCTCCACAATGAATGCTGCAAACATCACAGTGCAAAGAAATTTGAGAATGCTAAAGTTCAAAACATATCCTGAACTTAATTCATATCTCTTAGTTGCAGAGCAAAATGATGAGCTATTAATGAAAAATCAGCAATCCCGTCCTACTGGTACACTTGCAATCCCTGAAGCAAATACTGCAAATAATTATAAACAGGGACAAGGACGCGGGCAAGGTCGTGGTTATAATAACCATCACCATCATCATGCCAAAAGCCATAACTATGGTAGAAACCATCCTTATGGTAATGGTAATGGGCGAGGACGTGGTCGTGGTCGTGGCCGTGGTGGTCAAAGAAATAATAATCCACGAAAATATAAATATCAACCACAAAACAAGCCCACTAAACAAGATGTTGAAGAAAATTCTTCTAAAAATTCTGAAGAATCTTGCTACAGATGTGGTAGAATGGGCCACTGGGCTAATACTTGCCGAACATCTAAACATCTTGTTAAGATGTATCAGGATTCGCTGAAAGATAAAGAAAAGGAAGTAAACTTTGTGGATAACGTCGATCCAACAGTCACTGAGAAACCATCTGATTTATATGAAGATTTCTTGAATGTTTAAGTTGTGTGTCTTTCGAAAAATAAACGATTTAATATCGCCTGTCTTTGTCATTATGTTTGCTAAATGTTTCAGTACTATCTATTTGCGTTTAAAATATTGTGTAATATTAATGTACTCACTATTTATTTCTTATATATGAAGTTCAATATGAATTTTGCTGGAATACAACATCAATCAAGTGGTGGAGATCTCTGTATAGCAGACAGTGGAACTACACACACTATACTTAAATCCGAGAAATATTTTATTGATCTGAAACCAACGGAAGGAACTATACATACAATATCAGGACTTGCTAACTTGATAAAAGGGATAGGAAAGGCAAATTTCATACTACCAAATGGTACAAAATTTTTAATAAATGATGCCTTATTTTCTCCCAAGTCAAGCAGAAATTTATTGAGTTTCTCCGACATATACCTTAACGGGTATGATTATCAGTCAGTGACAACAGAAAATGAGAAATATTTAAGTATCACTGACAAGAGTCATGTGGTTGAAAAACTGCCAAGACTTAGTTCTGGATTACATTATACACATATAAATGTACCAGAAATACATATGGTAGTTAACGAAAAATATATTGATCCTGGTGTATTCAGTTTATGGCATAACAGATTAGGCCATCCAGGATCAACAATGATGAAAAGGATTATTGAATGTACTCATGGACATCCACTAAAGGATAGAAAAATCCATCATGATACAATGGTTCCATGTACATCTTGCTCTCTTGGAAAATTGATAACTAGACCCTCACCACTTAAGGTTGAGAAAGAATCACCAATGTTTCTTGAAAGAATTCAAGGTGATATATGTGGACCAATTCATCCACCATGTGGACCATTTAGATATTTCATGGTTCTAATAGACGCATCTAGCAGATGGTCTCATGTTTGTCTGTTATCAAGCCGTAATGTGGCATTTGCAAAATTTCTTGCCCAAATTATTAAATTGAGAGCTCATTTTCCTGATTACACCATTAAAAAGGTGAGACTTGATAATGCTGGTGAATTTACATCTCAAGCATTTAATGACTATTGCATGTCTATAGGAATTGTTGTTGAACATTCTGTTGCTCATGTGCATACACAAAATGGTTTAGCCGAGTCATTGATTAAACGTTTACAGTTAATCGCTAGACCATTGATAATGAGAACAAAACTCCCTGTATCTATATGGGGTCATGCAATTTTACATGCTGCTGCATTGATTCGCATCAGACCAAGTGCAAGTCATAAATATTCCCCCCTACAACTTGCTTTTGGTCAAGAGCCAAATATTTCCCATCTTAGAACATTTGGTTGTGCAGTGTATGTTCCAATTGCTACACCACAACGTACAAAAATGGGTCCTCAAAGGAGGTTGGGAATATATGTTGGATATGAAACATCTTCAATATTAAGGTATATTGAACCTATGACAGGTGACGTTTTTACAGCAAAACGTGCTGATTGTCATTTTAATGAAACATTGTTCCCTAGATTAGGGGGAGAAATGAAAAGTAAAGAAAATGATGTTTCATGGTGTGAACCTCAATTAAAGTATCTTGATCCTCGCACAAAAGAATGCGAGACAGAAGTTCAAAAGATAATGCATATACAAGAACTTGCAAATCAATTGCCTGATGCATTTACAGATACAAAAACGGTGACAAAATCATATATACCAGCAGTAAATACTCCAGCTCGAATTGAAATTCCAAAAGCTGGCAATAACGTCACTCATGAATCTTTGCCACGTTAGAAACGTGGAAGACCAATTGGTTCAAAGGATAAAAATCCTCGAAAAAGAAAATCAGCTGATAATGAAGTAAAAGAAAGTGTTCAAGAAGAACCACAAATCAGTACTCCTACTGCAGAGGAGATTGATGATGTCAATACAGAAATTGCAATCAATTATGCATATTCAAAAATATTATGGAACCGAAATGAAATGAAAAATCTTGATGAGAAATTTTCATTTAATGTTGCATATGACATCATGAATAATGATGATGATCCAGAACCAACATCTATGGTTGAATGTCAAAATAGACATGATTGGGCTCAATGGAAAGAAGCAATACGAGCTGAATTAGAATCACTCAATAAAAGAAAAGTTTTCGGATCCATCATTCTCACTCCTAAAGATGTGAAACCTGTAGGATACAGATGGATTTTTGTCCGAAAAAGAAATGAGAAAAATGAAGTTACAAGGTATAAAGCTAGACTTGTAGCTCAAGGTTTTTCTCAAAGACCGGGAATTGATTATAAAGAAACTTATTCCCCTGTTATGGATGCAATTACTTTTAGGTACTTAATCAGCCTGGCAGTTTCTAAAAATTTAGAAATGCATCTCATGGATGTTGTGACTGCTTACCTATATGGATCACTTGATAGTGATATATATATGAAGATACCTGAAGGATTTAAGGTACCAGAAGCATCAAATGCAAAACCCAAAGAAATGTATTCGATTAAATTACAAAGATCTTTATATGGGTTAAAACAATCGGGACGTATGTGGTATAACCGATTAAGTGATTACTTGATAAGCAAAGGGTATACTGTAACGACCCGGAAATTTCCGACCAAATTTAAACCTTAAACTCTATATGTTTCCGACACGATAAGCAAAAACCCTAATGTTGAGTCTAGAAAGTTTGAAATTTAGAGTTGGATAATCAGTTACCCTTTGACCATGCCTGTCGATTCACGAACAAATACGTGTATTAGATATATATATTATTTTCCATAAATGTATTAAATGAATCTATATATATATATATATATATATATGATACAAATATGAAATTGTTATGTTCAAACCATTATTGTATTACTAGTATTAATACTAATTTAAAATAGGTATATATAAGTTATAGATTTAAACTCTATTGTTATAGTATTGTTATTACGAATATGATTAATATCATTAGTATTATTATTATATTATATCAGTATAATTAAAATTATTAATGGTATTTTTTTTAATATATAATCTATTATATTTAGTACTGATATTATTATTTTATTTATATCATTTATTAATAATTAAAATAATAGCATTGTTATTAATATAAAGGTTAATTATATTATTGTCATTTATATTGTTATTTGTATCTTCATTAGACATTGTTAACATTAAAAATCATTATTATTACCAAAAATAAGATTATCTATATCATTTTAGGATTTTTATTATTAATTATTATTAGTATTAGTATTAATAAAATTATTAGCATTATTAGTATTATTGAATGTATTATCATTATCATCAAATTATTATTACTACTTATTATTATTATTATTATTATTTGTATTTAAATTATTGTTATTAATTATTAATATAATTATAATTATTAATTATTAATTAATAAAAAGAACTAATTAATATAAAGAGACAACTGGATACACCAATGCAGTTAAAGACTTCAACATCAGTTTTATTTTCTTCACTTTATATTCGATTTACTTGTCGATTACAAACACTAAACAACAATCAAGATACTGCTACGGATATTCGATTTATATCATCATTGCTGTTATATACTGCCTACATCTATTATCATTCGAAAATGAGGACCACAAACTCAAGAACATTACACCTAGTTTATTTGATCACAAGCAACCACGACTTCCACCATCCCGGATCACCGTAATCCATCACCATTTCCATCACCATCGTAAACACCATCACTTTTATACTCTATCTCTCTCACGGTAACCATGTAGACACCACCTTACACGAGCCACTAATCACCATGATCCATTCGTCCACCTTGAATCACCAACCCACAAATTTTAACCGTAGGTGATTAAGGTTTCTGTTTCCTTCTCTTAAACAATCAACCAACATCACCGCCACTTTGTTTACTGTTTTTATTATTCGAGCCACCACCTTCACCATAAATCGATACCAAAACTCTCTCTCTTCTCTCTTGAAAACCCTCATAACCGCCACCTTCCATCTTTGTTTTTAGTCGAGCCAACACCAACCATAAGTTACCTTGACTATGGAAACCCATCGTGTACCACCTCTCAAACCATCAAATGCTACAAGATTAAACTGCTACACTGCTACTGCCTGAAATATTTGATCCTACCTTTGTTCCGTTCGAAAACCCTACAACATCAAATCACCAAAAATCACCTGTTGCTGCTGCTACAGCAGCTATACTTCTGTTTCTTACCCATTTAAAAACCGAAGAACATCACTTCTTTAAACTGATATATATACGCTGATCTACTGCTACTATTGCTGTTCCAAATTTCTGTTTCTTTTCAACGTGTACTCTCACCCACAACATCATCTGATGTCTCAGTTTTCTTTTAATTATTCGATGAAAATAATGATGGTGAGTATGAACGATAACTTTGATAACAAAAGTGATGAAAAAGGGAATGAAAAAGAAGAAAATTAGGTAATTCGATGTTGGTGAGGATGGATTATAAAGCTATGTTAATGAGCTGTAAAGGGGATAACCACTTGATATCTCGTTGCCTTTTTCCCATCGTGAACGGCATAAAAAAAAAATAAATTAATTATAGTACAAGTGATCTAGGTTAACGATTTAGCAGACAATTTAATTGGGTTGTGGATCGATTTACTGGGTTGGATTCGTCTTACTGCAAATGGGCCGGATATGGTTGTGTAGTTGGGTCGGGTTGTTGAGGAAGGAATAAGGAAACCAATAAATATATAGGTTATAAGGTATAATTCGGATGTATAATTAAGAAAAATGAAAACAGTTCAACGGTTGAGGGTGTTTGGTGTTAGCAGTGACCGAGAGGTCTCGGGTTCAAGCCCGGACAACGTTGATTATTTTTTTTAAAGCTTATTTGGAAGGTAGTATATCTTTATCTATTATTATTATTATTATTTTTATATTAACAAAATTAATTAGATTAATATTATTATTATCATTAATAAAATATCACTAAAAATCATCATTATTATTATTAAGATTAAAATTATTATTTTTATTATTAAGAGAATCATTATTGATAAAATTTTCATTAATAACAAAAACCATTATCATTAGAAAATATCATTTTATTAAATTTATTTTTGAACTTACTTAAGTTGAAAAGAATAAATATTAACTATTTATTAACAAGCTAGAAATGAAAATATAAAGTATAATACTAAAAAAAAAAAAATTAATATATATACCTACTTGATTATATTATAGGTTTTAATATATATACTTGATTTAGGTTCGTGAATCCGAGGCCAACCTTATAATTGATCAATGGTGTTATATGTATTTTTACTACAAAATACATTAGGTGAGTATATAGTCCCCTTTTAAACCTTAAATATTTTTGGACTGAGAATACATGCGCTATTTTTATAAATGATTTACGTTATGGACATAAGTGACTAAAATTACGTTCTACATGGGTTCGAATCAAAAATCCCCTAGCTTGGTAACTTTAACTATTGGTTTATGAACTGGTAGGCGCGAATCCTAAAGATAGATCTATCGGGTTTTACACCCCCACCCAGATGTTGTTCTAGTAAACTAGAAGAACGGGTGTTTAGTACTTCGAGGTTAACGGAACGCACTTGATTCGGTGCACATATTATATAACTCAGGGGTACACACTCTTGTTAAGGCTAGTTACCGGGTGCCCACTGCTTGGAATACTTTTCATACACTTGCGTGTCACACCCCCAGTTAGGGCCTGGGTGAAATGTGACTTAATATCAAATCAACCAACATATTATAATATACGAGAACAATACTAAATGATAAAACAAACTTTATTGAGCACGCAGCGAAAAATGAAACGTAGTTACAATGATAGGAATAACAATAATGGAAATGTTCACATGCAGAAGTAATAAATGCGATATCTCTTGATCCTATGTCCAAGTAGCATCACATAAGCAGTAAGTATAAGAGCTTGAATCAAACAGCACCTGAGACAAAACATGCTAAAGTGTCAACCAAAAGGTTGAGTGAAGTTCATAGGTTTAACAAATAAGTTTGACCGTTTGTTTTAGACCACAAGATTTAATTTGTAAGGTTGATCTCCCGCAGGATCAAAAAGTTATGCCAGTGCGTGATATTTAGACTAAACGTTCAAGTTTGCCCCATGACAAGTTGTGTCTGTCCTTGTCGGTTTAAATTTCATTATCAAGTAATACAAAGACTGAGTCAAATGTATCGGGGACGTTACTCCCGATAGGCCTACCCCCAATAAATAAGCATGCCGCAACACTTAAAAATATCACTGTAGGGACTTAGTCGGACATAGCCGGGTATAGCATAGTTTTAGCAGTTGGTACTTGTGTCTAAATTGTAAATAGTAAAAGCAGCATGTGTCTCACCCCAAATAAATTAAATAAGTTTGCTAGCAATAAAGAGTGGGGCTATGAATTCACCTTAGTAAGTAGAGAGAGAGTTATTCCTCAGAATAGAGAGTTGAACGAGTGAGCAGGAAAGTCAACCTATTGACATTTAAGAGTAGTTAAGTGTTTTGCCCATGTTTAAGTTTAAGTATGTGTTTAAGTATAGTTTGTTTTACTAAGTTTCTATTCCTAGTAAGTTACTATTTTTATAAAGTTTCTATTTTTAGAAAGTTTCTTATTTTACTAAGTTTCTATGACTAGAGAGTTTCTACTTTTATGAGTGTTTCCATTTTAGGATACTTGCCGTATTAGATAAGCTTCCAATCACCCCTTTCCCTTCGAATGGCTAATTTAGATCTAGGGGCTTGAGCCATAGGACCCTTTAAATCGGAAGTCCAAACCCTCTGCCTAGAATCTCGTAGAAACCATTCGTCAAGAAAGTTCGAAGATCTATACATCTCTAATACATATCCCAAAATATTTTTGTGCTACAATATAAGTAGTAGGTTATAGGTGCTAGTAATAGTAATAGTGTATACATGTTAAGTACTAGTATAAGTAGTATTAGGGTTTAAGGTTTTAATATGTATATGTATATATAATTCGTATATATACATAAAAATATTTTTTTTTTTACATGTATATATGTATATATAAATCTAGGAGTGTTTATGTATATACTTATGAATAACAAGTTTATAATATGAATATGAATTAACAAAGATTAAAGTTTATGTAAATAGTTTAGGGTTTATGTTATACCTTTGAAGATTCAAGATAATTAACAAAGAAAAGATGAACACGATGAAGATGGAAGATCAAAGCCTTAAAAATCTTGAAGAACTCCTTGAAGATTCTTGAAGAACACGAAGAACAAGCTTGAAGATCCGAATACCACAAGAGAGGGAGAGGGAGAGATTGTTTTTGAGAGAGGATTTTGGTGTGATTTGTGAATGAGAAACTAGGAGTTTATATAGTGCAAGTATTAGAGTGTTAGTCAACATAAGGATGTTCTAATTAATGATTTTATTTTATTTTATAATTTTTAGTCAACAATAGGTGGTACTAGTTTATATATATATTATTTTAATTTTTAGTCAACATAAGGATGTAATTGTTTAAGATTCTTTAGTCTCATTATTATTACTATTATTACTATTATTATTTTTTACATTTACTACATGATAAGTATTATTTTCTTTTTACTAATTCATGACTTGTATATATTTAGTTCTCAATTGTTTTATTATTTATATAAATGTCAATTTTTATTTATTACTTATAGGTTATCAGTTATAATATTACATAAATGCATAAATTTTAATTAGCAGTGAGTGTCGACTAACAGTTTATTATTTTCATCTTTTATTAACTTGTCAATTATTGCACAAAGTTAATTAATATGTTTTCTAACTCTTAATACTTAACAATTGTTGATTAAAGTTTAATCATTAAGTTTTGATTATATTGTTTGGGCATTTAATATTGGAAAAATATATAATGGAAAAATGAGGGTCGTTATAGTACCTCCCCGTTATTGAAAACTTCGTCCCGAAGTTTTTAGGTAGTTTTCTCGTTTGCATCAGCAGTTGAGAAGAGATGGGGATATTTCCGTTTCATATGGTCTTTGCGTTCCCAGGTATATTCGGGGCCTCTACGCGAATTCCACCGGACTTTAACGATAGGTATATTGCTTTTACGCGTTTGTTTGACCTCTCCTTCCATGATTTCTATAGGTTCTTCAACGAAGTGCATTTGCTCATCAATGCGGACATCATCCAGAGGAATAACGAGTGTGTCATCGGCAAGACACCGTTTAAGATTTGAGACATGAAACACATCATGTACTTGACTAAGTTCGGTTGGCAGTTCTAATCGGTATGCCACGGGACCGACTCTTTTAGTGATTGTGAATGGTCCAACATATCGTGGACTGAGTTTACTTCGCTTACCGAAGCGGACAACACCTTTCCAAGGGGATACTTTCAACATGACTTTATCTCCAACTTGGTATTCGATGTCTTTTCGTTTCTTATTGGCATAGCTTTTCTGTCGGCTACGGGCAGTTTCTAAACGTTGCTTGATTTGAACGATCTTTTCGGTAGTTTCGTGAATAATTTCAGGACCAGTTAAATGTCTGTCCTCAAGTTCATCCCAACACAAAGGGGATCTACACTTCCGTCCATATAAAGCTTCAAAAGGTGCAGCCTTAATGCTGGAGTGATAACTGTTATTATAAGAAAATTCAACCAAAGGTAGATGTCTATCCCATCCTTTGCCGAAATCGATTGCACAAGCACGTAGCATATCCTCCATAGTTTGAATGGTTCGTTCACTTTGACCATCGGTTTGCGGATGATAAGCTGTACTCATGTCGAGTTGAGTTCCAAGAGCAGATTGTAAAGTTTTCCAAAATCTAGAAACAAATCGACTATCGCGATCAGAAATGATCGAGATAGGAACACCATGACGTGAGACGATTTCTTTAATATAAAGCTGTGTTAATCTCTCCATCTTGTCGGTTTCCTTGATTGGTATGAAATGTGCAGATTTAGTAAGACGATCAACTACGACCCAAATAGTATCGTTACCGTTCGAAGTCTTAGGTAACTTAGTAACGAAGTCCATAGTGATACCTTCCCACTTCCACTGCGGAATGTCGGGTTGTGTCAATAGACCAGAAGGCTTTTGATGTTCGGCCTTGACTTTCAAACAAGTGAGACACTTACTAACATAAGTAGCAATATCGGCTTTCATGTTAGGCCACCAGTAGAATTCCTTCACATCGTGATACATCTTACTGGAACCGGGATGGATAGAATATCTAGTCTTATGTGCTTCATCCAAGACTAGTTCGCGAAGATTACCAAAACGAGGAACCCAGATTCTATTGCCAAAGTACCGTGTACCATTAGCTTTCACTTGAAGTTGGTTCTCAAAACCAATAGGTCCTTCACCTTCGATAAGTGTCGGTCTAATAGCTTCCAATTGAGCTTCACAGATTCGTGAAATAAGATTCGATTTGATTTTTAGGTTTAAAGCACGAACACGTTTAATATCGTCTTTTCGACTAAGGGCATCTGCAACTACATTCGCCTTGCCAGGATGATATTTCAGCTCACAATAATAATCGTTCAATGTCTCGAGCCATCGACTTTGCCTCATATTCAGCTGTTTTTGATCAAAGATGTGTCGAAGACTTTTATGGTCAGTGTACACCGTAAAGTGATTACCATAGAGATAATGTCTCCATATCTTTAATGCAAATACCACGGCACCTAACTCTAGGTCATGTGTGGTATAGTTTACTTCATGTTTCTTCAACTGTCTAGATGCATAGGCGATAACCTTCTCTCGTTGCATTAAAACACAACCAAAGCCATGCTTTGAGGCATCGCAGTAAACAACAAAGTCGTCGGTACCTTCAGGTAAAGAAAGAATCGGGGCTGTGGTCAACTTCTCCTTCAGAATCTTGAAAGCAGATTCCTGTTCTTCGGACCACTCAAATTTCTTCCCTTTTTGAGTCAGCTTTGTAAGAGGTTTGGCAATGAGAGAAAAATCTTTTATAAACCTTCGATAGTAACCGGCAAGTCCCAAAAATTGACGAATATGCTTTGCAGTCTTTGGTATCTCCCAGTTCTGAATAGCAGTAATCTTAGCTGGATCGACATGTATTCCGTTTCTATCAACAACATGTCCGAGAAATTGTACGGTTTTGAGCCAAAACTCGCACTTAGAAAATTTAGCATAAAGTTGTTCCTTTCGTAAGAGTTCAAGAATCATGCGCAAATGTTGCTCATGCTCTTTCTCATTCTTCGAATAGATCAAGATGTCGTCAATGAATACGATGACAAATTTGTCAAGATACGGTTTACAAACACGATTCATGAGGTCCATGAACACGGCAGGAGCATTAGTTAAACCAAAAGGCATGACACAGAATTCATAGTGCCCATAACGAGTGCGAAAAGCAGTCTTAGGAATATCGGATTCCTTGACCTTGAGTTGGTGATAACCGGATCTTAAATCAATCTTTGAATAAACACTTGACCCTTGAAGTTGGTCAAATAGATCATCAATACGTGGCAACGGATAACGGTTCTTGATAGTAAGCTTGTTAAGTTCGCGGTAATCAATGCACATCCTTAATGTACCATCCTTCTTTTTAACAAACAGAATAGGAGCTCCCCAAGGGGACGAGCTTGGACGAATGAAACCTTTATCCAATAGTTCTTGGAGTTGGTTGGATAATTCCTTCATTTCGGAAGGTGCTAAACGGTATGGTGCTTTAGCAACAGGAGCAGCACCAGGAGTTAAATCAATTTGGAATTCAACTTGTCGAGGAGGTGGAATACCCGGAAGATCTTCGGGAAACACATCGGGAAAGTCTTTAACTACTGGTACATCTTCAATTCGCTTCTCTTTCGATTCAATCAGATTAACGTGGGCTAGAATAGCTGGATAACCTTTCATAAGGTATTTGCGGGTTTTAATACAGGAGATAATATTGAGATTGGAACCACTCTTTTCACCTTGGATAATAAGAGTCTCTCCATTTCCTAATGGAACATGAACGGTTTTATCGTAACACATGATCGCAGCTCTTAATGGACGTAACCAATCCATTCCAACTACGACATCGAAACTTCCTAGCTCGACCGGCAAAAGGTCTATCTTAAATTCTTTGCTGGCTAAGATTAGGTTGCAGTTTTTATAAATTTTATCAACTTTCATGATCTTTCCATTGGCTACTTCTACTAATCGTTTAGTTTCTAAGGGTTGAGGCTTTTCAGTAAATAGGGTACAAAATTCATTAGATACGTAACTTCGGTCGGCACCAGTATCGAATAAAATAGTTGCGTAGCAATTATTGACGAGATACGTACCCGTGATGACCTCATCTTCATCTCGGGCTTCAGCAGCAGTAATAACAAATGCACGACCCTTTGCAGCAGTAGTATTGGCTCCAGTAGCAGGATTATCTCTCTTCTTAGGGCAATTTGGACTAATGTGTCCCTTTTCCCCACAAGTATAACAAGTAGGAGGAGCTTTGGCAGGAACAATAGATTTATTCTTTGGAGGAGTCCTACACGTCTTAGCTACGTGTCCCACTTTCTTACACAACGAACAAGTGGCAGTGCACTGCCCCGGGTGATGCCTTTCACAACGAACACAAAAAGGATAAGTGCCCTTATAATTCGTCCTTGTACTATCCATAAGCTTTTTACTAACATTCTGAGTTGAACCTTGAGACGGCTCAAACTTCCTCTTACCATCATTACCCTTGGTTTCAACTTGCTTATTGGCCGACGCCCTTCTTCTCTTGGCCAACATGAGATTTTGTGCCATGAGAATCACAGCATCCAAAGTAACCTTCTCAGCAGCAATAACATTCCCTTGAACATCCTCGGGAAGACCTTCAATATACCGCTCAATTCTTCTAGCTTCAGTAGGAAACATTTCAGGACATAGAGTAGAAAGCTCCAGATAACGATTTGTATAATTCTCAATGTCAGTACCCTTGACCCTGAGTTCCCAGAACTCAGCTTCAAGCTTCTGAACTTGACTCCTTGGGCAGAATTTGTTGACCATCATACTTTTGAGTTCGTCCCATGGAATTGCATTAGCATTATCAATTCCTACGGACTTGGCATAAGCAGTCCACCAAGTTAAAGCATTACCACCCAACGAGCTAGTGGCATACTTTACTCGATCATCATCACCACAGTTGCAAATACGGAAAATAGATTCCATCTTTTCGAACCAACGAACTAGTTCGACAGCTTCTTCGTTTCCCTTAAAAGCGGGAGGGTGACAGTTTGTAAAGTCCTTGTAGGAACAAGGTTTTGGTTGAGTATTAGCATGATTAGCTTGGGCGTTGCCTTGGGCAGCAGCGAGTAACTGTTGGAATTGCTCAGTAGTTAACACAACGTTGTTAACGGTAGGTGCAGCTGGACGAACCATGATGTCACTACATAAAAGTGAACATATATTTGATAAGTTTAACAAGTTATAAGTTTGAGTAATCACAAGTATGAATAAACTAAAGTATTGATATCGCATGATATTAATAAAACACTTTATATTATTAGAACGAGGCATTAAATAAGCCTTTATTACACGATTCGGAAATAGAAATTGTTTAAGGCACAGCCTTTACATAGATGGAAAATAGGAAAAATAACTAGGAAATATTAAGATTGAAGTAGTCTTCATATTTCGTCTCCAACCTTCTTCATAAACTCCTCAACTTTCTCATTTTTCGACTTTTGTTTCTCATAGAGATACTCGAAGTTGTCATAAAGGTTGGTAACACGACTGTTTACGGCATTAGTGTTGTACTCTCTTATGGCAAGTTGTTCGTCGACTCGACCTTTCTCCATTTTCATTCGGACATCAACATCCTCCTTGAGGTAAGCAAGTGATTGCTTTCCCCAGCGAGTGTTGCGTTCTTCCTCGCACTTTAGCATCAGCAACTCCTTTCTTAGCTCGACGTTTTCTTTCATAAGTTTATTCATTCGACGATCCGCTCTTTCCATGTGGCGAAGTAGACCTCCAATGTTTCTCTCGGTATCGTTTCGTAATCTCATGATTTCATACTTAGGACCATCATAAAAAGGAGATCGGGCTCTCTTCCTTGATGGACCAACTTCTTCATGCCGTTTTCCCTTATCTTGGGTTCTCGGAGTTGGGTAGTATTGAGGAGACCCATGTGAATCTAAAATAGTATTCGGGCTATAATTCAGCGGTGGTGAAGCAGGATTATAAAGAGGACTTCGAACTGGTCTCGAAGTTGAAGAGTGTCCAACACCTACTTCGGTGGTAGGGTTGTGAGTTGCTTTGTTGGACTTGTTAACGCTTGAGCTTGACATCCTATCATTAGGAAAGAGACCTTGATTAGAATCTTTGAGTCAAGTTTATTAAAGCATAATTGTTAAGATTATACGACAATCCTAAGTGCTTTAAGTCCAAGGCAGGAAAGGTTATAGTTTCCTAGATTGCTAAGGCACCCTAGCTAACAAGTAAGGCACACATAAAAATGCAATCCTGGTTCTCTATAACAGCCTGGTTTGCTCTGATACCAATCTGTCACACCCCCAGTTAGGGCCTGGGTGAAATGTGACTTAATATCAAATCAACCAACATATTATAATATACGAGAACAATACTAAATGATAAAACAAACTTTATTGAGCACGCAGCGGAAAATGAAACGTAGTTACAATGATAGGAATAACAATAATGGAAATGTTCACATGCAGAAGTAATAAATGCGATATCTCTTGATCCTATGTCCAAGTAGCATCACATAAGCAGTAAGTATAAGAGCTTGAATCAAACAGCACCTGAGACAAAACATGCTAAAGTGTCAACTAAAAGGTTGAGTGAAGTTCATAGGTTTAACAAATAAGTTTGACCGTTTGTTTTAGACCACAAGATTTAATTTGTAAGGTTGATCTCCCGCAGGATCAAAAAGTTATGCCAGTGCGTGATATTTAGACTAAACGTTCAAGTTTGCCCCATGACAAGTTGTGTCTGTCCTTGTCGGTTTAAATTTCATTATCAAGTAATACAAAGACTGAGTCAAATGTATCGGGGACGTTACTCCCGATAGGCCTACCCCCAATAAATAAGCATGCCGCAACACTTAAAAATATCACTGTAGGGACTTAGTCGGACATAGCCGGGTATAGCATAGTTTTAGCAGTTGGTACTTGTGTCTAAATTGTAAATAGTAAAAGCAGCATGTGTCTCACCCCAAATAAATTAAATAAGTTTGCTAGCAATAAAGAGTGGGGCTATGAATTCACCTTAGTAAGTAGAGAGAGAGTTATTCCTCAGAATAGAGAGTTGAACGAGTGAGCAGGAAAGTCAACCTATTGACATTTAAGAGTAGTTAAGTGTTTTGCCCATGTTTAAGTTTAAGTATGTGTTTAAGTATAGTTTGTTTTACTAAGTTTCTATTCCTAGTAAGTTACTATTTTTATAAAGTTTCTATTTTTAGAAAGTTTCTTATTTTACTAAGTTTCTATGACTAGAGAGTTTCTACTTTTATGAGTGTTTCCATTTTAGGATACTTGCCGTATTAGATAAGCTTCCAATCACCCCTTTCCCTTCGAATGGCTAATTTAGATCTAGGGGCTTGAGCCATAGGACCCTTTAAATCGGAAGTCCAAACCCTCTGCCTAGAATCTCGTAGAAACCATTCGTCAAGAAAGTTCGAAGATCTATACATCTCTAATACATATCCCAAAATATTTTTGTGCTACAATATAAGTAGTAGGTTATAGGTGCTAGTAATAGTAATAGTGTATACATGTTAAGTACTAGTATAAGTAGTATTAGGGTTTAAGGTTTTAATATGTATATGTATATATAATTCGTATATATACATAAAAATATTTTTTTTTTTACATGTATATATGTATATATAAATCTAGGAGTGTTTATGTATATACTTATGAATAACAAGTTTATAATATGAATATGAATTAACAAAGATTAAAGTTTATGTAAATAGTTTAGGGTTTATGTTATACCTTTGAAGATTCAAGATAATTAACAAAGAAAAGATGAACACGATGAAGATGGAAGATCAAAGCCTTAAAAATCTTGAAGAACTCCTTGAAGATTCTTGAAGAACACGAAGAACAAGCTTGAAGATCCGAATACCACAAGAGAGGGAGAGGGAGAGATTGTTTTTGAGAGAGGATTTTGGTGTGATTTGTGAATGAGAAACTAGGAGTTTATATAGTGCAAGTATTAGAGTGTTAGTCAACATAAGGATGTTCTAATTAATGATTTTATTTTATTTTATAATTTTTAGTCAACAATAGGTGGTACTAGTTTATATATATATTATTTTAATTTTTAGTCAACATAAGGATGTAATTGTTTAAGATTCTTTAGTCTCATTATTATTACTATTATTACTATTATTATTTTTTACATTTACTACATGATAAGTATTATTTTCTTTTTACTAATTCATGACTTGTATATATTTAGTTCTCAATTGTTTTATTATTTATATAAATGTCAATTTTTATTTATTACTTATAGGTTATCAGTTATAATATTACATAAATGCATAAATTTTAATTAGCAGTGAGTGTCGACTAACAGTTTATTATTTTCATCTTTTATTAACTTGTCAATTATTGCACAAAGTTAATTAATATGTTTTCTAACTCTTAATACTTAACAATTGTTGATTAAAGTTTAATCATTAAGTTTTGATTATATTGTTTGGGCATTTAATATTGGAAAAATATATAATGGAAAAATGAGGGTCGTTATATTGCGAGTGTATTATGTTTATGAACATGAAATCTTGTGGTCCATTGTTATAACGCTGCTAGCATCAAATCTATATATCTCACCAACTTTATGTTGACTTTTTAAAGCATGTTATTCTCAGGTACGAATTAAGTCTTCCGCTGTGCATTAGCTCAAATTAAGGATATTACTTGGAGTCGATCATCGCAATGGGACCAACTGTTGATGACTTCGTTCGGGAGGATTAGTTCGGGTTACTACATATACAAATAACCTTACTTGCCCTTGTGTTTTCATTAAGAAAACAACATCCGGATATGTGATCATAGCTGTTTATGTTGATGATCTTAACATCATAGGTACAAATAAAGAGATCTATGAAGTCATTCAACTTCTAAAGAAAGAATTTGAAATGAAAGATCTCGGAAAAATCAAGTATTGCCTTAGTTTACAAATTGAGCATATGCCTAATGGTTTACTTGTACATCAAACAACATATACTGAAAAGATTTTGAAACGTTTCAATATGGACAAGGCAAAACCATTAAATACTCCTATGGTTGTTAGATCACTCAATGTTGAAACTGATCCATTTCGTCCATGTGAAGATCATGAAGATATTCTTGGACCATAAGTATCATATCTTAGTGCAATTGGAGCTCTTATGTATCTTACAAATTGTACAAGACCTGACATTTCTTTTGCAGTTAATTTGTTGGCAAGGTTCAGCTCTGCTCCTACCAAAAGACACTGGAATGGGATCAAACACATATTTCGATACCTTCGAGGAACTACTGATTTAGGATTATTTTATTCTAACGAATCAAAACAAGATTTGGTTGGTTATGCTGATGCAGGTTATTTATCTGATCCACATAAAGCTAAATCTCAAACTGGATATGTATTTCTAAATGGAGGTACTGCAATATCATGGCGTTCTCAAAAACAAACACTTGTTGCTACATCATCAAATCATGCCGAAGTGATTGCATTACATGAAGCTACTCGGGAATGTTTTTGGTTGAGATCAATGACACAAATCATTACTGATTCTTGTAGACTAGAACGCGATAAAAGTCCAACAATTATCTATGAAGATAATGCAGCTTGCATAGCACAGATGAAAGAAGGGTATATCAAAAGTGACCGAACCAAACACATACCTCCTAGATTCTTCTCATACACTCAAAATCTCATTAAGGACAACGAGATTGAAATGAGATATGTTCAATCCAGCAAAAACTCTGCTGATCTTTTCACGAAAGCACTTCCAACTGCTATTTTCAGAACACACGTTCATAACATTGGCATGAGACATGTTCAAAAGATGTAACAACCGAAGCGATGTCTACTTGAGGGGGAGTCAACTCCATGCTGCACTCTTTTTCCCTTAGCTAAAGTTTTTCCCACTGGGTTTTCTTTAGCAAAGTTTTTAACGAGGCAGTAACTTACAGTTGATCTTCAACAAACAAAATTGCTATCCAAGGGGGAGTGTTATAGTATATAAATATATATATATAAATGGATAGTCAATTATCGATACACAAAAGTAATATTATTGTATTACCTAAACTTGTGATATTTTTGCTATAAATAGCCATGAATGCAAGCATTAAACTTGCACCATTTCTCACACTTACAAAGTGTTTCTTTCTTTCTCTCCATTATCATCTTTGTTCTTACACTTCATTATTAGTATTCTTAATCAAGAATCAAATCACTAAAGGTAGTTATAAACCTACTGAATTATAACATCAAGAATCAAACCACTAAAAGTAATTATAAGCCTACTGAATTATAACACTTAACAACTAATCTAACAACTACTTACTGCCACATGTCCATGCTTAACAAACTAATAACAACATTTCTAATTAGCATGTGCTTAATTCCTTCTACCGGTCTATTTGGGTGGGTCTGAGCATGCTCTTATTGTTTTATGATTTGACTTCCTTGTTTGACTAATTTCCAATCCTATCATATAAAAAAAAAAAAAAAAAAAAATGGTAAAGATAATAATGTAAATTGATTGATATTTACACCTTTCCTAATAATCATAAATAATGAATGATATTTTAACTAGTTAAGTATATTATCTAAAACTAATGAATTACTGTCAACTTACACGTTTAAGATTTAAACTATGAATATATGTAAAAAAGAGATGCAAATCAATAACGACATAGACTCTCAAGTATTTATTAAGCTTTAGGTTGCTGGAGTGCATGACCAAACACCGATGCAGAAAGAAATGACAATAATAACAGCAAATGATCAAATTATGTATAGCCACCATACAAATTTATGTGCCATCGACAAATATTTGACAATAGTTGTGAAAATTGAAGGATGGAGTCAAACAAAGAGTTTATCTGAAGGCTGCAGTTGAAGGTAAAAATAGAGAAAGTTGTTAATTAATCACGGGCCTTGACGATGAAATTTTGACGGCTGATTGGGTTCATAACCACCGGAGGACCTGCTACGCGAGGCCATGCCTGCAATTTCTTGTCAGTCTCTTCCCACCATTCCTTGTTTGAAACTGTGGATGGAGTGGTACCTATTACACCACACATTACATATAAGCATGCATGTATTGTACACCAATCTTAAAGAAAATCATAAGGAAAACACAAATAATGTCTAAAAAGGAGAGATTCCGGTGTGAAACAATGTACTCTGCAACTTCAATTTAAACAATACTCATTTTTTCTGTTATAATGGTTAAGGTTAATATTCAGGGAGGGTTAAACTGGGAATCTGCTCGGATAAGATTGAGCCAAAAGATAAGCCCTTTTCCTTAACTTACTAAAAAAATCATCACATAAGAACATAAGATAGGGCCAACCAACAAGAACATTCAGAAAATGTAACGTCCAACACATTTACTGGCTACTTCAGCTTGGCCAGTTTGAACCCTTTAAAGATGAAACAAAAATAAAATTGACACAGTTATCAGTGAAAAAGATGGATAACTGTATCCATAATAGATAAAAGATCAAAATATATCATATCGCATACATGGTACAACATATATAAAGTGAGCTAAGTGACGGATAAATAGCGTTGTATGAAAATTTCAGTCCATCGAGATGGTAACATACCTCCAAAAAGCTTCTTGTCAGAAATAATATAATCGCATGTGAATGCAAGTACAAATGATCCTGCAAGAGCACCGACAATCTTGGCCCCAGTCATTTCTTCACACTTAAGCATCAAAATAAATAACATATCAGCCACAACAAACACGAACAGATGTACATAAGATTGTAACGACACTCAAGTTAGACATATCATAAGTTGAATAATAACTTAGGATTTAATGGCATGATAGCGTTATTGAACTTAATAACTAAACACAGTCTAAAGGTATATTCCTACAAATTTAGATAATTCTTTCTAGTTTTCTTCATTTCTTGTCCTCCAATTAGCCCCAAGCCATATGAGAAAGAGCAAATCTAGGGAAAGAAACATGTGTTGATTGCAATCAACCTGTAAGCTATCATTTGTAGCAATTAAACCAATTAAGTTGAAGAGTCAATACAGGTCCATATGCCTCATTAAAAGCCTAAGCAAAGTAAGACGCCTACGGAAGTGTTCCGTCTATAACCTAAAGTTCCTAGTTCCAACATTGATGGAGATCTACCTAAAACATATAACTGAATAGCATATCTACTAATCGTTGTAATTCATTTCAGAATAAACATCATATCCTTGGACCACTACTGCATTATTTGATGTAGCTGTTAGTCAACAATCTGTTGTCTTTTTCTTTAAACTTTGAAAATATAGATATATTTAATGCATATTGTTCACATAATAATCAGAGTTTTCAATATAGCTAATCAGACAGTTCAATTGGCCAAACAATATAACACTTTGGGTAAATATAAATACAGCACAAATGAAACCAATCAAACGCAAGTGATGATGTCAGATCAGATCTGACAACAATCATTCTTTAAGAAATATAAACAGCAGCAGTTTACAAACATTTTCTGAATATTGCAAAAAAAAAATTGATGGCTTTCCTAAACTTGAGTGGAAATAGGGCAAACTAAATCCATCAAAATGCAGAGAGTAATAAAAAATAATAAGAGTTGAACACAATTCACATTTGATACAAGAGACTAATTTCATTTGATCGGAATCATGATCATGATAAAGCATGAAAAAACAATAGATATTAGATTTAATTATCGAAAGCGGATTGATTTCATTTATCAAAGTAAGCTACCTGTGAAACTGTTTACGCTCACCGATGGATTTATCAAAAACCTGTAGTAATAATAATAATCAATGAAAGTTAAATCAAATTTAACAATATCACCACGAAGATGGATGAATCTATCTATTCTATACATACAAATAGAAGAAAACAGGGATATCGAAATAATACCGATTTCTGAAGAAAGAAAAAAAAATAATACCGATTTCTGAAGAAAGAAATGAAGATCCGTTGATGTGTTAGGGTTTCGAAGTTGTAATTTGGATGCAGTTTGACCCGGATATATTTAGCAGTTGACCCAAATACAATTGTATCAAATACGAAAACTGTCCTTTTTTTTTTTTTTTTTTTTTTAACCTAGGTATGCAAACGGTCAACTTGACTAATCCAGGGTGACTACTCGCTACGCGAGCAGCCTGGAGTCATTGCAGGCGAACCTCCGTGGTCATGAGTAAATAACTGTGGGTGCCTTGAATCGAACCCTTGACCTCCACTATGAAAGGCCAGGCAGGGTCTTAACCATTCAACCACCACACTCATGATTACGAAAACTGTCCTTTGCTTGGTACATTTTGCAATTTGACCCACCACTTTAAGTTTTTATTTTTTCAACTAAAAAACTACTAGTTTATATCCCGTGACTTGGAATTAATTAATATACTAATATACTAATAATTAATTTTATTTAATACTAATAATTCATTTGTCTTTCATATTAATTAATAATTAATATTAATAATTAATAGCTAATTTTTTTTTAACGGCAAAGATATACTCAAAAAACAAGAAAAAAGCCTAGTAAGGAGCTAGGAAAAAAATTAAGGTGATTGTAACCACGAAATCCAATTTATAGAAGACTGAGAATACATGTGTTATCTCGAAAATAACCAATTAAAATAATTAATAGCTATAGTTAATTCAAATTAAATGGTTGAAAGATAAGAGAGACAAATTTAATATTATCATGGTAAATTTAAAATCTTTAAGATTAATTACGCATATTTTTCTCTATTTTTTTCATAGATATATAAATTAAATTATAGGTTAGAGTAGATGGATCCACATTGGGGGATGATTCTCACACACACTTTTTTGATCCTCACACACCAATTGATTATTATTAGAAGAGTAAAAGGTTAAAATAGGTGTGTGGGGATCAAAAAAGTGTGTGTGAGAATCATCCCCCATCCACATTAGCTAAGAATTACCATTTTTTAAAATGACTATTTTCAATTGAAATTTAACGTTCATCTACTTTCTGACTATACATATGTTGAGTGTAAAGATGGAACGAAATCGAAAAGGAAAGCAGATACATGTGCTCCTCGTGGAACACAAGTTGTTGTTTGTGGATCGTGATTCGTGAGCCTGAAGCTGGTATCCCGAATATGGAGATCAAAATGCGAAAAAGTGCGTTGAACACTCAAAGTTATGGAGATCGCCGTTTGGAAGCTTGAGATCACGTTTAGTTTGTGACTTCGCGAATTGCAAAGTGAAGTTCGCGAAACGGGAGGATGGACGTGTTCAGCAAGTGTTTTTGTTTTGGATATTATTTCGTTTTTCACCTATAACTTGTAACCTAAGCACCTATGAAAATTAATAATAACTTCTCTCTTGTTTGACCGTGGACTAAACCAATCGCAAGATTGGATATATCACGTTAAATACTTAAACTAGTTTTATCAGCCCGTGCGTTGCAAGGTATTGTACATATTACCATCCGATAACGTTAATATTGATATTTTATCAAGTATATAATACACTTACAATGAAAAAATCATTTATTATTAATAATATTTACATCAAAAGTGTTAGTATTGAATACTCACGTGAGGCCGTCATTGCACGACAGTTGTATAAATTAGTATTCGATAACGTCACTATTGATATTTATCAAATATATATCATAATTACGATAAACCGTTTATTACTAATAACCTTTGTATCGAAAATATTACTATTGAATACCAACACATAGATTATGAGCTCATCAGGGCCGTCTCAACAATTCGAAGGCCCAAGGCAAAAACAAAAATGGGCCCTTTAATTTTTTAATACATATAAAAACATAATACTTAAATTTATCAATTTGTATAGACTTACAATGCATTTAACTATTTAAAATAACAATAATACAACTTTAATCGACAATTTTTATTTAACTAAATAGAATATTTTGATATATATATTTAAAATTTTGGCCCTTCAAACTTTTTGAGCCCTAGACGGTTGCCTATCTTGCCTATGTCCAAAGACGCCTCTGGAGCTCATTTATGTGACATATTGTTTATTTAAAAATATAAATATAGTAGCCTTTAATAATTACAATATTAAATTTAATGAGTAATAATTAAAGCTTGAAGTCGTACGATATTGCGATGATCGCTCCAAATCCATATGGACGAACACGTCATTCATCGATTTCATTGCGATGTATTTGACCTCTATATGATACGTTTTGTAAACATTGCATTCTTTTGAAAAGGCACACCATAAATGAATATTTAAATCAAAGGTTTTCGACATCTGATGATTTCTACATATAGACAATCACCGTAAATAATAGTTTACAATAGTACTTTCGTTCATCGAAACTATTCCGTATAAGGATTCATTTACTCGGTTGGTAATATTCAAAAATCCATTTTATCAATCTCGTAAACAAGTTGTTTAAATCTTAATTGCAGATTCAAAAGCAATTTTAATTAACGTCAGTCATAATTCAGTTGATCATATCTTTTAATCCGTTCATCGAAACTATTCGGTGTCTAAATGAAAAGTTACTGATTTTTCGCCAGCTTTCCAAAAACATGTATATCATATACCTTTTACCAGTAATATTTGTATTTAATTCGGGATTCATTATAAACTGTTTAACGACAAAATTTAGCATACAAGCATGTATAAATATATATACTCGAGCACTAGACATGTATACACTATTAATATATATAAAAGATAAAATATGAGTGCTTACGTATCAGTATTGAGATTCAATATTGTAGGAAAGTACGTAGACGTAACGGAGATGATAAACACTAGATTTGATTCACAAATATACCCCCGAACATTACCCATAACTTCCTTGGCAATAACCCATAATTTCCTTAGCTCTATCCCGCTCGAAAACATATTTTGAAAGTGACACGCTCATGACCTCGTCGTAGTATTTTATGTATAAATAATAATACTCATACTACTAATAATAATATTAGGATTAATAATAATAATAATAATAATAATAATAATAATAATAATAATAATAATAATAATAATAATAATAATAATAATAATTATTATTATTATTATTATAATATAAATATATATAGAGATCAGAGAGATAGTTTGATGAAAATATGAAATGAATTCGGCACCAGACTTCGCATTTTATAGTACTTGGCCTGCAATCTCAGCTCATGCGATCGCATGAGAAGAGTATGGGGAACTCATGCGACCGCATGAGGTCCCTGTCCAGCTCAAAATGTGGTTTGTCACTTTGTTTGTCGACATATTAATTTAATATATATATTTAAGACTATATTTTAACAAAGGTACGAGTTACGAAACGAAAAGTACTAGTTTTCTCAGCGTACGAAAGGGCGTTCGAAAAACCGGAACCGGGACATAAGTCGAGTGACAACGTACGACTTATCGGAACAAAAATTACAAGTCAACTAATGAATTCTAGGTGAATTCCTAGGATTTTACGTTCAATGGTAATGAACGCATTGAAAATAGGGTTTCGGAAAACAAATCGGTTTGTAATTTTGATCAATAAACTATATCACTCAAAGTGTATCTTAAACTTTCGAGTGTTTTGGTCATTTACTTCTATAAATCATCGTCTCGTAGTATATACATATACATTTTCATTTTGAAATAGTGTTTTACTGTAACAAAGTTACTGTAGCAAAGTTTTTTTTAACTGTAGCAAATAGTGATTTTCGAAAACACTGTAGCTTTTCGGGTACTGTAGCAATTCGAAAATACTGTAGCAAATTAGTGTTTTACTGGTTCATCTTAAACATTTTAGTTAACTTATCTAAATATCAATCGAATCAATAATCGAATGTTACTATCGTTTACTAAATAACTTGAAATCATGTATATATATATATATATATATATATATATATATATATATATATATATATATATATATATATATTGTTCGTGAATCTTCGAGAACAGTCAAAGAATAATTGATTACATGAATATAGTTCCAAAACTTTGAGACTCAGCATTACAAACTTTGCTTATCGTGTCGAAAACATTAAATCATTTAAAGATAAAGTTTAAATTTGGTCAGAAATTTTCGGGTCATCACAGTACCTACCCGTTAAAGAAATTTCGTCCCGAAATTTAAGCGAGGTCGTCATGGCTAACAATAGAAATGTTTTCATGACGAATATGAGTTGATAAATAGAATTTTATCACCGTTGAATAATATGGATAAAACAATCCGATTTCTCGAAGCGTATGAGAGAAGTTATCGTAAAAGAGTGAAATGAAAGAATAGAGATTCGTCTTAACTTTTGACGTAGTTACGATTGATTTCCGGAATTTTAAGGAATAGAAAATCTTCATAATCTAAATAAGATTTGATTCTTCGAAATTTAAGGAAATTAAGATTTCCTTTAAATGCGTAATCTGCCTCGATTGTTATGTCTAATATTTTGTTATAAATTAACCACTTCCGTTTCATTATTTTCACCACTCCTATATCTTCTTCCTTATTTCATACCTCCAAAAGATTGTGAAATGCTTAATCCAGTTCTGATTCTTGATATTTTCTTGGCTATCGTATCCTTCATTCTTCTTTTTCATCTACCATCAGAGGAAGTTATTTTCTTCTACTATTACCTTGGGGTTATAGTATTTTTCATTCTCCCGTGTCTTTATATTGCTATACGCATTGATATACATGGTTTGTAATTTCTGGGTTGTTATAGGGCTTTATATTTTCCATTATATTTTGGAGCTTCATGCTTTCGTTTTCTCTTCCAGACTTTAAGTCAAGCAAATAATGGTCCAGAATTCGTAGGTATGAATTTCGGAATGAACATAATTAATGTTCTAAGAAAGAAACGGTAATAGCACAATCTGACTTGTCAAATTACCAGAATACCTCGAAAAAAGACTGAATCATTAAGAAAATATTTTCTTGATAGTTTAGAGGTTAAATAGAATGAAAGAGTTATGTAACATGGTTCATGATGAGGGTGGGATCTGTGAACCTTTATCACGTTCCATTAGAAACTCAGCATGACTTACTGTAATATAATTACGTTGATCAAGTGTCATTATATTATACTAATTCATGCTTCAGTTCCCAACACTACTTCAAAACATTCATATTTTAAACTTGAAGGTTTCAGAATTTAGAAACTAAAATAGTTTCTTTTACTATGTAATACAGATAGCGCGAGACGATAAATAATTTTGGATAATAATAGTTACGAAAATATTTTCAGAAATATCGAGGATATTTATAATGAAAGATATGATAATATCTTAGAATTTCTAATATCAGAGGATGATGCGGAAAATCTGTCTGTGAAGGTTTAGAATAAGAAGTAAGGTTCTTACTAATGGTTTCAGTAGACACTGAATCATTTTAATTCTTTGAAGGTAGATTTCGTCCTTGTGATTTGTCTACAGCTTCCTTCATACTTTGCTCAACCCGTTTTTCAGTACCAAATTTTCTCTTTTTCTCAGTTTTACCACCATACTATTTTTTATCATCAAATTTTTGACTGTTAAGGTCGTTTACAGTTTTTGCTGCTTCATCAAGATTGTTCCAACTTTCAGAGA
The DNA here is from genome assembly GCF_046630445.1 of Rutidosis leptorrhynchoides. NCBI lineage: Eukaryota > Viridiplantae > Streptophyta > Magnoliopsida > Asterales > Asteraceae > Rutidosis > Rutidosis leptorrhynchoides. The sequence continues at coordinate 373,606,980 of NC_092341.1, read as the reverse complement.
ACTAGTTCATAGTTTGGGATGTTTTTTAGAAACTTCACATTCAAAGTATGTAAGTCTAGAAGATAGATGTTATCTATATATAACTGTTGTCGTAGAAAATGCTGCGAGATTCAAAATACTGATTGCTAATTCCTGGTAGTTGTTATGGCAATTACCGTTACAAGATGTGGATGAGTACATGATAGGGTTTCAATGAGCATAAGGATTTTTCGGAAGGTCAAGGATAAATGAAGTTGTTGGTAAATTTACTGCTAATGTGGTGGAACATAAAAGGTTCCCCAGTAACAAAAACGTATATGTCAAAGTTATAATAAGGTTAATCTGAAAAGTCGAATTTGACTGGTTGGAAGTGTGATAAAACTGGATACTTTAAAAAGGGATTGCAAGGTTATTTTCGGTAAAAATAACGCTAAAGGATCTTGCACAGTTTTGAAGTCAAAGTATAGCTTTGAAAGATGTAGAGATCTAAGAATGATGTCACCGGTTCAGAGTTATGACTTGGATTCTGATCCGTCAATATCAGAATATGTAATTGAATTTGTATAAAAATGATTGTATATCGTTGTGAGCATAGTTAATAATTTTTGATTCAAAGTTGAAGAATGTACTGTGTAACATATTAATTGCGAACTTAAATATTTCTCGGGTATTACCTACCCGTTAAAGATTTCACAATTAATATTTTGTACAAAAGAATTTTTATTACCTTCTTTATGAAAATATATGTATGTATATTTTCTTCAGATGTAATACAGATTTAATGAGTTAATATCATATTAAGCTCATTTGATTTTCGGCTTGACTTAGAAATGATTAATCTTTAAATATTAAAGATTACATAATCTTTGCGGAGTATTTCGCTAATGAAATCAATACTTCATTATTTATTCTTATTGATATTCCTTGGTGAAGAATGTTGATGCTAGGGGAAATTTTGTGAACTTTACAAGGCACAGATGATGTTTTCTAGAAAGTTTCGAGTACATCAAAAATGAAAATGTAAAATCAATTATGTAATTGAATAATACATGATATTGCTCAATAACATCATATATATCTATCGCAATATCGTGTAAAAATGCTCTAGAATCAAGGATAATGAAGGCGTTTCTACAAGTAATAGGCCAAGATGTGCAAATTTGTATCGGAGAGTAATTTATATAGAATTTTGATGATTTATGACCTTGGTTGATCCCGATACAAGTTAAGGTCTAATTTATGCTCTAAAATGGTAAAACAAGACTCCAAAGGTGTTAGGCTTCGTCCAAATGAAAGAAGATTGAAAAGAAAACGAAACAGCAACTTTCAGTACATCGGGACGCCGTCCAATAATGTGGGACGCCGTCCTTCCTTTCAAACTGGGACGCCATCCGGGCTTTTGGGACGCCTTCCAGACCTTAACAACGGGACGCCGTCCAGCATTCTGGACGCCGTCCAGAAGTAGGTTTCAGCCTACTTTTGCCTTTTGACCTACTTTCTCCACTTTAAAACCTACTGATTGAGGAACTGTTTTATCACATACGAAACCAGAGGTTACTGAGACGATTTTGGAAGCAAATTTGGTGAACTCCAAGCTCTTGGAAGAGGATCAACATCAAGTCTTCAAAGATCAAAACCTTCTCCATCCAAGATTCATTCTCTAGTAGGTTGTTTTCTTGTTCTCCAACAATGAATTCTACTTATCAGTTGATTTTTATTTTGTTTGTAATTATGATTGTTGGCTAAACTCTATAATGTTCATCTAGATAAATAACTGAGATGTTGAATGTTTACTTTTGATTGATTGTTATTATGCACGATAGTTTGATGTTTGAATACAAGAACCATTCTTGTTAAAGCTTAATCCTTTCGATTCAACTAGTTGATATGTTCATTTGATTAAGAAACATCATCTTGTTAAATTAATGTATTGATTTACATCTAGTGACATGTGTTTATCCATCTTTTACCAAAAGGGATAAGTTGAGTTCAAATGGTTAGTTTATATAGGGATGTAAGAACGACTCTTGTAGATACTTTCGGATAGCCTAATTGATATGTGTAGTTATATAGGTGAACGATCAATTCCCTAGATTATGTTATACATATTTTCATTACTCGATTCCATATAACTAATAGGTGTTAATAATTTGCCTTATCTAGTGACGTTTATAGGGATCTTATTACCACACTAAATTGATTACTTGGGTTGGGTGAATTGAGCATTTAACCGGACCAAGGGAATGAACTAGGCTAAATCATAAGTTGACATAGGAGTGGATCATGATCAACACACCATTGACTTGATCATTCTTCAAGTCTTTAGACTAGTTGAATTAGTTGATTACAAATAGGAGGTCTTAGATGACAAGAACATCACTTGCGTCTTGTAATCCCGTTTGAGTGTTTACTCAAGACTACTCTTGGTGAACCGATCAATTAGTTCTCGTGCATAACCAATCAATCCGGTCTTAATCTTAAATAACATTCAACATCGAGGGTAAAAAGTCTAGATGAGCATTTTTCCTTAAATTGATATCAAATCTATCTTACTTGCTTTCTTTGCACTTATTTTCGTCTTATAAACTTAAAAGACCAAAAATATTGTTTTTACATTTAACCTTCTCTGATTTGGCTAAATCGTTAAATAGCCACCAAAATATAAAACTTGTACCTTTAAGTTTCATTTACTTAGTTAATCATAATATAGTTTCTAATTCTAGTTTGGCTAATACAACTGTCCTTGGAACGATACACGGAACTAAACCAGTTACTATACTACTACACGATCGGGTACACTGCCTGTTAGTGTGTAGCCATCTTTAATCGGTATTTTTCCATACTATTTCATATAACAATTCATATACCACTTTTCGCACATCAAGTTTTTGGCGCCGCTGCCGGGGACAGTTTAGTGTCAAAATAGAATTATTGACTAATTTGTGATTAAGTAGTTTCTTAATTATTTTAAATTATTAATAGTCTTTGAATTTTAGCCTTATAGAATCGATGCATTTAATAGTTTTGTTAGTTGTGTGATTGACAGATTTTAGGTTGCATATGCCACATACCCGAAGTTCAGATTCTCCATTAATTACGCCGCTTACGGAACCTGATAGAAAGCTTGGTAGGATCCCGAAAGAAGTACTTGAACTTTTTGAATCTTCATCAAAACAGGAAACTTTTGATACAGAATCAAGTACAACCAAGCCGAGATATTCTGAATTTGGTGAGCCCGTTCCTCCTCCAAAATTTGAAATGGAAGGAGAAAGACCGTTGATACCAAGACAATCAATGGCAGCAAAGATGAAGGCAACCCGAACCGGACAAGGTAGTGCCATTACTCCGCCCACTGGTGAGGTAAATTTTGAAATAAAAGGACCTATTCTTCAAATGATTAATAACAGGTGTCAATTTAATGGTGGTCCGAATGAAGATGCAAACGAACATATTCGTCTCTTTCAAGAGATATGTCTTCTTTTCAAACTTAAACCAGACACTGACCAGGCCATATTTTTAAGACTTTTCCCATGGACACTCCACGGGGAAGCACGAAGTTGGTTAGATTCATTGGCCGAGGCTACGATAGAAACTTGGGATGGTATGTTGGAAAAATTTCTTAAGAAATATTTTCCAGCTTCTAAGTCCGCGAGACTCCAACACGAAATTACCCAATTCTATCAAAAGCCGATGGAAACCTTGTACGAAGCATGGAATCGATTTTCCAAAATGCTAAGAGGTTGTCCAAACCATGGCTTGGATACCTTTCAAAAAGTCCAAATATTTTACAAGGATTGTGATGTTGCAACCCGAATTTCCATTGATCAAGCGTCCGGAGGTTCACTCATGGACAAAACCGAGCAAGAGGCTTATGAGATAATCGAGAAACTAGCCGATTATTATCATGAGTGGCATCAAGAATGCCCAATTACTCGTAATGCTCAAGTCCAAAGCGCTGGTGCTTATGATGACCTTAGTTCCCTAAGTGTGAAAATAGACGGTGTTGCTCAAAACATGGACAAAATCACCAAGGAAATTCATAGTATGAAAGTAGGTTGTGAATACTGCGGTGGACTCCATTTAGGAAAAGATTGTGATGCCGGTTTAACTATGGCTCAAAAAGAAGAAGTGGCTTTCATAAGCCAAAGAAATAATAATCAATTTCAAGGAAGAGCCCAGTTTAACCGGAACTTCAACAACCCCTACAACCCTCAAGGTCAAAATTCCAATTACCAACAAGGGTCAAGTAGCGGGTACCAACAACAAACTCCGGGTTTTTATCAAAAACCCCAACAGGAAGAGAAAAAGTCAAATTTGGAGAGTATGTTGAAAAAGTTAATTGCATCACAAACTCAGCTTGTCACAAACATAAACCAAACCAACGAGAAAAACGAACACCAGTTTAGAAACCAACAAGCCTCAATTCAGAATTTGGAAAAGCAAATGAGTGGTTTAGCTAGTTTACTTAGTGAGAGAAAACCAGGAAGTTTACCGGGCGATACCAATAAGAACCCCCGAAATGAGCACGCCAATGTTATTACCACACGGAGTGGTTTAGCATACGATGCTCCAAGAATGCCTGAAAATTCTGATTTCAGTGTTCCGTTGAACCAAAATGATGAACCGGTTAAGGAGCCGGAACAAGTGGTTAAAAAAGAAGAACGGGAGAAACCCGTAGTGAAACCATATCAACCACCGCTCCCATACCCAAGAAAGCAAAAACAAGAAAGGTTAGAGGCCGAAAGGTCAAAATTCCTAGATATGTTTAAACAAATTAACATAAATATGCCTTTCATTGATGTAATCTCGGGTATGCCCAAGTATGCTAAGTTCTTAAAAGACTTACTTACTAATCGGAAGAAAATGGAGGAACTTTCATCCGTCACCATGAATGCCAATTGTTCAGCAATTTTGATGAACAAAATACCAAAGAAGTTAGCTGATCCTGGAAGTTTTACAATACCATGTCTCCTGGGAGATTTGGAATGCATTAAAGCATTAGCGGATTTAGGGGCTAGCATAAATTTAATGCCTTATTCATTATATGTTAAGCTAAACCCCGGGGTACTAAAACCAACCCGAATGGCAATTCAACTAGCAGACCGCTCCGTTAAATTCCCCCGTGGAATTTTAGAGAATATGTTAGTAAAAGTGGGTACCCTAGTATTTCCGGCTGATTTTGTAATTTTGGACATGGAGGAGGACACACGTGTGCCTCTTATATTAGGTCGACCTTTCCTCAATACCGCTAGAGCTATGATAGATGTTCATGGGCAGAAATTGACCCTTAGTATTGAGGATATGAAGGTTATCTTTTCCGTTGACCATGCCTTGCAATACCCCGAGTCTACTGATGATCAATGTTATTATTTGCAAACCGTAGACACATATTCGGAGTTGTTGCAGGAATTTCCAGAATTGCAAGGTACGAGAGAATGCATTTTTGCGGAAGGTGATGAAGAGAATATGGTGGAAGAAGTGAAGATGTTGACCACCTTGATGGCTAACGGTTATGAGCCAAATAATGAAGAGTACAGAAAGTTGGATTTGGAAAATGAATACCGATGTAAAACATCGATTGAAGAACCCCCCGTTTTAGAACTCAAGCCACTTTCAAAACACTTGGAATATGCTTACCTTCAAGAGGTTTCTACTCTTCCGGTTATCATTTCATCCGAACTCTCTGTAAGTGAGAAGTCTAAGCTTGTTTCCATGTTAAAAGCCCATAAACCGGCTCTAGCATGGAAAATTCATGACATCAAGGGTATAAGTCCCTCTTATTGTATGCATAAGATATTAATGGAAGATAACTATAAACCATGTGTACAAAGATAAAGGCGACTGAATCCTAATATGCAGGAAGTCGTTAAAAAGGAGATTGTCAAACTCCTTGATGCAGGTCTTATTTACCCAATTTCGGATAGTCCTTGGGTGAGTCCAGTCCAATGTGTACCCAAAAAGGGTGGCATGACCGTTATCACCAATGAAGACGACCAATTAATTTCCACCAGGACTATCACGGGTTGGAGGGTATGCATTGATTACAGAAAATTAAATGATGCTACCCGAAAAGACCATTTTCCCCTTCCTTACATTGATCAAATGTTGAAAAGGTTGGCAGGAAAGAATTTTTATTGTTTTCTTGACGGTTTCTCGGGATATTTCCAAATCCCTATAGCAACCGAGGACCAAGAGAAAACCACCTTTACATGCCCTTATGGTACTTTCTCCTATCGACGTATGCCCTTTGGCTTATGCAATGCTCCTGATACCTTCCAAAGGTGTATGGTAGCTATTTTTCATGATATGATTGAAGACTTTATGGAAGTATTCATGGATGACTTTTCAGTCTTCGGCGATTCTTTTGATTCATGTCTTCATAATCTTGAGCGTATGTTGATTCGGTGTGAAGAATCTAATCTTGTTCTTAACTGGGAAAAATACCATTTTATGGTAAGAGAGGGCATTGTTTTAGGTCATAAAATTTCCTCTGCGGGACTGGAGGTGGACAGAGCTAAAGTGGAAGTCATAGCCAAATTACCACCACCGTCAAATGTGAAAGGTGTAAGAAGTTTTCTGGGGCACGCCAGTTTTTACCGGCGGTTCATTAAAGATTTTTCCAAAATTGCAACCCCGATGAACAAACTTCTTGAAAAAGACACTCCATTTGTCTTTACAGACGAGTGTCTTAACACCTTTAACCTCCTTAAAGCAAAACTCACGCAATCACCCATTTTCATATCGCCGAATTGGTCAATTCCATTCGAACTTATGTGTGATGCTAGTGACTTTGCTATTGGTGCAGTCTTGGGGCAAAGAATTGAAAAACATTTCAAGCCCATTTATTATGCTAGTAAGACATTGCAAGGAGCCTAACTTAATTACACTACCACCAAGAAGGAACTCCTGGCAATTGTCTTTTCGTTTGATAAATTCCGATCCTATTTGGTACTAGCAAAGACGGTTGTCTATACAGACCATTCGGCATTAAAGTACTTGCTTGCTAAGCAAGATGCTAAACCCCGGTTAATACGTTGGGTCTTGCTTTTGTAAGAATTCGACATTGATATTAAAGACAAAAAGGGGGCCGATCACCTTTCTCGACTTGAGAACCCGAATCTTGAGGTTCTCCATGAGACCGTTATTCAAGATAATTTTCCTGATGAAAATCTCATGAAAATTGAGAAAATTGATGATCCCTGGTTTGTAGACATAGCCAACTATCTTGCGGGTGGATTCCTAGAAACCAGTATGTCACATCAAAAATGAAAGAAATTTTTCAGTGACATAAAATACTATTTTTGGGAAAACCCGTATCTCTTTAAACGGTGTCCCGATGAGATAATCCGTCGTTGTGTCTCCGGGGAAGAATGCAATCAAATTCTTCTCCAATGTCATCTTGGTCCCACTGGTGAACATTTCGGACCCTAAATCACGGGGAGAAAAGTCTATGAGGCCTGTTTTTATTGGCCTACCATCTTCAAGGATGCCCACCAAATTTGTAAATCATGCGATTCTTGCCAAAGGGCAGGAAAAATTAGTCAAAGAGACGAAATGCCTCAAAACATAATCCAAGTTTGTGAGGTTTTCGATATTTGGGGCATTGATTTCATGGGACCATTCCCAAAATCTAATTCCAACCAATACATACTCGTTGCAGTTGACTACGTGTCAAAATGGGTGGAAGCAAAGGCTCTCCCCACAAACGATGCACGAGTTGTTGTAATTTTTCTTAAAGAGCTCTTTGCCCAATTTGGTACCCCGAAAGCATTAATTAGTGACCGTGGTACCCATTTTTGCAACACCCAATTAGAAAAGGTGTTGAAACGATATGGGGTAACCCATAAAATTTCTACATCTTATCACCCACAAACAAGTGGGCAAGTTGAAAATACAAATCGGGCACTAAAAAGGATCTTTGAGAAAATGGTTAGATTAAATCCTAAGGTGTGGTCAACGAAGCTTGACGATGCTTTGTGGGCGTTTAGAACCGCCCACAAAACTCCTATTGGAACCACACCTTACCGCCTAGTCTATGGGAAGGCATGTCATCTTCCTTTGGAGATAGAGCACAAATCACATTGGGCTCTTAAGACATGTAACCTCGATCTTGAAGAAGCAGGAAACCTTCATTTAAACCAACTTAATGAGTTGGATGAGTTGAGACAAAATGCCTATGAAAACCCACTCATATACAAGGAAAAGACAAAAGTTTGGCACGATAACCGTCTTAGGAATCTGAAAGATTTTAAAGAGCGTGATCGTGTTTTGCTATTTAACTCACGATTTAAACTTTTCCCTGGAAAACTCAAGTCCCGATGGATGGGACCATTTGTTGTTAACAAGGCTTTTCCATATGGAACGGTGGAGTTAAGGAATGCAAAAGGTGAAACGTTTAAGGTGAATGGCCACTGGGTCAAGCACTATGTTGATGGTCCCCTAGAAATCGAAGATGAGGTTAGCCACAACTTCGAGAACAAAGCGTAAATCGAAATGGGGACGAGTTGGGTGAACGACTCGTTAAAAAAAAATAGTTCACAAATGTAAATATTTTGAATTGTGTGTACGATAATTTTTAGTTTTGTGCAAAATGATTTACGTTTGGACTTTAAACGTGCGAGTGTCGAAAAATCAGGTCAGTGAGTTTTAGTGCATTTGGACGCCGTCCCATTTCTCTGGACGCCGTCCCACATTTTAATCCTGGACGCCGTCCCAAAAGCTAGACGCCGTCCCACTCTTTAACGTTGGACACCGTCCCATAATCTGGACGCCGTCCCAACTGCCTGACTCAGAAAAAAATTACGTGTTTTAAACCCTATCCACCCCATTTCTCAACCACAAAACACATTTTTATCAACTCTCCTCTGCCAAACACGAACACACTTCCAAAAACCCTAATTTCCTACCTCAAATTCGCGTTTCCTTCTACCAAATCCCAGCTCCAATCATGTTTTCTAGGGTATGGTTACTTCATTTTCACATTTTTCTTTCTCAATTACTTGAATTGTATGTTTATATGTATAAATTGGTGAAGGATAAGTGTGGGGTGTTTGATTTTCATGATTATTGTTTAGATTAACATGCCTTAGTTGTTTAATTACCCATATTGAGTTGATTTTGCAAAAATTACATGTTTTTAAGGGTATGCTCATGATTCTAGGGTTTGTGGAAATTGAATCCGAATTTAGGGTGGTTAATTCATGATGTTGAGTTTATGTATGATGTTAATGAAGGTTGTGAAGTGTTTAATTATTTTTGGTGATATAGATGTCAATTTCGTCGGGTCATAATTTGAATGTTCTTGAATTTGTAGCATATTTTTGAATTGAAATGAACTTATAAAACATGTATGCTTGATTTTCATCTGTGTGAGCCTGTTGAAGTAGATTGATGGTATGGGTTGCTATAATGTATGATGTTATAATGGTCGTTTGAGCTAAAATTGTGAAAATTGTATTATGATTTGTGATGAATATCATTAGAATGCAAGTTTAAATGTTATGACCTATAAACGCAACATGCTTGAGTCCTAAGTTGATGCTAAATTGTGAAGTTGTGATTTTCATTTTTGAAAGTGTAGTAGCGAGTTCATGTTGACTTTGGTTGACTTTGGTTAAAAATTGTGAACATACGCTTTTGTTTAAATGATTCATAATACTTATGAACTTTGAATGGAATGATTAAGTTCTCTTGCTACTCGGTTATATTTTTAGCTAACATTAACACAATGGTCTCTATGTTCTTTTGGTTTGGTGTTATTATGTTTTGCAGGGACAATCTAGCCGAGGAGGACCAGCAAAGAGAGGCAGGACCGCAGATTTGGCACCACCACCACCACCACCGCAACAACATTCATCATCATCGTCTGGAGAGGAAGAAGAGGAGGATCTAAATGATTCTTGAGTTTGGTTGAGACTGGTTCAAAATGACGACTACGCAGAAACATTTGATAGGGTAAACAGTAGGCCTATTAATGCCACATGGTACTTTATCTGGGGCCCGTTGGATGAGGCGGGTATGCACCGACATGTTTCCAACTTATTAGCCATCCCCTACGGTAGGATAGTGTCATAACCCGACCTTAACCATAAGGACGTATACAATAACATATGATTTCATCGCGAGGTATTGACCTCTATATGCGACGTTTTTCAAAAACTGCATTCGTTTTTACAATACAAACCATAACTTTCATTACAAATACAAGGTTTAAACAAGATAATAATGATTATCGTTTAGCGATAATCTTAGACTTACAAACTTTACATGTGATAATAACAATACGACTTCCAACATATTTTACATTACAAATCCTCCGATATGCAGTTTTATTTTTGACACAAATATGCATACTCAAGATCTTGCTTAAATTCAACATGTTGCAGCGGAAGCTTTTAGTTATCACCTGAGAATAAACATGCTTAAAACGTCAACATAAAGTTGGTGAGATATAGGTTTAATGCCGGCAGCGTTATAAATATAGACCACAAGATTTCATATATAAACGTTTTAATAAAGATATTCTAAGTTGTTGAGCACTTGATAACCATACTTAACATTTAATCAACGTCGCATATTCCCTTTATTATGAAATCTTACTACACCGTACGAAGTGTAGTCACCGAAACGAAGTACTGTGCAACCGTTGAATACTGGTCGTCCAGTCCGGTTGGGGTTGTCAGGCCCGATAGATCTATCAACAGGATTCGCGTTTACAATACCTCATGTAAATAGAAGTTACCAAGTTACAGGGAAGTATGCCAGTGGTACAACTCAACGTAGAATATATATTTTTAATCTCTTGTGTCCATAACGTAAATCATAAAATGCATGTATTCTCATCCCGAAATATTTAGAGTTTAAAAGTGGGACTATATACTCACCTTTTCCTTGAAGGTATTTAACTCGACTTGGTCTCCGATAGATATCACGAACCTAACCATATATATAATATATCAACATATTTTCTTTTCAAGTAATCGTTACATATATATATATACTTGTAATACTTTTAATATTTTCTTAGTCCGTAGTTAGCAGTCTGTTGTTAATGGTCCACAATTAGTTGCTCAATAAAATAAATAAAGACCCCATCGTATTCGTATTGATCAGAATTAATCTCGACCCATGGTACCATGTTGTCAAATGACGTGTTGCGTACATAAAGTACCGTGTTGTCAGATGACGTGTTGCGTACAATCATGAGGTCTTATGATTAATCTTCTCGTGTTGTTTACGGGTGGTCCTGAAATATATAAAATCAAATCATAAGTAAATATATATTAAATATTATGTTAATTAGCCAAGATATGATTACTCCGATTTTGTCATAATATGATATATTACAGGTTTTGAAGTGTTTTAAAAATCAAATTAGAAGGATCTATTTAGTTTGCGAACAGGTTTGAAATCATTCAAACTATGTTCTTGTTGTTAAAAATTTTATAACACAAAATAAGATAGCTATATAAATATGAATCGAATAAGATTATGAATAAGGTTACTACCTCAAGTTACTTGGATAAAGCTACCGGAAAAGATAGAAAATAATCTTGATCAAACTTTCTTATGATGATTATAGGTTGTTCATGAAGCTAGTTCTTCATGAGTATTTGCTGAGATTGTGAAGAACACTTAGAGTTCCTAAGAGTGTGTTTTTGGTTAGAGAAAAATGGTTGTAAGAATGAAATGAAAAACCAAGGTGATGGTGATACTTATAGGACAGTTTGGTTGTTGAGGGAACAAGGACAAATTATTGTGTTGAATTTTTGAGTAATAATGTATGCTAGTTTACAAATAAGATTCCCTCTTATCTAAGGCAGATCTAAGGCTGATAAGGATATTGATTTGATGTGTATTTACCAATAGTAAATACGTATAGAGAATGGGTATGATACGGTAAAAGAAGCTCAAAATCGGGCTTTTATTTTGGGTCCAACCGGGCCAAAAATAAAATTTTAAGACATTTTTAATAAAGCAATGTTAGCCCAAAAAAAAATTTACAAGCTGACCTGGCAGCTCGACCCCAGCCAGGGGCTCTGCCCCTTGGACCCCGCCAGGGGTTGCCACCCCTTGGACCCCGCTTATCGGGGGCGCTAACCCTGAACCCCCGTCATAATCAAGATAAGTTCAATCAAGTGTGCACTCCACACTTCCCCAAACTTGTTCGATATTTATCAAGATTATTTTGGTTACAAATTAATCCCATTACACTTAAATCATATTGGTGACATAAATCACAACACATTATAGATTTTAAGTATATATGTCAAAGAACGTTACATATAGTTATCGTTTTGAAAACTTAAGTTAGTGGTCTCAAAGTATACTTATAACTCATTGTTGTTAGTTCACAATGAAATGTTAAACCATCCTTAAATCATGTTAAATATGTATAGATATGTACATATACATAATCGTATAATTATCGTGTGTTATATAGTTCGTGATATCATCGGTCAAATTGGACGGTCAAACGTTGTGTAAAACTCTTTTCAAAAATATAAGTCTCAACAGTTTGGATTACTTATCATGTTGGTAAGGTTTAATTTATGTAAATATTAATCTCATAAGTATAGAATGATCAGAAAATTCCGGGTCGTTACAGATAGTTACCCACGCATGGGAACAAGTTTTCAGTATCAACGAACCAATTTATCCCGTACTACTAAAAGAATTCTACTCAACGGCACGGTTTAATAATGTCCGTGATTAATTGTCAAATGATTTTCTTCGGTTTAGGTTGGGGGCGAATGGAATGTCCCGTTCTTATTGATTAAAAACGTTCCATATTAATTGATTTCGTTGCGAGGTTTTGACCTCTATATGAGACGTTTTTTCAAAGACTGCATTCATTTTAAAACAAACCATAACCTTTATTTCATCAATAAAGGTTTAAAAAGCTTTACATAGATTATCAAATAATGATAATCTAAAATATCCTGTTTACACACGACCATTACATAATGGTTTACAATACAAATATGTTACAACAAAATAAGTTTCTTGAATGCAGTTTTTACACAATATCATACAAGCATGGACTCCAAATCTCGTCCTTATTTAAGTATGCGACAGCGGAAGCTCTTAATAATCACCTGAGAATAAACATGCTTAAAACGTCAACAAAAATGTTGGTGAGTTATAGGTTTAACCTATATATATCAAATCATGATAATAGACCACAAGATTTCATATTTCAATACACATCCCATACATAGAGATAAAAATCATTCATATGGTGAACACCTGGTAACCGACATTAACAAGATGCATATATAAGAATATCCCCATCATTCCGGGACACCCTTCGGATATGATATAAATTTCGAAGTACTAAAGCATCCGGTACTTTGGATGGGGTTTGTTAGGCCCAATAGATCTATCTTTGGGATTCGCGTCAATTAGGGTGTCTGTTCCCTAATTCTTAGATTACCAGACTTAATAAAAAGGGGCATATTCGATTTCGATAATTCAACCATAGAATGTAATTTCACGTACTTGTGTCTATTTTGTAAATCATTTATAAAACCTGCATGTATTCTCATCCCAAAAATATTAGATTTTAAAAGTGGGACTATAACTCACTTTCACAGATTTTTACTTCGTCGGGAAGTAAGACTTGGCCACTGGTTGATTCACGAACCTATAACAATATATACATATATATCAAAGTATGTTCAAAATATATTTACAACACTTTTAATATATTTTGATGTTTTAAGTTTATTAAGTCAGCTGTCCTCGTTAGTAACCTACAACTAGTTGTCCACAGTTAGATGTACAGAAATAAATCGATAAATATTATCTTGAATCAATCCACGACCCAGTGTATACGTATCTCAGTATTGATCACAACTCAAACTATATATATTTTGGAATCAACCTCAACCCTGTATAGCTAACTCCAACATTCACATATAGAGTGTCTATGGTTGTTCCGAAATATATATAGATGTGTCGACATGATAGGTCGAAACATTGTATACGTGTCTATGGTATCTCAAGATTACATAATATACAATACAAGTTGATTAAGTTATGGTTGGAATAGATTTGTTACCAATTTTCACGTAGCTAAAATGAGAAAAATTATCCAATCTTGTTTTACCCATAACTTCTTCATTTTAAATCCGTTTTGAGTGAATCAAATTGCTATGGTTTCATATTGAACTCTATTTTATGAATCTAAACAGAAAAAGTATAGGTTTATAGTCGGAAAAATAAGTTACAAGTCGTTTTTGTAAAGGTAGTCATTTCAGTCGAAAAAACGACGTCTAGATGACCATTTTAGAAAACATACTTCCACTTTGAGTTTAACCATAATTTTTGGATATAGTTTCATGTTCATAATAAAAATAATTTTCTCAGAATAACAACTTTTAAATCAAAGTTTATCATAGTTTTTAATTAACTAACCCAAAACAGCCCACGGTGTTACTACGACGGCGTAAATCCGGTTTTACGGTGTTTTTCGTGTTTCCAGGTTTTAAATCATTAAGTTAGCATATCATATAGATATAGAACATGTGTTTAGTTAATTTTAAAAATCAAGTTAGAGGGATTAACTTTTGTTTGCGAACAAGTTTAGAATTAACTAAACTATGTTCTAGTGATTACGAGTTTAAACCTTCGAATAAGATAGCTTTATATGTATGAATAGAATGATGTTATGAACATCATTACTACCTTAAGTTCCTTGGATAAACCTACTGTAAAAGAGAAAAATTGATCTAGCTTCAACGGATCCTTGGATGGCTCGAAGTTCTTGAAGCAGAATCATGACACGAAAACAAGTTCAAGTAAGATCATCACTTGAAATAAGATTGTTATAGTTATAGAAATTGAACCAAAGTTTGAATATGATTATTACCTTGTATTAGAATGATAACCTACTGTAAGAAACAAAGATTTCTTGAGGTTGGATGATCACCTTACAAGATTGGAAGTGAGCTAGCAAACTTGAAAGTATTCTTGATTTTATGTAACTAGAACTTGTAGAATATATGAAGAACACTTAGAACTTGAAGATAGAACTTGAGAGAGATCAATTAGATGAAGAAAATTGAAGAATGAAAGTGTTTGTAGGTGTTTTTGGTCGTTAGTGTATGGATTAGATATAAAGGATATGTAATTTTGTTTTCATGTAAATAAGTCATGAATGATTACTCATATTTTTGTAATTTTATGAGATATTTCATGCTAGTTGCCAAATGATGGTTCCCACATGTGTTAGGTGACTCACATGGGCTGCTAAGAGCTGATCATTGGAGTGTATATACCAATAGTACATACATCTAAAAGCTGTGTATTGTACGAGTACGAATACGGGTGCATACGAGTAGAATTGTTGATGAAACTGAACGAGGATGTAATTGTAAGCATTTTTGTTAAGTAGAAGTATTTTGATAAGTGTATTGAAGTCTTTAAAAAGTGTATAAATACATATTAAAACACTACATGTATATACATTTTAACTGAGTCGTTAAGTCATCGTTAGTCGTTACATGTAAGTGTTGTTTTGAAACCTTTAGGTTAACGATCTTGTTAAATGTTGTTAACCCAATGTTTATAATATCAAATGAGATTTTAAATTATTATATTATCATGATATTATCATGTATGAATATCTCTTAATATGATATATGTACATTAAATGTCTTTACAACGATAATCGTTACATATATGTCTCGTTTAAAAATCATTAAGTTAGTAGTCTTGTTTTTACATATGTAGTTCATTGTTAATATACTTAATGATATGTTTACTTATCATAGTATCATGTTAACTATATATATATATCCATATATATGTCATCATATAGTTTTTACAAGTTTTAACGTTCGTGAATCACCGGTCAACTTGGGTGGTCAATTGTCTATATGAAACATATTTCAATTAATCAAGTCTTAACAAGTTTGATTGCTTAACATGTTGGAAACATTTAGTCATCTAAATATCAATCTCAATTAATATATATAAACATGGAAAAGTTCGGGTCACTACAGTACCTACCCGTTAAATAAATTTCGTCCCGAAATTTTAAGCTGTTGAAGGTGTTGATGAATCTTCTTGAAATAGATGCAGGTACTTCTTCTTCATCTGATCTTCACGCTCCCAGGTGAACTCGGGTCCTCTACGAGCATTCCATCGAACCTTAACAATTGCTATCTTGTTTTGCTTAAGTCTTTTAACCTCACGATCCATTATTTCGACGGGTTCTTCGATGAATTGAAGTTTTTCGTTGATTTGGATTTCATCTAACGGAATAGTGAGATCTTCTTTAGCAAAACATTTCTTCAAATTCGAGATGTGGAAAGTGTTATGTACAGCCGCGAGTTGTTGAGGTAACTCAAGTCGGTAAGCTACTGGTCCGACACGATCAATAATCTTGAATGGTCCAATATACCTTGGATTTAATTTCCCTCGTTTACCAAATCGAACAACGCCTTTCCAAGGTGCAACTTTAAGCATGACCATCTCTCCAATTTCAAATTCTATATCTTTTCTTTTAATGTCAGCATAGCTCTTTTGTCGACTTTGGGCGGTTTTCAACCGTTGTTGAATTTGGATGATCTTCTCGGTAGTTTCTTGTATAATCTCCGGACCCGTAATCTGTCTATCCCCCACTTCACTCTAACAAATCGGAGACCTGCACTTTCTACCATAAAGTGCTTCAAACGGCGCCATCTCAATGCTTGAATGGTAGCTGTTGTTGTAGGAAAATTCTGCTAATGGTAGATGTCGATCCCAACTGTTTCCGAAATCAATAACACATGCTCGAAGCATGTCTTCAAGCGTTTGTATCGTCCTTTCGCTCTGCACATCAGTTTGTGGATGATAGGCAGTACTCATGTCTAGACGAGTTCCTAATGCTTGCTGTAATGTCTGCCAGAATCTTGAAATAAATCTGCCATCCCTATCAGAGATAATAGAGATTGGTATTCCATGTCTGGAGACGACTTCCTTCAAATACAGTCGTGCTAACTTCTCCATCTTGTCATCTTCTCTTATTGGCAGAAAGTGTGCTGATTTGGTGAGACGATCAACTATTACCCAAATAGTATCAAAACCACTTGCAGTCCTTGGCAATTTAGTGATGAAATCCATGGTAATGTTTTCCCATTTCCATTCCGGGATTTCGGGTTGTTGAAGTAGACCTGATGGTTTCTGATGCTCAGCTTTGACCTTAGAATACGTCAAACATTCTCCTACGTATTTAGCAACATCGGCTTTCATACCCGGCCACCAAAAATGTTTCTTGAGATCCTTGTACATCTTCCCCGTTCCAGGATGTATTGAGTATCTGGTTTTATGAGCTTCTCTAAGTACCATTTCTCTCATATCTCCAAATTTTGGTACCCAAATCCTTTCAGCCCTATACCGGGTTCCGTCTTCCCGAATATTAAGATGCTTCTCCGATCCCTTGGGTATTTCATCCTTTAAATTTCCCTCTTTTAAAACTCCTTGTTGCGCCTCCTTTATTTGAGTAGTAAGGTTATTATGAATCATTATATTCATAGATTTTACTCGAATGGGTTCTCTGTCCTTCCTGCTCAAGGCATCGGCTACCACATTTGCCTTTCCCGGGTGGTAACGAATCTCAAAGTCGTAATCATTCAATAATTCAATCCACCTACGCTGCCTCATATTCAGTTGTTTCTGATTAAATATGTGTTGAAGACTTTTGTGGTCGGTATATATAATACTTTTGACCCCATATAAGTAGTGCCTCCAAGTCTTTAATGCAAAAACAACCGCGCCTAATTCCAAATCATGCGTCGTATAATTTTGTTCGTGAATCTTCAATTGTCTAGACGCATAAGCAATCACCTTCGTTCGTTGCATTAATACACAACCGAGACCTTGCTTTGATGCGTCACAATAAATCACAAAATCATCATTCCCTTCAGGCAATGACAATATAGGTGCCGTAGTTAGCTTTTTCTTCAATAACTGAAACGCTTTCTCTTGTTCATCATTCCATTCAAATTTCTTCCCTTTATGCGTTAATGCAGTCAAGGGTTTTGCTATTCTGGAAAAGTCTTGGATGAACCTTCTGTAGTAACCAGCTAGTCCTAAAAACTGGCGTATGTGTTTCGGAGTTTTCGGGGTTTCCCACTTTTCAACAGTTTCTATCTTTGCCGGATCCACTTTAATACCTTCTTTGTTCACTATGTGACCGAGGAATTGAACTTCTTCCAACCAAAATGCACACTTTGAAAACTTAGCGTACAATTCTTCCTTCCTCAATACTTCTAACACCTTTCTCAAATGTTCACCGTGTTCTTGGTCATTCTTTGAGTAAATAAGTATGTCATCAATGAAAACAATGACAAACTTGTTAAGGTATGGTCCACACACTCGGTTCATAAGGTCCATGAACACAGCTGGTGCATTAGTTAAACCAAACGGCATGACCATAAACTCATAATGACCGTAACGTGTTCTAAAAGCAGTCTTTGGAATATCATCTTCTTTCACCCGCATTTGATGATACCCGGAACGTAAGTCAATCTTTGAATAAACAGACGAGCCTTGTAGTTGATCAAATAAGTCGTCGATTCTCGGTAGTGGGTAGCGGTTCTTGATGGTAAGTTTGTTCAACTCTCGGTAGTCGATACACAACCTGAATGTACTATCTTTCTTCTTGACAAACAAAACATGAGCTCCCCACGGTGATGTGCTTGGTCGAATGAAACTACACTCTAACAGTTCTTGTAATTGGCTTTGCAGTTCTTTCATCTCGCTGGGTGCGAGTCTATAAGGAGCACGAGCTATTGGTGCAGCTCCTGGTACAAGATCTATTTGAAATTCAACGGATCGATGTGGGGGTAATCCCGGTAATTCTTTCAGAAATACATCGGGAAATTCTTTTGCAATGGGAACATCATTGATGCTCTTTTCTTCAGTTTGTACTTTCTCGACGTGTGCTAGAACAGCATAGCAACCTTTTCTTATTAGTTTTTGTGCCTTCAAATTACTAATAAGATGTAGCTTCGTGTTTCCCTTTTCTCCGTACACCATTAAGGGTTTTCCTTTTTCTCGTATAATGCGAATTGCATTTTTGTAACAAACGATCTCTGCTTTCACTTCTTTCAACCAGTCCATACCGATTATCACATCAAAACTCCCTAACTCTACTGGTATCAAATTAATCTTAAATGTTTCGCTAACCAGTTTAATTTCTCGATTCCGACATATATTATCTGCTGAAATTAATTTACCATTTGCTAATTCGAGTAAAAATTTACTATCCAAAGGCGTCAATGGGCAACTTAATTTAGCACAAAAATCTCTACTCATATAGCTTCTATCCGCACCCGAATCAAATAAAACGTAAGCAGATTTATTGTCAATAAGAAACGTACCCGTAACAAGCTCCGGGTCTTCCTGTGCCTCTGCCGCATTAATATTGAAAACTCTTCCGCGGCCTTGTCCATTCATGTTCTCCTGGTTCGGGCAATTTCTAATAATGTGGCCCGGTTTTCCATATTTATAACAAACTACATTGGCATAACTTGCTCCGACACTACTTGCTCCGCCATTACTCGTTTCGACACCATTTGTTCCTTTCGTTCTATTAACCCCTGGTCCATAGACCTCACACTTCGCCGCGCTATGACCATTTCTTTTACACTTGTTGAAAAATTTGGTGCAGAACCCCGAGTGATTCTTTTCACACCTTTGGCATAGCTGCTTCTGATTGTTGTTGTTGTTGTTGCGGTTATTATTGTTATTAGGATGATTGTTGTAGTTGTTGTTGTTGTTGTTGTTGTTGTTGTTGTTGTTGTTGTTGTTAGGCCATTTGTTGTAGTTGCGATTGATGTTGCGATTGTTGGGATAATTGTTGCGATTATTGTTGTAATTGATGTTGTTGTTGTATTGGTGATTCTTATCACCGTTTTCCTCCCACTTTCTTTTGACTTGCTTCACATTGGCCTCTTCAGCAGTCTGTTCTTTAATTCTTTCTTCAATCTGGTTCACTAGTTTGTGAGCCATTCTACATGCCTGTTGTATGGAGGAGGGCTCGTGTGAACTTATATCTTCTTGAATTCTTTCCGGTAATCCTTTCACAAACGCGTCGATCTTCTCTTCCTCATCTTCGAATGCTCCCGGACACAATAGGCACAATTCTGTGAATCGTCTTTCGTACGTGGTAATATCAAATCCTTGGGTTCGTAACCCTCTAAGTTCTGTCTTGAGCTTATTGACCTCGGTTCTGGGACGGTACTTCTCGTTCATCAAGTGCTTGAATGCTGACCACGGTAGTGCGTACGCATCGTCTTGTCCCACTTGCTCTAGATAGGTATTCCACCATGTTAACACAGAACCTGTGAAGGTATGCGTAGCGTACTTCACTTTGTCCTCTTCAGTACACTTACTTATGGAAAACACCGATTCGACCTTCTCGGTCCACCGTTTCAATCCGATCGGTCCTTCGGTTCCATCAAATTCCAAAGGTTTGCAGGCAGTGAATTCTTTGTAGGTGCATCCTACACGATTTCCTGTACTGCTAGATCCAAGGTTATTGTTGGTATGTAGCACAGCCTGTACTGCGGCTATGTTTGAAGCTAGAAAAGTACGGAATTCCTCTTCATTCATATTCACGGTGTGTCGAGTAGTCGGTGCCATTTCCTTCAAAATAGTCAAATGGAACAAGTTAATCATACAGAATATTAAGAGTAGTTAATAGTATTTCGTAGCATAATATGAACTCATTTATAAAAGCTTTTTCTTCATATTAGCGTTTTATAAGTTTAAATTCGGGTAGTACCTACCCGTTAAGTTCATACTTAGTAGCTAATATACAATTCAACTACTACAATTCTATATGAAAAACTGATTATACTAATATTTCGCGTTCAAACTTTTATACAATATTTTACAAACTTACAATACCGCTTATTTTACATAAAGCATGAAATATAGCACACAATAACTTTGATACAAGATGGTTGTGAAGATAATTCTAGCTAGTACACAAGTCGTTCAGCAAAGGCAATAAAGACACGTAATTCATACGTCCAGAAACAAGTCATGCATTCTGGTTTTACTAGGATTACTTCCCATCCTTGGTCTTGTGGAACATAACCGTTATGGCCGTTGATAAGATAGCGTGTTGTAACGTCGTCAAAGGGACGAGGGTTACGTAATGTCCAACAGTCCCGTAACAATCTAAAAACCTCATTTCTTACCCCAATTACCGACTCCGTCACTTGTGGGAACGTTTTGTTTAATAGTTGTAGCCCGATGTTCTTGTTCTCACTTTGGTGAGAAGCGAACATTACTAATCCGTAAGCATAACATGCTTCTTTATGTTACATGTTAGCCGCTTTTTCTAAATCACGAAGTCCAATATTCGGATATATTGAGTCAAAATAATTTCTTAACCCATTGCGTAAAATAGCATTTGGGTTCCCCGCAATATATGCGTCAAAGTAAACACATCGTAACTTATGGATTTCCCAATGTGATATCCCCCATCTTTCGAACGAAAGCCTTTTATAAACTAAGGCATTCTTGGAACGTTCTTCGAATGTCTTACAAACTGATCTCGCCTTAAATAGTTGTGCCGAAGAATTCTGACCGACTCTAGACAAGATTTCATCAATCATGTCTCCGGGTAGGTCTCTTAAAATATTGGGTTGTCTATCCATTTTGTGTTTTTATACTGTAAAATAGACAAGAGTTAGATTCATAAAAAAAAATACTTATTAATACAAGCAATTTTTACATATATCATAAAGCATAAGCACACTATATTACATATATTACACCACACGAATACAACTATCTTATTCCGACTCGCTTGTTTCTTCTTCTTCGGTTTTGGTTCGTTTTACCAAGTTTCTAGGGATATATGATGTTCCCCTAATACGAGCCGTCGTTTTCCACATTGGTTTAGAAAAACCTGGTGGTTTAGAGGTTCCCGGGTCATTGTTACAACTTAAGGACTTCGGGGGTTGACGATACATATAAAGTTCATCGGGGTTGGAATTAGATTTCTCTATTTTTATGCCCTTTCCCTTATTATTTTCTTTTGTCTTTTTAAATTCAGTTGGGGTAATTTCTATAACATCATCGGAATTCTCGTCAGAATCCGATTCATCGGAGAATTGGTAATCCTCCCAATATTTTGCTTCCTTAGCGGAAACACCATTGACCATAATTAACCTTGGTCGGTTGGTTGAGGATTTTCTTTTACTTAACCGTTTTATTATTTCCCCCACCGGTTCTATTTCTTCATCCGGTTCCGATTCTTCTTCCGGTTCCGACTCTTCTTCCGGTTCCTCTTCGGGAACTTGTGAATCAGTCCACGAATCATTCCAATTTACATTTGACTCTTCATTATTATTAGGTGAGTCAATGGGACTTGTTCTAGAGGTAGACATCTATCACATAATATCAAACGCGTTAAGAGATTAATATATCACATAATATTCACATGTTAAAAATATATAGTTTCCAACAAAATTTGTTAAGCAATCATTTTTCAAGTAAACACGGTCGAAGTCCAGACTCACTAATGCATCCTAACAAACTCGATAAGACACACTAATGCAAAATTCTGGTTCTCTAAGACCAACGCTCGGATACCAACTGAAATGTCCCGTTCTTATTGATTAAAAACGTTCCATATTAATTGATTTCGTTGCGAGGTTTTGACCTCTATATGAGACGTTTTTTCAAAGACTGCATTCATTTTAAAATAAACCATAACCTTTATTTCATCAATAAAGGTTTAAAAAGCTTTACGTAGATTATCAAATAATGATAATCTAAAATATCCTGTTTACACACGACCATTACATAATGGTTTACAATACAAATATGTTACAACAAAATAAGTTTCTTGAATGCAGTTTTTACACAATATCATACAAGCATGGACTCCAAATCTCGTCCTTATTTAAGTATGCGACAGCGGAAGCTCTTAATAATCACCTGAGAATAAACATGCTTAAAACGTCAACAAAAATGTTGGTGAGTTATAGGTTTAACCTATATATATCAAATCATGATAATAGACCACAAGATTTCATAATTCAATACACATCCCATACATAGAGATAAAAATCATTCATATGGTGAACACCTGGTAACCGACATTAACAAGATGCATATATAAGAATATCCCCATCATTCCGGGACACCCTTCGGATATGATATAAATTTCGAAGTACTAAAGCATCCGGTACTTTGGATGGGGTTTGTTAGGCCCAATAGATCTATCTTTAGGATTCGCGTCAATTAGGGTGTCTGTTCCCTAATTCTTAGATTACCAGACTTAATAAAAAGGGGCATATTCGATTTCGATAATTCAACCATAGAATGTAGTTTCACGTACTTGTGTCTATTTTGTAAATCATTTATAAAACCTGCATGTATTCTCATCCCAAAAATATTAGATTTTAAAAGTGGGACTATAACTCACTTTCACAGATTTTTACTTCGTCGGGAAGTAAGACTTGGCCACTGGTTGATTCACGAACCTATAACAATATATACATATATATCAAAGTATGTTCAAAATATATTTACAACACTTTTAATATATTTTGATGTTTTAAGTTTATTAAGTCAGCTGTCCTCGTTAGTAACCTACAACTAGTTGTCCACAGTTAGATGTACAGAAATAAATCGATAAATATTATCTTGAATCAATCCACGACCCAGTGTATACGTATCTCAGTATTGATCACAACTCAAACTATATATATTTTGGAATCAACCTCAACCCTGTATAGCTAACTCCAACATTCACATATAGAGTGTCTATGGTTGTTCCGAAATATATATAGATGTGTCGACATGATATGTCGAAACATTGTATACGTGTCTATGGTATCTCAAGATTACATAATATACAATACAAGTTGATTAAGTTATGGTTGGAATAGATTTGTTACCAATTTTCACGTAGCTAAAATGAGAAAAATTATCCAATCTTGTTTTACCCATAACTTCTTCATTTTAAATCCGTTTTGAGTGAATCAAATTCGTATGGTTTCATATTGAACTCTATTTTATGAATCTAAACAGAAAAAGTATAGGTTTATAGTCGGAAAAATAAGTTACAAGTCGTTTTTGTAAAGGTAGTCATTTCAGTCGAAAAAACGACGTCTAGATGACCATTTTAGAAAACATACTTCCACTTTGAGTTTAACCATAATTTTTGGATATAGTTTCATGTTCATAATAAAAATCACTTTCTCAGAATAACAACTTTTAAATCAAAGTTTATCATAGTTTTTAATTAACTAACCCAAAACAGCCCACGGTGTTACTACGACGGTGTAAATCCGGTTTTACGGTGTTTTTCGTGTTTCCAGGTTTTAAATCATTAAGTTAGCATATCATATAGATATAGAACATGTGTTTAGTTAATTTTAAAAGTCAAGTTAGAGGGATTAACTTTTGTTTGCGAACAAGTTTAGAATTAACTAAACTATGTTCTAGTGATTACGAGTTTAAACCTTCGAATAAGATAGCTTTATATGTATGAATCGAATGATGTTATGAACATCATTACTACCTTAAGTTCCTTGGATAAACCTACTGGAAAAGAGAAAAATGGATCTAGCTTCAACGGATCCTTGGATGGCTCGAAGTTCTTGAAGCAGAATCATGACACGAAAACAAGTTCAAGTAAGATCATCACTTGAAATAAGATTGTTATAGTTATAGAAATTGAACCAAAGTTTGAATATGATTATTACCTTGTATTATAATGATAACCTACTGTAAGAAACAAAGATTTCTTGAGGTTGGATGATCACCTTACAAGATTGGAAGTGAGCTAGCAAACTTGAAAGTATTCTTGATTTTATGTAACTAGAACTTGTAGAATATATGAAGAACACTTAGAACTTGAAGATAGAACTTGAGAGAGATCAATTAGATGAAGAAAATTGAAGAATGAAAGTGTTTGTAGGTATTTTTGGTCGTTGGTGTATGGATTAGATATAAAGGATATGTAATTTTGTTTTCATGTAAATAAGTCATGAATGATTACTCATATTTTTGTAATTTTATGAGATATTTCATGCTAGTTGCCAAATGATGGTTCCCACATGTGTTAGGTGACTCACATGGGCTGCTAAGAGCTGATAATTGGAGTGTATATACCAATAGTACATACATCTAAAAGCTGTGTATTGTACGAGTACTAATACGGGTGCATACGAGTAGAATTGTTGATGAAACTGAACGAGGATGTAATTGTAAGAATTTTTGTTAAGTAGAAGTATTTTTATAAGTGTATTGAAGTCTTTAAAAAGTGTATAAATACATATTAAAACACTACATGTATATACATTTTAACTGAGTCGTTAAGTCATCGTTAGTCGTTACATGTAAGTGTTGTTTTGAAACCTTTAGGTTAACGATCTTGTTAAATGTTGTTAACCCAATGTTTATAATATCAAATGAGATTTTAAATTATTATATTATCATGATATTATCATGTATGAATATCTCTTAATATGATATATATACATTAAATGTCTTTACAACGATAATCGTTACATATATGTCTCGTTTAAAAATCATTAAGTTAGTAGTCTTGTTTTTACATATGTAGTTCATTGTTAATATACTTAATGATATGTTTACTTATCATAGTATCATGTTAACTATATATATATATATCCATATATATGTCATCATATAGTTTTTACAAGTTTTAACGTTCGTGAATCACCGGTCAACTTGGGTGATCAATTGTCTATATGAAACATATTTCAATTAATCAAGTCTTAACAAGTTTGATTGCTTAACATGTTGGAAACATTTAATCATCTAAATATCAATCTCAATTAATATATATAAACATGGAAAAGTTCGGGTCACTACAGCGAATATAGGGGTATAAGCAATTTTGAGCTATGCAGAGTTTTGGGTATTTTTGAGGAACTCACCGACACCCAGTTAGGTGATTACTTACGGAGTTCCGATTACGTTGGTCGAGTTCCATTTCATGAGATTGCTTATTGGCGATGAATTTGTGGGCCAAATGCATCTACACCATTCAGATCGAGCAGACACAGGTATAATGAGATTGCATCCCGGGTTGATAGACTTCTTCATCGACTTATTGCATGCACTTTCAATGCAAGAGTCGAAGGCAACGAAAAGGTTAAAACTTTGGATCTATGGATAATGGACCAAATTAAACGGGGTTGCTATACCGACATTCCTGGGTTGATATGAAACTATTTCCTGGCCATCGCTACCGAGACACGGCGAGACAAGCCGATTGTTGGAGGCCACTACATCACCAGAATTGCTCGACACTTCAACATAGATTTCAGCTGATTACAGGAGTGTACTAACGTCATGAAACCATTAAAGAAGGTTTCTTATATCAATGCTGAAATTCTTATGAAAGATAGAAATGGGCATTTGGTACCTTTTGTGGCAGGTGGCGCAGGTGGCGCGAGTGGTAGTGGCGTGCAGCAAGAACAGCATGTAGAGGAGGAAGCAGAAATGGAGGCGCAAACGAACGTTGGTGATCAGGGTCCTTGGCATCCGTCCCAATCTAGTTGGGACAGTTTGGTTAGTAGTGTTAATAATATGAGGTTGAGTCCGAGTGAGCAAAGGACACACAACGACCGAATGTGGGATAATAATCAGCGAATGGAGCAACAACAGATTGCTCAAGTGCACGATCAGGGATGGATGAGTTATGGTATTGACTGGAATAACCATAACTCAGAGTTGTTTTATTCCAATCCCGAGCAGTACTATAGGACGACACGTCTGACACCCCAATATTACACGGATCCTCAAAACCCACCTCCTCCTCACCCGATTTATGATAATAACGCTGCGATGCAGGATGCTAGGAACCGGTTTGATCAGGAATACCCGCAAGGACGCCCGTACAGAGATGGTTCGAGAAACTACTTTTGGCCATATGGTAACTAATCCAGTTAAGGCCTGCGTGCCTTTGATCATTTTGTACACTGTTTTCAGATAATTTAATTCGTGTGGTGTGTTTTTAAACAATATTTGGTTTGTAATAATTGACTAATTATGTGGTTTGATAATGGGTGTGGTTGAACAAAAACACCATTATTTTTATTATTATTTGTGTGGTTTGTTAATTTGCACAGCGTGATTGAACTTCAAAGACTGGCATTAAGTTCAGCAACATTTGATATTATGATGTGTGTATGATGATAATCGCGGAATGGACGATGCTCTTATGCTGGCAGTAAGTTCAGCGGCATCCGTCTACATATTCCACGATTTGCAGGTTAAAAAATTGAAAATTTCTACAATCACCCTATCACTTTGCCCTCTAAATTTAATCCCTTTTCTGATTTCATACAATGAGGGCCTTGCATGTTCTCAAGTGTGGGGTGGGGAATAGAAATTTATCAGGAACTCGTTTTACTAAAATTAAGGCGTTTATTTAAAAATTTTAAAATTTTCAAGTAGCCTTAAAAACGATTAAATGTCCAAAAACCATGTTACACACATTGTGGTCTTAAAATCTAGAAAATAAATGTTGATTTATGTTTTAATTTATTAATAGTCTTTGAAGTTGCTCTATCATTCAATTATTTGGATGAAAATCCTACTAGTTTAATAAAGCTAACTTGTAGGTCACTTGTGCCAAAACGAGTGTAAACCGTGAGAGAGTGGTGATTGTATAGCGTGGTCGGAAACCGGATCTCGCGCCAGATTGAAAACCCTAAGGACAATCCTCATTGTTTCTCCTAACAAGGACAATGTTGCGTTCGACCACTTCTTATGACCAATAGGATGTATCTATTCCATCCTCAAGGAAGTAAAGTCTTCCGAATGACACACTTACTGATTCAATTCAGGAGATGTAGTCCAGACCAGTTGTAGGGTGACAAAAAATCTTGAAAAGTCATTGCTAAAATCGACTGAAAATCTACCAGGCCTCAACATTAAACAGGGAAACTGGTAGTCAAAAGCTTTTCTCAGTGAGGGAGAATTGCTGGCCAAATGGGAAGCGCACCATGATACACAAAAGCTTTTAAGACTGATGAACCTCAATCTTCATGATTGATTTAACGGATTAGATGATTACCTCATAATTGTCAATGATGTCCGGACGTAATGTGTATCCTCCTAAGCACATTATTTTCTTACCGACATCTCATGATGTTAAGTACCGTGGGAGGGATTGGCTTGACCAATAGCGGGAAACCCGCACTCATTTTTCAAAATTCAGAAAATCCGACAAAATTGGAAAATGTGCCTAGTATTAAAACTAGCATGATATTTTCAAAAACCATAAAACGTTTTCATAAGGTCCTGATTTTTGTAGAATCAAATTTTTCGGATACTTGGCTCTAATCTCCCAAAAATGTGTGTGTGTGTGTGTTTCCATTGTGTATATAGCGTGAGTGTGATTACAATAATGGTGTGTTATACTTAAAGCGTGTGTTTCATATAACGTGAGTTGCGTTTCATATCAACGTGTGTGTTTCATGTGCTTTGAGTGATTTATGTAATGTTTGTAATCTATATTGTGTGATTGTGTTTGATATTGTTCTACTTTGTAAAGAAAGAATTGCTTGAGGACAAGCAAGGTTTAAGTGTGGGGTGTTTTGATATTGCTCAATAACATCATATATATCTATCGCAATATCGTGTAAAAATGCTCTAGAATCAAGGATAATGAAGGCGTTTCTACAAGTAATAGGCCAAGATGTGCAAATTTGTATCGGAGAGTAATTTATATAGAGTTTTGATGATTTATGACCTTGGTTGATCCCGATACAAGTTAAGGTCTAATTTATGCTCTAAAATGGTCAAACAAGACTCCAAAGGTGTTAGGCTTCGTCCAAATGAAAGAAGATTGAAAAGAAAACGAAAGAGCAACTTTCAGTACATCGGGACGCCGTCCAATAATGTGGGACGTCGTCCTTCCTTTCAAACTGGGACGCCGTCCGGGATTTTAGGACGCCGTCCAGCCCTTAACAACGGGATGCCGTCCAGCATTCTGGACGCCGTCCGGAAGTAGGTTTCAGCCTACTTTTGCCTTTTGACCTACTTTCTCCACTTTAAAACCTACTGATTGAGGAACTGTTTTATCACATACGAAACCAGAGGTTACTGAGACGATTTTGGAAGCAAATTTGGTGAACTCCAAGCTCTTGGAAGAGGATCAACATCAAGTCTTCAAAGATCAAAACCTTCTCCATCCAAGATTCATTCTCTAGTAGGTTGTTTTCTTGTTCTCCAACAATGAATTCTACTTATCAGTTGATTTTTATTTTGTTTGTAATTATGATTGTTGGCTAAACTCTATAATGTTCATCTAGATAAATAACTGAGATGTTGAATGTTTACTTTTGATTGATTGTTATTATGCACGATAGTTTGATGTTTGAATACAAGAACCATTCTTGTTAAAGCTTAATCCTTTCGATTCAACTAGTTGATATGTTCATTTGATTAAGAAACATCATCTTGTTAAATTAATGTATTGATTTACATCTAGTGACATGTGTTTATCCATCTTTTACCAAAAGGGATAAGTTGAGTTCAAATGGTTAGTTTATATAGGGATGTAAGAACGACTCGTGTAGATACTTTCGGATAGCCTAATTGATATGTGTAGTTATATAGGTGAACGATCAATTCCCTAGATTATGTTATACATATTTTCATTACTCGATTCCATATAACTAATAGGTGTTAGTAATTTGCCTTATCTAGTGACGTTTATAGGGATCTTATTACCACACTAAATTGATTACTTGGGTTGGGTGAATTGAGCATTTAACCGGACCAAGGGAATGAACTAGGCTAAATCATAAGTTGACATAGGAGTGGATCATGATCAACACACCATTGACTTGATCATTCTTCAAGTCTTTAGACTAGTTGAATTAGTTGATTACAAATAGGAGGTCTTAGATGACAAGAACATCACTTGCGTCTTGTAATCCCGTTTGAGTGTTTACTCAAGACTACTCTTGGTGAACCGATCAATTAGTTCTCGTGCATAACCAATCAATCCAGTCTTAATCTTAAATAACATTCAACATCGAGGGAAAAAAGTCTAGATGAGCATTTTTCCTTAAATTGATATCAAATCTATCTTACTTGCTTTCTTTGCACTTATTTTCGTCTTATAAACTTAAAAGACCAAAAATATTGTTTTTACATTTAACCTTCTCTGATTTGGCTAAATCGTTAAATAGCCACCAAAACATAAAACTTGTACCTTTAAGTTTCATTTACTTAGTTAATCATAATATAGTTTCTAATTCTAGTTTGGCTAATACAACTGTCCTTGGAACGATACACGGAACTAAACCAGTTACTATACTACTACACGATCGGGTACACTGTCCGTTAGTGTGTAGCCATCTTTAATCGATATTTTTCAATACTATTTCATATAACAATTCATATACCACTTTTCGCACATCAATACACTTGATTTTTTTTTTATGAAATGGAATTTATTGAGTTGAACTAGAAATTGTAGTTAACGAAGGTTAAGTTGTTAACGTAGGATGTACATCATAGCATATTAGTAATATGAATTAACCGAGTAGTATTTACCCTTTTTCAATTCATACATAATAGCTTAGTACGAAAAAATTTATTTTGATTTCAAAATTCATATATATTAAATATACATAAAATTTCTTCAGGGGAAATGAGTTAATACTTCATAGGTTATTGTTGCTGGTATTTCTTGGTAACTACGATGCGTATGACGTTGATATTCAAGGTACATATTATGATGTTGAGGCTTGCGGTACGGATGTTGTTGGTGGTGGTAATGGTACTGTTGGTGTTGTTGTCGGTGGTACTGTTGATGCCGGTGATTCTGCTGGTGCTTGTAACCTTTGCACCATATTCTCCAAAGTCACTACCCGAGCGCGAAGCTCGTTGACTTCTTCTACTACACCGGGATGATTGGCGGTTCGGACGAGCGGATGAATAAGATCCAGAATTTGAGAGAGCATATGATCATGACGAGATACTCTGGAAATGAGAGAGAAAATGGTGTCTCGAACAGGTTCGCCGGTAAGTGCTTCAGGTTCTTCGCCAAGAGGGCAATGTGGTGGATGGAAGGGATCGCCTTCTTCTTGTCTCCAATAATTAAGTAGGCTACGAACCCATCCCCAATTCATCCAGAATAGGTGATGGCTGATTGGTTGATCCATTCCTGTTACACTGTCTTTGGAATTCAGGTGAATATCCATATCGGAATAACTGTCGGAGTTTAAGGAATTTGAACTAGATACGGGATCCATCTTGTATAATTATGGAGATGATTTTTGATATGAATTAGATTATAGAATTTAGTTTGGTATTCTTCAATACATAATTTACATATGTATATATAATACCAAATTCCATAAATCACGGAGAAATTTTCGAAAGATGTCAGGAAAAGTTTACAGTAACAGATACGCTAAGATATGAATTTTTGTCTATACACTATTTATGCAATAAATGCAGGAAAACGTGTCTAGACTTAAGAATGATAAGCATGTAATTTCTGACAAGAAATGATAAGAAAAACTTTTAACATGCGGACACGGTCGAAGTCCAGACTTACTAATGCATCTTAACAACTATCAGTTAGACACACTCATGCAAGACCTGGTTCGCTAGGACCAACGCTCTGATACCAACTGTGACGATCGCTCCAAATCCATATGGACGAACACATCATTCATCGATTTCATTGCGAGGTATTTGACCTCTATATGATACGTTTTGTAAACATTGCATTCTTTTGAAAAGGCACACCATAAATGAATATTTAAATCAAAGGTTTTCGACATCTGATGATTTCTACATATAGACAATCACCGTAAATAATAGTTTACAATAGTACTTTCGTTGACAATGCAGTCAAAATAAGATACATGGTGATGATTTGGTGAATTCAACGTTTCCTTGAAAATATGCCATGAAAGACTCCATGCACATAGCTTGTCTAACATATAAGCAAATAGCGGAAGACTTCTAGGGAATCTGAGAATAAACATGCTAACAAGTGTCAACACAAAGGTTGGTGAGTTCATAGTTTTAATGTTTCGTATAATCTGTATATAAAGGTGGATCACAAGATTTCAGTTGTTTCATCCAGAAACGTTTATCAAAATATTCTACAAGATTGAGCACCCTGGTAACTAAACTTTAACGTCTATATAATAAGTACCCCTGTTTTAACATACATGCAACCAACATGTACAATACACGTAAACCAACGTGTACTAAACTCAAATAGCATACGTCTGTTTAATAGTTCAGGCTAGGGTTTCTATACCTGGAACAGACGGGGATGTCAAGCCCTATGGATCCATATACTACTACTCGCGCCCACCAGTTCTTATAACCGGCAGTTACTAGTTACCAAAGCTAAGGGATTTTTTGTTCAAACTCAGTATAGAATTTAGTATGTACTTGTGTCCATTGTTTTTAAAATAAAGTGCATGTATTCTCAGCCCAAAAATATATATTGCAAAATCATTTAAAAAGGAAGCAAATGAAACTCACCTTAGCAGCACATAAAGTTGTTCATCGTAATGTGACCGAAACTCAGAATATCAAATAATCGTAGATCTCAACCTAGAGAACATATGTTGGTCAATAAATGTCTATCAAGCTAGGTCAGGTCATAGTGTATCATAATCCTAATGCTCGAGATCGACATACAAAAGTTTATCAAAAGTCATTTCAAAAAGTCATTTTTGACAATAGTTCAACAAAACGAGACGTACCTTGTATAAGGATTCATTTACTCGGTTGGTAATATTCAAAAATCCATTTTATCAATCTCGTAAACAAGTTGTTTAAATCTTAATTGCAGATTCAAAAGCAATTTTAATTAACGTCGGTCATAATTCAGTTGATCATATCTTTTAATCCGTTCATTGAAACTATTCGGTGTCTAAATGAAAAGTTACTGATTTTTCGACAGCTTTCCAAAAACATGTATATCATATACCTTTTACCAGTAATATTTGTATTTAATTCGGGATTCATTATAAACTGTTTAACGACAAAATTTAGCATACAAACATGTATAAATATATATACTCGAGCACTAGACATGTATACACTATTAATATATATAAAAGATAAAATATGAGTGCTTACGTATCAGTATTGAGATTCAATATTGTAGGAAAGTACGTAGACGTAACGGAGATGATAAACACTAGATTTGATTCACAAATATTCCCCCGAACATTACCCATAACCTCCTTGGCAATAACCCATAATTTCCTTAGCTCTATCCCGCTCGAAAACATATTTTGAAAGTGACACGCTCATGACCTCGTCGTAGTATT
Source organism: Rutidosis leptorrhynchoides (assembly GCF_046630445.1). NCBI lineage: Eukaryota > Viridiplantae > Streptophyta > Magnoliopsida > Asterales > Asteraceae > Rutidosis > Rutidosis leptorrhynchoides. The sequence goes on along the minus strand of NC_092341.1, from coordinate 373,573,687 downwards.
TTATGTATAAATAATAATACTCATACTACTAATAATAATATTAGGATTAATAATAATAATAATAATAATAATAATATAATAATAATAATAATAATAATAATAATAATAATAATAATAATAATAATAATAATAATATATATAGAGATCAGAGAGATAGTTTGATGAAAATATGAAATGAATTCGGCACCAGACTTCGCATTTTATAGTACTTGGCCTGCAATCTCAGCTCATGCGACCGCATGAGGTCCATGTCCAGCTCAAAATGTGGTTTGTCACTTTGTTTGTCGACATATTAATTTAATATATATATAATATATTTAATTTATATAATTAATTATATATTATATTAAATTCACATGCATAGTTGACTTGTAATTTTTGTTCCGATAAGTCGTACGTTGTCACTCGACTTATGTCCCGGTTCCGATTTTTCGAACGCTCTTTCGTACGCTGAGAAAACTAGTACTTTTCGTTTCGTGACTCGTACCTTTGTTAAAATATAGTCTTAAATTATCAATAAACTATATCACTCAAAGTGTATCTTAAACTTTCGAGTGTTTTGGTCATTTACTTCTATAAATCATCGTCTCGTAGTATATACATATACATTTTCATTTTGAAATAGTGTTTTACTGTAGTAAAGTTACTGTAGCAAAGTTTTTTTTAACTGTACCAAATAGTGATTTTCAAAAACACTATAGCTTTTCGGGTACTGTAGCAATTCAAAAATACTGTAGCAAATTAGTGTTTTACTGGTTCATCTTAAACGTTTTAGTTAACTTATCTAAATATCAATCGAATCAATAATCGAATGTTACTATCGTTTACTAAATAACTTGAAATCATGTATGTGTGTATATATATATATATATATATATATATATTGTTCGTGAATCTTCGAGAACAGTCAAAGAATAATTGATTACATGAATATAGTTCCAAAACTTTGAGACTCAGCATTACAGACTTTGCTTATCGTGTCGAAAATATTAAATCATTTAAAGATAAAGTTTAAATTTGGTCAGAAATTTCCGGGTCATCACAGATATTATATTTTCTCCAACGTAAATAACTCATACGTTGCACGACTGTTAATGAACGAAAAAGTATACGTGTAATAGTATTGAATGATTAGGGTACTTAACAACCGGTGACTGAATTTCAAAAACATCATGATCATCATCCAATATTGACAAACCAAATTATAAATAAATTGAAATGATCGAGTGATCGTCTTCAAAGAAAGTAAATGGTTTTGAGCCCGTGCAGTTAAAAAATAAATTTTAAAATATTAGTTGTAGTTAGTCTTAATTATATTATAATGTATAGAATCTAATGTAAATAAAAAAAATTGTTTAAAAGTAACGATATTTAAAACAATAAGCTTAAAATTTAAGAACGTATAAATAATAATAATAACAATAATAATTATTATTAATAATAATATAAAAGGCGTTTAGTAAACTTATAATAGTTAGAAGATTTTATATGTAAATTGAGGTGGCCGATTTCTCAAGTAATTGGAACTATGTATGATAAGGGAACTTGATAATAATAATAATAAAATATTATTATGTAAAAATGGAAACTAAAATATTAAAATAGATAATTGAATAGAATATCAACAAACTTAGAAAATTAAGGAAAGAGTTATTTTAGGCAGTTAATATTATTTAATTAAATTTAATTGAGAAAATGACACAAATTTAATTCAGATTAATTTAGAAGTCACCACGTAGGATTATTGTCACGCGCTTTATAATAATGTATATAGATATATAGATGTATATAATTCCAGTGATATTTACGTTTCATGTTTTATTTCCGTGGGCGTTCTGCATATTCCGTTTGTTGTCTTATCCTAAAGGTGATACTGCCCGTGAATATGGTATGACAATGAGACCAGATAATATTAATTCTGGTGCACAAAAAACATAGAATTTGTCTAAAAATATTTATGTCTAGTAAATACTCGGTCAGTAAGTGAACGTGTGGAACTATGCATTTCTTCATTACATTCAGGTTATAGTCAGGAGCCCAGGACAGAGCACCATAATTGCTAGCTTCACTTTCTTTTTTTTTATTACTTTCTTTTTCTTCTTGCCAAAAATAAGAGTGTAAAGATTAAAAGAAATTCAAATCAAATTTTGGAAAAACAAGACTTACAGTATAAAGGTAGGTTATCGTTGGTCAAGTTTGTAACAAATTAAAACTACAAACCAACAAAACTAGGCTGTGGCTATTATGCTTATTATACTTTTGCAACCAATCCGTAGATCAACGAATACTAAAGATATTCTATTTGTATATTCCCTACTTTCACTGATGTGATACATACACAAAGGATGTAGCATACCAAATTAAAAATCCCACGAATCAATTTTATACATCCCTGAATTATAGCGACCTTTCAGCTGGTTGAGAAAGATGAGCTGATCGGTAGAACGACTAAATCAAATGTCACCCCTTCCACAGCAAGGAGTTGCCAAGATCAAAGGGACCTAAAGATTCATTCTGCACTCCATCAATTTTCAAAAAAAAAAAATAAAAAAGGATTACAAGGTTAGCTATTCTATCTAAAGAAGGAAAACACAAAAGCATGTAATATGGCATAATGTACATGAAATAATTGTGTGCAGTGACCATTGATGATTAACAATCTGAAATGTGGCCCATTTACTTATAAATGGGTTAGTTTGGGTTGTGTTTGTTCTCTACAAATCAAATAGATGATGTTTAAAAAGATATTAATAATGAAACAAACAAAAAAATAGCTAAAAGGGAACAGGTCCAAAATTTTGATGTACTGGTTGGACATCACCGTTCAAAGTGAGTATTAGTGCCATAATCAAAGTCATGTTCAAAGGTTCAAAAAAAGTGTTTAAATGTCAACCCAGCCCGAACCAGTCCGTTTCAACCCATAATAAGAAGTGACACAGTTCAACCCAAATCTGTTTTGATCAGTTACCAGATCCACCCAACTTGCAACCATCAGTTAGTATATGAATAGAAATAACTATAACTCTAAATATGCAAGAATACAAGTAAATACCCAAGTTAAGCCTCTTAGTCCTACGCTTCTGCTGTCTTCACCAAGATGTAAAGGATGAGGAAAGAGTTCTGTTTTTGGTTCTGAATTATTATTATATGTATCTTCAGCATTTAAAAATTGTGTTTTGTCCTGCACGGAAAAATCAACAATTTGCCTAATCTCGAGCATGTAAAGGTTTTACTTTGACTTTCACATGAAACCAAATCAAATGTGCCAAGCCCTGAAACAGGGAGCTCATACACAAAGGTTTTACAAATCAAGAGCCTTACGATAGATGATACACAAGCTTGGCAAGCGTGTCTATTTTTGTCAGCCTAACCCGCCTATTTTACATCCTATAAATAATAAATAAACTAAATGAATTGAAAAAAAGAAAAGAAGTAATGCCAACCAACCTGTTGGAGATGAGGAAATCTAAATGGGTTTGAAGTTGAATCTTGAGTAGCTGGTGCACTTACACGCACATTTTTGCTGTTGGATGAAGATAACTTTCGAAAAGCAAATGCATGGCATGTCTCTTCAGCATCCAATATAGACGAGAGAGCGTCAAGTGATGATGGTTTAGCGGCTTGAGGAGGGTTGTTTTTCACTTGTGAAGAGGTGGAGATGATAGCAGCATCAAATGAATCAGAAATGAATGTGTCCACCAAGGAGGGGGGTTTTGGGTCAGGTTTGTTATTAATCTTGGCCTGCAATGACGCTTCTGATAGAAGTCCACCAATGCTCAAAGCCGTTATACTATCATCCCACCGAAACTGTGCTTGCTCATGTCCTTCATTATTGTTATGGAGTTTTCCCTGCAAAGACGCTTCTGAAAGCAAGCCTCCAATGCTTATGTCAGCGGACAAGGGAATTGGCAGCACGTTTATTTTGCTCCAACTGGATTTCGACTCATTGTTACAAATCTTTTTCAGACCTGATGCTTCAGATAAATGTCCTCCAGTAGCCAAATGGGTAATACCATCATCATCATCATCCTGTAGTGGTGAAATAGACCACTCGTGTTTATGACCCATCTCGACTTCAGTATCCTCCTACCAATGATAAAATGAAGTTCAAAATCCAAATCATACCATATCCAAACTTAGAGGAGCCAATCACGAATTACAAATGGGATCAGATAAGTATAAGTCAGAAATCACCCAAAACGTACTTTAATGCAAATAACCCTCTATAGTTAAAACCCAAATGAGTATTTATAACTTTACTGCGCACCTCTCATACAAGAGGTATCAGCAATAATCCACCTATTCTCATACCTAATTTGATAATCAAATCGATTGAAACTTTATCCCGGAAATACTTTTTGGTGTTTTCATGTGGGTCGATGACAATTTCTTTCTCATCTAAAATGCAGTTAAAACTTCCTTGGATTCATATGATCGTACAAGCCTGTTTGTTTTTATTTTCTTAAGTCTTTGTTTTTATTTTCTTAAGTCTTTATGTTTGAGCGGATATATTAAATTTCATACTACTAAGTCAGTTAAGTGCAAATCAAACATGCCGTAAATCTCAGTTTCAAAAAGATATTTGAGGATACAAAGAGCAGTCAAACCCAAAGATGGTCATGATCAAATGATGATTTCCTTCTCTCTGTAATACATGTAGGCATGTATAATTGCTATGTGTATCTACCATAATGCCTTTAGAGGTCATTACACATATTGCAAAAGATGTAGACTTTTTTAAGAGGAATATCAAGGTCTATGACCACGTTAAAAACACCTTTACATTTACACTAATAATATGTGTATAATGACTTTAAATATTATGTTAATCTCCTAATCGGGTTTCACGGTTTCAAGATGTGCAGGGTAGCCACGTTGGATAGTAACACCGGATCAAGTTAATGGATCAGATTCAATAAGTTTGAAGCAGGCCGAGGCTAACACACAAGCCCTGTCTGATTATTCTTTTACTACTATTTATTGTGTAAATAGATTGCAGAAACAATATTAATACGATCATAATCAGAATTTTTAACTACTAATTATGCGTCAATAGGTAGATTACAGTTCGGTCCATTTATGATCAACCACATCCAATATTAACCCAAACATAAGCAACTGCGTTGAAACCATGGCCTCTAGTTCAGACGATCACACACAATATACTGGGATAAAAGAAAATCTAAGGAAGAACAGACAGCGTATTGAAGGAGAAAAGATGATAAAAACGTATTACCACGTGTTCAGTTACTGAAAGTTCAGTAGTAGTTGGCTCTAAACATTTCCTTTCTTCTGTAGTCTCGATAACTTTCGGCATGCTTTCAGAATTAATGCAGTTATGAGTAATGGTTGCTGCTGCAGAAACCCTTTGAGACCCATCATGATCAGAGAACCAGCCATAACTAGAAACCAATGAAATGTTTTACGTTTATGATATACAGATATAGACATACCCTAATTAGTAGAGACGGACAAACGGGTAGATCGGGTGGGTTGGGCAAATTTTTAAAACGGATAACTTCTAGTATAGATAAAAACATGTATAATCAGGTTGATCCAATTCACTTTTCATCGAATACGTTTGACTATTTTATTAACAACTGGTGTGTCAAATAAGGTTGAAATCTTTTTGATATTTCAATAATCTTTATTTTCTGAATAAATATTACGGAGTATAAGATTTTATGCTATCAAACTGCACTTATGGAGACTGTTGCCTGTTTCCTTAAACATTGGTTTTTCATGTTATCCGTTTGCCATGTTGAAGATAAAGCATAAACTAAATTGCCACCATTACTCGGTAACAACAGTGGAACCAGGATTGAGCTAAAAACAAACCTTAAGCGAAATATATCAGGACTTTGTAGAGCTGTGTAAACATCTCCAGCACTAATAACAGTATCCTTCAATGTCCAACTTCTTCTGCTCATATCATCTTCTAAGTGTCTGAGGTGTCCATCATCATCACCATAAGGTAAAAGCATTGTCTCCCCTACAGCTATGCTTGAGCCACCCCATTTTGCATTTATGTGTTTAATAACAGATGATATCTTCTTCTTAGCTCTAAGTGTGAGTTCTAGAAACGGATTGAGACCATCCTATGATGAGAAAAAAAATTACACAAGTGACAAAAAGACAATTATTATTAGTATTTTTTGGACTCATAACATGAAAACATAATTACCTTTGTACACTCACCTTCTCTAATCCTATACGAGTAACTTCATCAACCGGAAACAGTTGCAGCTTAATCTTTGCCATAGGATCAACATGTAATGATAATTCCTTTTTCCTTCCTATTGATGGTTCATTAACTGAAAGCTGACGACTTGGTACTTCTGTAGCACTAAAAGGCAAAACACCACCTACAAGCACAAAATTTGTCCCTTCAACTATCAGATTCACATAAACCAGTAAGGAAGCTTAAGCAAGCCAACTAATTCAGTGAAATAGTAAATGCACAATTATTTTGAGATGGGAGACCAACAGAATAAAGTGAAAACGTAAAGAAAAAGTTAAACAACATTTGTAATAATAAGGCTTTTGATGCAGCATACAAGCCAGAAAAAGCGTCAAGTATGTCGTCATGTATCAAGAATTGACTACAAACTCATAAGTACATACCCAGTGCAAGAGGTATACTATAGTTAAAGGTGGCAAATCGTATTGGTAGCAATGGTAGGGTAACCGGTCAAAGCAGGCAGCAAGTAATTTCTTAATTCTTAGTACAAGTCAGTTTGGATTGACCTGCAAAGGAATTGTCTGAAAAAAAAATACTGTATGTTTTTTAATGCATTGAATATGATCAGTCATGGCTGCAAACGGCAGTTTGGTGACTAGCCCGTCCCATTTCGCCCAAAAAAGTATAATTAGTCGATCAACGCTAAAAAAGTCAAGTCAAAGAAAAAGTCGGATCAATGTTGGTCAAAAGTCGACTTTTTGTCAAGTCTTGTTCTAGGTTAAGTGAAAATCCCAAGGCCATTAAAAAATTAGTTGGGAAACCACCGACTTACATAGTATCTTTAAAAATAAATTATTAGATACGCTATAATTATAGTTATGTAAAACATTATAAAAAACATAGATATTATTTAAACTAACACCACATCATCTTAATTATAAATTATTTATTTTTAAAGTATTTATGTTTGAAAGATTTAAATTTAATATATTGTTATTTAAAAGTCAACGTTGGTCAACATCCGTCTGAATTGTGATAAGAAATGATATAATTACAAATTAACAATAAAAATTCACATTATTAAAAAGCCAATGTAAGAAGATGTGTACAGTATTTTCAACACTTTAGGTAATTAGTGTCATGATATTGACCCCTTTGAGACAAAACATAACTCAAAACAATCCATTCATAAGTAAATGGGCCAAAAGTGCCACTTCTAACAATAGTACTAGCCACAGAAAGTTGTGCATATGATGCCTAACCTGATGCTATCTGTGCACACCCTTTTTGTCTGTTTGTATCCTTTCTCAGTTTGCTTGTTCCCACAGCGGGCCTCCTGTGTGCTAATATTCCTTTTCTCTGCACGTTTGATTTCATGGCAGCTCTGCTTTGCTAAGAATTGTATTAGACAATCGTAAATATATCATCGCAGACTATAATCTTGATACTGCAACATTGAGATCTTTTGCGTTTATAAAAACTCAAAGAACGATAAGGGAAATAAGAGATTTCATGTTCTGCTAGCATTCTCACTATACTGAAACTAATGACGTATTGACTTACTAACAAAATCATAGATGCTACGTGTATGCGCTTTGTAACTTTCAGACACTGAAAAACTCTTAGAAATCACTATAATGGAAGATAAGGTACAAAGACTGTAGGCCTACATTCATAAATCTAAATATTAAACCTGGAGATACTGCAGATGTACTAGAACAAAATAATGATCAAAGGCGTAATATGTAAGTTACTTTATTCAATAAACAAGAACAGGAACACCACTTAATGGTGTACAATGGCATTTTAAGACATTATAATAAGGTATATCCTATTTAAATCATGCATATGTATAAGGCACGATAATAAGTCATACAATAATAACGGATAAAAATAAAAAAAAAATTGATAACTATTGCATACGGCACTCTGTTTTCCTTTGCCAGTATGAGAGAAAACAATCACCTAACCATATTAATTATTTAACAAATCTTAAATCTCTGGAGTACTATAAAAGATACTAAAGATTGTTAATTTCTTCGGTTTTAATTGTATCATAAGATCGATGATTCTATTCAAGACAGTTATATAATTATAATTAAAAAATTAGGGTTTTGCAATAATAATGTTCTCACATACAGAATATTGTATTTACTATCCACAATTCGAACGATTAATTGATGAAAAACTCAATATATGATTGCGTGACAGTCATATGAACAAATGATGGATGATGAATCAAGCAAATCAGATGCGCATAAAGAATGGGTGAATATAACGAACCTCAATAAGAAAGAAGAGTATGAACCACGAGAATCGACGGCCGTTTGTCTGAGAACCCAAATTATTTGAAAAGAGTTATGGAGGGCAACTGGCGGGAGCCTCAATTTATTTTCAATTCGTTCCCAATATAATACTAGTAAAATCTAAGCTTTTATATCCTCGACAAAGTTACGACGACAGTCCCTGTGATTTGTATAAAATTACATATTCAACCTTTCAACTTTTCTTTTTGACAAGATCGTATGAAATTACAGATTCGGTATCTAAACTTTTCTTTTTGACAAGGTCAGTAATTTTGATTTGAAACTATTATATTAAAAAATATCCGTTAAATCCCCTCACATATTGTACACATGAGGTAAATCCATCCTTTAATTTTAACCTTTTTACTTTCTCCCAAACTTATTTCATCTAATGCATAAACTCTACTCCGTGCATCGCCTCAATTTTAATGTATTGTACTAAAAGTCAAACCATGCTTTTGATCTCTATCGGTTTTTTGTGACTATTTCAAATCTCTACCCGATATTTTGAAACTCCATTTCTCCCCTTTTATCTCCTCCCTTCTCCGACATGCTCCACCATCAACCACATTTTTGTTAAACAACTAAATCGACATCGAATGCTCTCATTGTCACTCACACACACGTTAGGAGAAAACACAATTCGCGACGATGTTGACAGTACCATCGAAGGTTGGAAAAACCCCTCAGAGACTTTCCCAAATCGCATTAATGTTAGCAGTACCATCAAAGGTTGAAAACTCCCTGCTTGAAGTGAGAATCGAACATGGATTGACAGTACCTCAAGTTGGATCCCACCCACATACCACTCAAGCCAAACTTCGTTAATCATCAACCACCTACCTTTTTTCTTCTCCAGTTGCATTAACTCTTACACCTATCTGATTTTATCTTTTGTCCTTTCTTCTTTATTTGTACCTTGTTTTTTCTCTTCCTTCATAATGTCCTCTTTTCATTCAAAGCCATCAATTTCTAAAATTTTAAACCATGATACCAATGCTATTCCTTCTTTCTTCAGGAAAATTGTTGGTGGTGCTCTCAATTAACCTCCCATCTCTATCTTTCCTTCTTCTTTAGGTGCTGGATTTTCCTCCGATGAAGGTAGACGTTTTGAATGGTCACTGTGTCGAAGGTATTTCTACTCCTGCTATTACAACACCTGTAAATTCTACAACTTCAGGTTGTACATTTTCGTTGGTACGCAGGATATGCTTTGTAGTGTGTTCGGAAACGAAGGATAAATTACCGAGGTTAAACTTTGGAGGGCAAGGAGGTATGCCTTTGTGTCTTACGCCTCCCCTGAATTTGCTCGAGATGCGGTTTTTTGAAACTAAATGGCTCGAGTATTTTTGGTCGTGCAAACTTTGTTGGATGTTAAAGATTCGTATCGAACAAAAAGAAACACATGTATTATCAAACACGCTTACTTTAATCTTAAGCCTAATATTTCGGTGGTTAATTGTTATGAACTTGGATTGTAAGTAATCTTCGTGCCTGAAACGGAACCGAATCCGGATTGATCTTTGAATCGTGTGTACACTTTCCTAATCGAATATTTCGACCCAATTAGCCACGGGTTACACGAAGTTTCGATTGGGATAAGACAAAGACTAGATTGTTGTCTTGGCTAAAAGAAAACAATCAAAATTATTGCAGAGATTATCCTCTAATTGTATGAAATGAAAGTGTGTGTAAAAAGGTTGAAATCTAGAACCTTTTCCAAATACACCAAATGTATATTTATAATGGGTCAAAAGGTTTGATGAAGAATCACAACCTTTGATTCATACCCACTAGTTGCTTGGAAGTTCTCATTCATGTATTTAGACTTAAAATGGTCCAAATACATGAAAAAACGGAGTTAAAATGCCCTAGAACAACTCCAAAACATTTGGGGTTCGAAATGTGCCTTTTGGGTGAAAAAGACACCTTTTCAGCGTCCCCTGTATTAAGCCGCGCCGCGGGCCCTTGAGCCGCGCCGCGAGCTAACAAAGAAAAAACACTTGAAAATGCCAAAAGTCTCGACATGGATTTTGTGCCTTAGGCCGCGCCGCGGGCTAAGCCTGGCCAGCACTCCATTTTTCCAAACTCAAGGTTTTCAATCGTATGGCCTTTTCAAGTCTTGTTTCGCATTTCTTATGTTCCAAATAACATTTCCAAGTCTAAAAGAAACCTCAAACCACCTCACGTTTTACGAACGTGCACTCCACACTTCTCCAAATTCGTGTAACGTATCAATGGTTCGAAAGACACTTTCAAGTTAGTAATCCAATCCCTAAAATGTATGTTGGATCATGCTAAAATCACCAACAAATCCCCCCCATTTTAGTATGATCCTTGATTACTAAAATACCAACAATTAGAAACTAATGCATAAATGTAAATGTCACATAGATTGAATTTACACATAGTATATTACACGTGCAAGAATTCGAAAATCAGGGTGCTCTAATAGTTTGAACCCATCAATTCATTTGAAAACCTGTCGATAATATACACACTAGTTCCATAATCTCTAACAATACAAACTTGACACTATTAGGAGCCATGTGTCCCAATCCAATCATGAACATATAGAAAACTAAGTCCAAAGCTTTCTTGAAGCGGCTCAACTTCATGTCCACTTAGGTAGCTCTCTTCAGTCTTGCTCCTACAATGCAATTTATCAAGAGAACTATTAAGAAGTTATAAACTTCAACCTTACTTTATCTTGTAGGTCCGAACACATACCTTGGGATTATATGATAAACATGTGTTCCAATCTTCTCAAAATAGGCTTTCCTCATTGAATTCAAGCTTCTAGCGTTGTACTAGAAGGGAATTGGGTATCCCACTTTGAAAGATTTAGATGGACTTCAATCCCACACCAATAGCCAACTTGTGCACCGAGTCTCTGGCTAGTCCCTTGGTCAAGTGATCCGCTAGATTTTGTTCTGATCTCACAAAATCAATGGAGATCACTCCATTTGTGATTAATTCACGTACCATGGAATGTCTAACACCCAAGTGTCTAGACTTACCATTATACATGTGACTATAAGCCTTAGCCACCGTTGAAGCACTATCGCTATGTATACCAATAGGAGGAATGGGCTTTGGCCATAAAGGAATCTCATAAACCAAATTCCTTAACCACTCGGCTTCATTACCCGCCGCAGCCAATGCAACAAATTCCGACTCCATTGTTGAATTTGTGATACATGTTTGCTTCTTGGAAGCCCATGAAATTGCCCCTCCACCAAGTAGGAATATCCAACCAGTATTAGAAGAATGATCTTCCATATTGGTTATCCAACTTGCATCCGAATAACCTTCTAAGATAGAAGGGAAGCCGGTATACGTGATACCAAAGTCCTTGGTTCGCTTCAAATACTTAAATACTCTATTCACAGCTTGCCAATGGTGAGAACCCGGGTTACTAGTAAATCTACTCAATTTACCCACCGCATAGGCAATGTCCAGTCTAGTGCAAGTCATTGCATACATTAGACACCCTATAGCACTCGCGTATTTAAGTTGATACACCGCCAAACCCGTATTGGGTAAGAGCTTAAGAGTAGGATCAATGGGAGTACTTACCGGGGAGGTATCCTCAAGATTGAACTTCTTGAGGATCTTCTCAATATAATGAGATTGAGTTATTGTGATGCCATTATCACCACGGATGATCCTTATCATAAGAATCACATCCGCAACCCCCATATCCTTCATCGAAAACTTAGATGACAAAAATTCTTTGGTCTTATCAACTTGATCTTGGCTAGTACCAAATATCAACATGTCATCCACATATAAGCAAATAATCACACCATTCCCCTTTGTGGTCAAATTTGCTATACACACACTTATCCGATTGGTTGATCATAAAGCCATGAGACAAAATGACATCATCAAACTTTTGATGCCATTGCTTTGGTGCTTGTTTAAGTCCATACAAAGACTTAATCAACTTGCACACCTTTGTCTCTTGTCCCGGCATGACAAAACCTTCCGGTTGTTTCATGTACACCTCCTCCTCCAAATCACCGTTAAGAAAAACGGTTTTTACATCCATTTGGTGAATAACAAGATTGTGAATTGACGCAAGCGAAATCAACAATCTAATGGTGTTGATACGCGCAACCGGAGCATAAGTATCAAAGTAATCAATACCCTCCTTTTGCCTAAAGCCTTGTATGACCAAACGTGCTTTAAACTTGTCAACCGATCCATCAACTTTCATCTTTCTTTTGAAGATCCACTTGTTGCCCAAAGGTTTACAACCGGGAGGCAAATCAACTAGAACCCATGTATTATTTTCCATGATAGAGTCTATCTCGTCACGAATTGCCTCTTTCCAAAAGGCAACGTCACGAGACCTCATAGCCTCATCATATGTCCTCGGATCCTCTTCAATATTGTAACAATAATGAAGTTGAGATATGACATTATCTCTAGTTCCTTCAACTAAGAATAGTTGAAAATCCTCACCATATGATTTAGGAGTCCTTTTCCTACTCCCTCTACGTGGCTCATGAGTCTCATTTGAAATTTCTTCCAATTGAGCACCTTGGGAGGTACTTTCAATAGGTACCACATCCTTTGGTTTAGGTATTGATGTAAATCTAGATTCATCAAATATTGCATCTCTAGATTCAATCACGGTATTAGCCGAAATGGCGTCATTCGGCTCAATGACAAAGAATCTATACGACTTGTAATGCTCGGCATATCCAATAAAGATGCATTCAATACCCTTTTCACCCAATGTTTTCCTTTTGGGTTCCGGAAGTCTCACGACCGCCCTACATCCCCAAACTCGCAAGTAATGCAAGTTAGGACGTTTGTTAAACCAAAGTTCATATGGAGTCTTCTTCCCATTCTTATTGGGAACCCTATTCAAGATGTAACAAGCCGTTAGCATGGCTTCCCCCCAAAATCCCTCACTCAAACCGGAATAAGACAACATGGAATTAACCATCTCTTTAAGTGTCCTATTCTTCCTTTCGGCTATACCATTTTGTTGTGGCGTATAAGGAGCCGTGGTTTGGTGAATAACTCCTATCGATTGAAAATATTCCGGGTCATAGTACTCGCCACCTCGATCGGTACGCAACGTTTTAATTGAACAATCAAGTTGCAATTCTACTTCAGTTTTATAGATTTTAAATTTGTCTAAAGCTTCATCTTTAGAATGCAAAAGATACACATAACAATACCTAGACGAATCATCTATAAAAGTAATCATGTACTTCTTGTTACCCATTGAAGGAGTAGCATGAAGATCACATAAATCACTATGAATTAGTTCCAATAAAGATGATTTCCGGTTTAGTTCTCTAAAAGGTTGTCTAGTGATCTTTGTTAGCATACAAGTTTTACATTTATCTAAATGTTTATCAAAACTTGGTATTAAGTCATCCTTAGACATTTCATACATTCGTTTGTAATGTACATGACCTAACCGAGCATGCCATAAACCGAAATCACAAATACTAGAACTAATCATGCAAGTATAATTAATGGCCCTAGGAACATTTTTGAGATTAAGCATGAACATTCCATTGTTATAGTACCCAAAACCAACAAACACACCACACTTAGACAATATATATTTGTCACTTTCAAACACTTGTTTATACCCACATTTATTCAACATGGGACTAGATACAAGATTCTTACGTAAGTTAGGTACATACAATACATTATAGAGAGTAATAGATTTTCCGGAGCTAAACTCCAATACAACATTTCCATAACCAACAACACTAGCACTAGATTCGTTGCTCATGTGCAAAACATCCTTATCCGGTACAAAATTTTTGAACCATTCACGATCCTTGCAAGCATGGCAAGTTGCACCCGAATCTACCCACCATCCAATTGTATCATCCTGTACATAGAATGCATCAGAAATATGCGAAACATAATTCTTAATTGGAATAGTCACAAAGTCAGAATTTTGACCTTGATTAGGAGTAGGATCCTTTGATCCTTGGCCCGCACCCGATGTACTTGCTCCTTCTACCATCTTGACTTTGCAATCTCGCTTAAAGTGACCGGGTTTGCCACATCTCCAACAAGACTTCTTGTCCTTCTTATTGGACGCATTCTTGTTGTTTTCAGACTTTCACTTCTTGTTGTTAGATTTCTTGTTGTATTTATTTCCATGAGATTTATCTTCAATCATGTTGATTGAAGAAGATCCCACTTATTTACCCTTTCCCTTGCCACTATCTAGTGCCCGAATTGATTCCTCAATTCTCAAGTGACTTCCCAACTCATTCAAATTCATCTCTTCCTTATTGTGTTTGAGTGTGTGTTTGAAATCTTGCCATGAAGGTGGCAATTTGTCAATGATGGATGAAACGGTAAAAGTTTCATCCACACTTATTTTGTGTTGGGTAAATTGCCCCAAGATCCTAAGGATCTCATGAAATTGTTCCATGATGGGCCTAGTATCAACAATCTTGTAATTGTTGAAATTACTAACAAGGAATTTCTTGCTAGATGCATCCTCGGCCATATACTTGGCCTCCAATTTATCCCAAAGTTCCTTGGCCGATTCAACCGAATTGTAAACATCAAATAAAACATCGGACATACCATTTAGAATGTGGCCACGACACAGCAAGTCATCATTGTCCCATTTGCTCCTTAACCGGGCATTTTCCATGGTCTCTTCATCCGATTCAACGGGCCTTGGAGTGGACAAAACATACACCAACTTCAATGAAGTCAAAAGAAACTTCATCTTCTTTTGCCATCTCCTGAAATCTGCCCCTTCAAACCTTTCCAATTTTGCAAACCTTGAAGTCATTTCCTTTACCGTTTCACCGGACATGGTGATAAATATTCGATTAGAATGTTATGAACTTGGATTTTAAGTAATCTTCGTGCCTGAAACGGAACCGACTCCGGATTCATCTTTGAATCGTGTGTACACTTTTCTAATCGAATATTTCGACCCAATTAGCCACGGGTTACACGAAGTTTCGATTGGGATAAGACAAAGACTAGATTGTTGTCTTGGCTAAAAGAAAACAATCAAAATTATTGCAGAGATTATCCTCTAATTGTATGAAATAAAAGTGTGTGTAAAAAGGTTGAAATCTAGAACCTTTTTCAAATACACCAAATGTATATTTATAATGGGTCAAAAGGTTTGATGAAGAATCACAACCTTTGATTCATACCCACTAGTTGCTTGGAAGTTCTCATTCATGTATTTAGACTTAAAATGGTCCAAAAACATGAAAAAACGGAGTTAAAATGCCCTGGAACAACCCCAAAACGTTTGGGGTTCGAAATGTGCCTTTTGGGTGAAAAAGACACCTTTTCAGCGTCCCCTGTATTAAGCCGCGCCGCGGGCCCTTGAGCCGCGCCGCGGGCTAACAAAGGAAAAACACTTGAAAATGCCAAAAGTCTCGACATGGATTTTGTGCCTTAGGCCGCGCCGCGGGTGGCTGAGCCGCGCCGCGGGCTAAGCCTGGCCAGCACTCCATTTTTCCAAACTCAAGGTTTTCACTCGTATGGCCTTTTCAAGTCTTGTTTCGCATTTCTTATGTTCCAAATAACATTTCCAAGTCTAAACGAAACCTCAAACCACCTCACGTTTTACGAACGTGCACTCCACACTTCTCCGAATTCGTGTAACGTATCAATGGTTCGAAAGACACTTTCAAATTAGTAATCCAATCCCTAAAATGTATGTTGGATCATGCTAAAATCACCAACATTAATAGTCCTGGTAGATGTGTGGTGCTCAGGGGCGGACTTAGGTGGGGGCAGGGTGTGGCGCCTACCCCCAATCGATTTTGAAATTTTAGTGAAATTTTTTTGGATTTTTCGACTTTGCCACGGGTGAATTTTTTTTCGCCTCAAAACTTATATATTTTGTCCCAAAACCTTTAAATTTTGATCAAAAATCTCCAAATTTGTCCAAAAACCTTCAAATTTTGCTCAAAAATCTTCAAATTTTGCCTAAAACTTTCAAATTTTGCCCACAAACTCTCAAATTTTACCCAAAAACCTTCATATTTTGCCTAAAAAACTTCATTTTTTGCCCCAAAACATCCATATTTTGCCCAAAAAAATTGCTACGGTTTTAATTTTTTTCGGCCCCGGTGAAAAAGAATCATGGTTCCGCCACTGGTTGTGCTTGTTGATTTATAAACGTTTGATGGTTCGATGCTTATTTTGCACAAGATATTGGTGTCTTATGTGTGTAAATTGGGTTTATACGGTTGCATAAGATGCTATTGATGGATTTGATAGATTTATTGGTACTTCGAACCGGATCATATTGTGACTTCTTCTTTAGCAGATAAAGTTATAGGTTTTTTATAGATATGTTTGGTTAGAGGTTCGATTTACATCAAGATACTCATTTGACAAAAACTCTTTGATTTGGTTCTCATACCTTGTTTAATAAACAAGAGAAATAGCTTGCCCGCTACGCTGGGCGAAAATTATCAAATCATCCAATATTATACATAGATTCATTTAGAAAAGGGAAAAGACAAAAAAAAAAAAAACACTATTCCATTAGGCTAAATTCGTAATTAACTCTAAATTGAGGGGTAGTTTGATTTTCGATTTTTTTAAGTGGATAAATAAAAATGGAATGTAATGAAATACTAAAATGGAAGGCTGCCTCATTGGTTTGCTGTTGGGTTTGCTGATCAGCAGGTCCTGAGTTTGAAACTAGCTTTAACATTTTTTTTTTGGTGGGCTACAGCATTTGGGCCCAGCGTAGCGGGCTGGCCCAATTGCTTGTTCATATTTAAAATGAAACATTTTTTAATGTATCAAATTAATTTTTAATGAATAATTAACATATAACTCGTTGTTAAAATGCTACTCATTTAAATTAAGATAAAAATTATTTAGTTGCAAAATAAAAATGAAGTACCAAAATCTAAACATATTTGCTACGCTTGTTTTCTAATGTTGTCCGAAATCAATAATATAGTCGTAAACATTTTTTGACCAAAAAAATCACCTTAGAGTTTGCGGGAACCAATAATAAAGCCTCCTACAATTTTGGACCAAAGAATTCACCTTTAGAGCTACAAAAAAGTATATACTCCGAATCAATAATATAGTTGTGTACAATTGTTGACAAACAAATTGATAGAAAACAATAATATAGTCGGCTACAATTATTTTTCAAAAAAATCACCTTTAGAGGTGGTACCCCCCCCCCCCCCCCCCCCCAAAAAATAAAAAAAAAATTGTTAAAAGTTGAACAGTGGAATTGGCCAATGGAAGCCCTCCATTCCGGGCGTGAATAGATATAAGCAGTGTTGTAAATCTCCCGAGATCTCCCCGAGATCTCGTTTTTAGAAGGCAACCGAGACGAGATGTTCATCTCCCGAGATTTCTCGGTCAAATGGGTCAAACTTAGTCAAAGCCACGATTTCTCATATTTTCTTTCTAATTTGTAAGATTTTCTTGTAAAATTCGTTATTTCTAAGATTTTCTTGCCCATTTCTCGGATATTCTTGTAAAATCTCGTAAAAACGTATATAAATATACATATATTTATGTTTTTATGTAAATTTTTATTAAAAACTATAAAGTCAACGTAAGTCAACGTCCGAGATCTTCCCGAGATTATTCCGAGATGCCGAGATCTCCCTAAAAAAGTCCAAACGAGATCTCCCCGAGATCCGAATTCTACAACCTTGGATATAAGGTAATGTGTGTTGATTCCTCACAATATTTGGATCATGTTACACTTTAATTACATATTTGCCCAATTTATTCATAAACTTTTGATAAAAATCATTCACATGTACGAAAATTCAACCAAGAGACTTGTCTATTTCCATATTATCTATTAGACAAAAGTTATGAATAGTACCGAGGGCATTTTCGTCCTTTCACCCTTTTTTTAAAAAAAAAAACCTCCACACTTTGTTCAAAAATTAAAATCGACCCCCCTATTTGTGGGGTAAAGTGTCAAATCAACATTTTCATAAAAAAATCTTAAATAAACTTCACTCAAATATTCAACGAGTCATATCTTCTCGCCCGCAACGAGTTAAATTTTTCCGACACCGTCGTTAAGCTCGAAATAACTTTACGAACACAATGTCACTAACTATACACAAAACAGACTCTTTTTAAAAAAGGCTAAATATTTGAGTCCACATTTCATACACGTTGATTTTTCCTCTCGGGCTCCGTAACTATTTTCATCTATTAACAACATATACATATGGGTCTTATTATTTTTTAAAAAAAAATTATTTAGTAATTTTTTTGATATTACTCGGTAAATATTTTATTCTTAAATCATACGGAGTGTTAATATAAGCTAACGAGTTAATTGCGTTAAATTTTAAAAAGTCAACAACTCCATAGCGAAACGCGAAAATACACATATATTGTTAATTTAAGATAACAACTAAATCTTTGACGTGTTATACCTTTTCGCTCGACTCGAGTTGCGCTTCAATGACATCATCATTAGCCACGAAATAATTTTGCAAAAAAACGCAATAAAATACATTGGAAACCGAACCCCGGCGCGAAGCGAGGGTTAAATAACTAGTTACCATATTATCTATTAGAAAAAAAGTTATGAATAGTACCGAGGGCATTCTCGTTCTTTCACTTTTTTTTTCAAAAAAAGCCTCCACACTTTGTTCAAAAATTAAAATCGACCCCCCAAACAGGGGGTAAATTGTCAAATCAACATTTTCATAAAAAAATATTAAATAAACTCTACTCAAATATTCAACGGGTCATATATTATCGCCGCAACGAGTTAAATTTTCCGACACCATCGTTAAGCTCGAAATAACTTTACGAACACAATGTCACTAACTATGCGCAAAATGGACGTTTTTTTTAAAAAGTTAAATATTTGAGTCCACCTATCATACACGTTGATTTTTTCCTCACGGCCTCCGTAACTATTTTCATCTATTAACAACATATACATATGAGTCTTATTATTTTTTTAAAAAATTATTTACTAATTTTTTGATATTACTCGGTAAATGTTCTATTCTTAAATCATACGGAGTGTTAATATAAGCTAGCGAGTTAATTGCGTTAAATTCCAAAAAGTCAACAACTCCATAGCGAAATGCGGAATACACATATATTGTTAATTTAAGATAACATCTAAATCTTTGACGTGTTATACATTTTCGTTCGACTCGAGTTGCGCTTCAACGACATCATTGTTAGCCACGAAATAATTTTGTAAAATAAACGCAATAAAATGTATTGAAAACCAAACTCCGGCGCGAAGCGAGGGTTAAAAAACTAGTTTATAGCTATTTAAGTGTTGCTTAACTTTATCGTTTACGTTTCCACATAAACGGATAAACCATGCATATGAAAAGCATTAACAAAACAAAAGAAAAAAAAGAAGATATCACTCTTCACTCTATACATTAAAAGAGAGTTTAATTAAGTAATAATTATTTTAAAAACTCACTTTTTAACCCTTAGATTAAAAAAAGACCCTCACATACTCCTTTATCCAAAGATCCAAAATGATCATCTATTTCTATTAGCTAATAAATCAAACATTTGTTTTCATGGGTTGAGGAAGACTTTATATTCTTGAATCACGAGTATCATACAAACGGTAATGTTTCAATTTTTTGCCATCTTATACTTTTAAATTATTAGGGCTTTTGATTGAAAAAATTAGGGCTTTTCACTTATTGCTAAAACACAGGGACCGAATTATCAAACCATCAATATAAGGGTTGTTATATTGATTTGCAATTGTTTGAATATTAATTTGTATTGTTTGAATATTAATTTGTTTTCGATTCCGATGTATTATGAAATCAGGTAATTTCGATTCCGATTCCTTTGAATAGGACAATTGCAGGTGATTTCGATCTTCATTTAACTAATTTAGGGTTTTAAATGATGAAGGTTGATTCATCAATTCTTATATAATAATCAAGAACTCGAAACCCTAACTAAGATCGGGTAAGCTCCTTTAGAACTGAACTAGCGTATAGTCTGTCATAATATGTTTAATCTAATATCGAATTGGGTTCATCTCGTATTAACTGTGTATTATGATCACCAAAATGCTCATTTGCATTGTAGGTTTTAGATCTGTCTGATAAAAAGAGAAGTGGTGTAATTGAGATCGAAGAGTGTGTTCATGCTCTCAGTATCTTTCATCCCTATGCACCTATAGACAGGTTATGTCTGACTATAAACTAACTTATTTATTATTCGGGGGTGTCAAATATGGTGGCACTTTCAAAATCTAATGTTCAGTAAAAACTTTAAAAAGGATTTAGCATAAAAATATATGTAGTCTAAAAAAATTCATCATAACTTTTCTTTGTTACAGTGACATTTGTTCAAGCTATATTTTGTGTGGATGCGACTAACTATGAGTTAATTAAAAATAACAAAATAAAAGTTGAAACATCGCACACGTTATTTAATATATTACATCACTCAGTCATGAAAGTAAAACCATGATATCATTTCTGTAAGTTATGATGTATATTTTTTTGTAAGTTATGCTTTTTGAGGTGGGAAAATGGGTGGGTTTGGAAATATGTCAAAACGAGTTGACTTTGGTTGTGATGTGTTAAATTTGCAAAATCGGTATTTATCTACTTAAGTATAACCTGTATCCATCCAATTATTGGTTGATTGGCAAAAAATAGCAGCTCTTTGTAATCTTTTTAACATATTAGTAAAACCTTCAAATTTGTATTGAAAACATACATGCTACTTCTACACTGCAGAGCAACTTGGAAAATGTGAAAGCCAGTTAAGGAGTTATGGTTTGATGATATATAGTTCTTACAAGATTAAGTAACCAATTTACCATTACCCACATACAACTATCGTTGGCTTTTATTATATTTTACATATTACATATTTTTGTCATATAAAGAAATCAAGTGGGGATAAATTGTAAGTTTGGAACTCATTTTGTTGATACATAAAGGTAACATATTGACAAATTGGCATCACAATAGCATTGTACTGATCAAATAGAAAGTTGACACTCTTTTCACACACTTCTTTTACAAATTCATAACCACCTACATGGCTACCTTTTCATTTTGTAGTTTGTAGTAGTGTATAATATCGCATGTCAATTATCGAATCTACAATATAGGATGCTGATGGAAGTGTGCCATTCTTTTGGGGAACCGATTCAGAAGAAAATTTGGTGCTTTCAGATGATGTTTTAGGGTTTAGTTTTTAGAATTTATTGTATAGAGTTTAGGGTTTAGGGTTTTATGGTCTATAGTTTAGGGTTTAGTGTTTAGGGATTAGGTTTTAGTGTATAGGGTTTGGATTTTAGATTTTAGTGTTTAGGGTTTAGATTTTAGAATTTATGGTTTAGGATGTAGGGTATAGGGTTTAGTGTGTAGGATTAAGGGTTGGTAGTTCTGGGTTTAGGGTTTAGGGTTTAGATATAAGGTTTAGGGTTTAGAGTTTAGTGTATAGGGTTTAAGGTTTAGTGTTTACGGTTTATGGTTTAAACTTTAAGGTTTAAGGATTGGATTTTAGAATTTATGCTTTAGGGTTTAGGGCTTAGCATTTAGTTTTACAATTAATGGTTTAGAGTATAAATATAGGGTTTAAGGTTTAGGGTTTACTGTATAAGATTTAGGATTTAGGGTGTATGGTTTAGTGTATAGGGATTAGGGTATATGGTTTAGTATTTGGGGTTTAGGGTTTAGAGTTTAGAGTTTAGGGTTTAGATTTTAGAATTTAAGGTTTAGAGTTTAGGGTTTGGAGTTTAGGGTTTTCGCTTTAGGGTTTTGTGTGTAGGGTAAAGGGTTGGTGGTTTAGGGTTTAGATATAGGGTTTAGGGTTTGGAGTTTAGTGTATAGGGTTTAAACTTAATAGATAAAAAGGATTAACGTTGAGAGTTAATGGTTTAAGGTTTAGGAATTGTCATTTAGGGTTTACGATTTATGGTTTACAGTTTAGGATTTAGGGCTTATGGTCAAGATTTTAGAATTTATGCTTTAGGGTTTAGGGTTTAGTGTATAGGGTTTACGATTTAGTGTTTAGGGTTTAGGGTTAAGAGTTTAGGGTTTATAGTTTAGGGTTTAGTTTTAGATTTTATGGTATATAGTTTAGGGTTTAGGTTTTTATGGTTTATGGTTTAGGGTTTGCTGTTTAGTGTTTAGGGTTTAGTGTATAAGGTTTAGTGTATAGGGTTTAGGTTTTAGAGTTTAGGGTTAGGGTTTAGATTTTAGAATTTATAGTTTAGGGTTTAGGGTATACGGTTTAGTGTGTAGGATTAAGGGTTGGTGGTTTAGGGTTTAGGGTTGATTTAGGGTTATGTTTTAGGGTTTAATATATGGTTTAAGGTTTAGAGTTTGGTGTATAGGCCTTAAGGTTTAGTGTTTAGGGTTTATGGTTTAGACTTTAAGGTTTAGATTTTAGAATTTATGGCTTAGGGTTTAGGGTATAGGGTTTAAGGCTTAGGGTTTAACTTTTACATTTTATGGTTTAGAGTATAGATATAGAGTTTAAGGTTTAGGGTTTAATGTATAGGATAGGGTTTAGGGTTTAGTGTGTAGGGTTTAGGATTTATAGTTTAAGTTTAGATTTTTGAATTTAAGGTTTAGGGTTTAGGCTTTAGAGTTCAGAGTTTAGGGTTTAGTGTGTAGGGTAAATGGTTGGTGGTTTAGGGTTTAAGGTTTAGATATAGGGTTAAGGGTTTAGTTTAGTGTATGGGGTTTAGAGTTTAGGATTTAGGTTTTAGGGTTTAGTGTATAGGGTTTAAGTTATAGGGTTTCAGGTTTAGATTTTAGAATTTAGCGTATAGGGTATAGGGTATAGGGTTTAGGGTTTAGTGTGTACGGTTAACGGTTGGTGGTTTAGAGTCTAGGGTTGATTTAGGGTTTAGGATGTAGGGTTTAAGGTTTAGATATAGGGTTTGGGGTTTAGAATTTAGAGTATGAGGTTTAGGGTTTATGGTTTGGACTTTAAGGTTTAAGGTTTAAGGTTTAGATTTTAGAATTTATGATTTAGTGTTTAGTGTTTAGATATAGGGTTTAGGGTTTAGTGTATATGGTTTAGGTTTTATAGTTTAGGGTTTATATTTTAGAGTTTATGGTTTATGGTTTAGGGTTTAGTGTGTAGGGTTAAGGGTTGACAGTTTAGGGTTTAGGGTTTTAGGTTTAGATATAGGGTTTAGGGTTTGGGGTTTAGTGTATATGGTTTGGGGTTTAGTGTTTAGG
The DNA here is from genome assembly GCF_046630445.1 of Rutidosis leptorrhynchoides. Lineage (NCBI taxonomy): Eukaryota > Viridiplantae > Streptophyta > Magnoliopsida > Asterales > Asteraceae > Rutidosis > Rutidosis leptorrhynchoides. The sequence goes on along the minus strand of NC_092341.1, from coordinate 373,550,006 downwards.
GTTTAGGCTTTATGGTTTAGACTTTAAGGTTTAAGGTTTAGATTTTAGAATTCATGGTATAGGGTTCAGGGTTTAGTTTTTACAATCTATGCTTTAGAGTATAGATATAGGGTTTAGGTTTTTGCATTTAGTGTATAGGATTTAGGGTTTAGAGTTTGTGATTTAGTGTATAGGGTTTAAGGTATATGGTTTAAGGTTTAGGGTTTAGAGTTTAGGGTTTAGATTTTAGAATTTAAGGTTTAGGGTTTGGGGTATAGGGCTTAGGGTTTAGAGTTTAGGGTTTAGGGTTTAGGGTTTAGTGTGTAGGATAAAGGGTTTATGGTTTCAGGTTGGGTTATGGTTTAGATATAGGATTTAGGGTTTAGAGTTTAGTGTATAGGGTTTAGTGTTTAGGGTTTATGGTTTACAGGTTATGGTTTAGATTTTAGAATTTCTGGTTTAGGGTATAGGGTTTAGGTTTTAGGGTTTATTGTTTAGGGATTAGGGTTTAGTGTTTAGGGTTTAATATGTTTAAGGTTTAGATTTAGGGTTTAGTGTTTAGGGAGCGAGATATGTTGATTGAATTACCGGTAGAAAATTAAGATCGGTAGGAAGAGTATTAGTACATAATATGTAGGAGGCCAGAGATATATGCACAATATTTACTCTGGTAGAAGTTCTGAAAAAGACAAAAGTATTAATAATTTGTGTTATTAACTTATAAAGTATGACATTACAAAAATTGAAATAATTTATTCTAACTACATTTATATGAGTTAAATATAAGTTATATGTTATTTAGGGTTATGAAACACCGAAAAAAACAGGTTCCAATTGTTAGAATAACAAGAGTAATTGTTAATTTCAAACTGTTATAATTAACGTACAATTATATTTTTTTATTGTGGACGTACTTTACTAAGAGGAAGAAAACGTTATACAACTGAACAAGAAAATACAACTAAAAAACGAACTACTACAAGACAAAGAGTTATTGTCATTTTTAGTTGAAAAGCTCACTATTATGCACAACTTTATAGATGAGGTATGTTAAATCATAAACTTCATACATCTTCTAAATAATTAAAAAAAAGTTATTACAACATTATGCATTTTATTACAAATATAATGTTTCAACTCATTATAGGCTGACGAATTACGACATAAGACTTTCTCAGATATGCACAAAATACTAACAACAAGACAAAGAGTTATGGCATTATTCACAATTCATGATCATCTAACAAGAATAACTACATTGTCGAATATGTGAAAAAATACAACAAAGATATGAGATAAGCATTCACAATTCTTAATTCAATTGCCTAAAACTACATCACGATATCAGAGATGATTTATTTAATTTGAATCAAAATTTTGTTTTTTTTATTTATTCATTAGTACATTTTGAAACTTTAAAAAATTAAATCCCCTATAAAACATTTGATTTAATGTTTATCATAGACTTAATAAAAGTTCATTAATACATTTTGAAACTTTAAAATTTGAACACTCTAAAAAACATTTGGTTTAATGTTCATCTAGACATAATAATAGTTTTTTAATTTATATATTTAACTTTATAAGCTTAAATGATTTGACCTTTCAAGAATCCCGCGAAATCGCGGGTCTTAAACTAGTACAGTATATTTTATACTAGTAGTATCTTGTGGAGACTTTTTTATGAATAAAATATTATGGCCACAACAAATAAAATAATTAGAGAAGAATGCATATATGCTAACCCTGCAAAGTGGTATAAAAATCAAATCAAATTCCATATTAAAGACAGAGATAGAGATAAAGATTGAAGTATCAAGCTGTTGATGTGTAATTCAACTTCAATACACACTTGCAAATCAAGGTCATGCACTTAAGTTTAAAATAACTAATTTACAACTAACTAACAATTAGTTGATACTTTAAAACATGATCGAGTGACCAAAAGTAAAAATAATTCAGTTAAAGAATTATGTGTATTGATCTCTTTGGTTGAGGCCTGAGAAGTTAATTACTTAATCTCTCCGTCTCAATTTAATAGTCATAAATATTACCCAAAAAAAATTTAATAGTCATAGATTAATTATTATTTTTCTAACTTTAACTTTAATTTTCTTATTTTTTTTAATTATATAATACATGATAAAATTTATATGAATAAAAAAAATTATATATATATTTTCATTCTGTATAACTTTATTATATAACACAAAAAATTATTTAATTTTTATTCTTTTCTTGCAAAGCCAAGCATTTTATTAAAAACAACTAAAATGTAGAACCTCAAGATAAATACATCAGCCCAATTACAAAAATGATGGGCAGGAACATTCAAAATTTTCCACATTTAACAAATTATTCAATCCTACTAGACAAAAACCAAACATGCCACGGATGTTGAGCTTGCAACTCCATAGTTTAAGTTATGAAAAAAATTCAACTCAAAAGTCAAAACTATTAAATTAAAACGGATAGGGTATTAATTAGACTACTTGTATCAATGGCTGGCAAGAAACGCCGTTTCTTTGCCTAGTCATCACCAAGTGACACCAATTTTTTAAGTATTGAGGCGTTACTTTTGGGCATTTCTTGAGCGTGTGTTGAAAAGAGACGAATAAAGAAACATCCGTTTCTTGTTTCTTTTTTTTATTATTATTTTAAAAATATTATTTTTATTCCCTTTTAATACTTAACTCAATTATATTTTAACACATCATCACAATACTCCTAACTAACACCAAAAAGAAACACCACCACTACTCCACTCAATAAAGAAACACGACCTACTCATCCAAAAAGTGTAAAAAGGCAAGTGACACCACAAGAAACGTCTTCTACCAATACAAGTGGTCTTAGAGCGATAATTTCCTATGTTTAGTTTAAACTTGCTCGTAAACTATAATAAACTATAATGCCGCGGATGTTGAGCTTGGAACTCCATAGTTCAAGTTATGAAAAAAATTCAACTCAAAAGTCAAAACTATTAAATTAAAACGGATAGAATATTAATTAGAGCGATCATTTCCTATGTTTAGTTTAAACTTGCTCGTAAACTATAATAAACTATAATTCCACAAATACAGATCTAGTAGTGTGTCTTAAAACCATGTGCTATGTCACGTGAAATATTTATATTTATCGACAAGGAAAAGATGTAGGAAATTCGAGCTAGCTAGACATGGCATTATTTGAGTTAGAGAGTGAGTTGGACCCAATTCAATATCAATATTACGGAGTAAAAGTTTTCGTATTTAATAAAAGATAAAATTTAGTGGAGGCCGGACCCAAATGGTGGGAAATTAATAATTTATAGTAAAAACTATTTTATTTATTTACCATTATAGAAGATTGAAGATCGATAATATCCCACCTTATGTTGGCTTCCATACAATCCCTTACAAAGATCATGTTTTATTCAAATTACTCAAATTGGGCCCCTTTTTAAAACATCTATATAAACAAACGTACATTCTATCTCAAACAGAGTCCTCATCAAATCACACAATAGCAACTTATAATTATGTCAAATGTACCTACAATGCTTGACTTAAATCATTTATATTCAAGAAAACTCTTACTAATTAACACTTTTTCTTCATCCCAACAACAACTAGCTCCACCACCATCAACCCTAAATACTTCACATAATAACTTCGATTCGAATGTCGTAATGGTTCTTTCAGTCCTTTTATGTGCTATAGTATGTTCACTAGGGTTGAACTCCATCATTAGGTGTGCATTAAGATGTACAAGTTTTGTTGGTTCAGAATTTAGTTCTAGCCAAGATCATAATACGATGTCGGCTAGATTAGCGGCCAATAGAGGGATCAAGAAAAAGGTACTAAAGAGTTTCCAAACAGTTAGATATTGGGAAGGATTGGAACTACCGGGACTAGGCAAAGAATGCGTAATTTGCCTGGGTGAGTTTTTAACAGGGGAGCGAGTTAAGATAATGCCTAAATGCAATCACGGGTTCCATGTTGGTTGCATCGATAAATGGCTCAAATCACATTCGTCCTGTCCAAATTGCAGGCACTGTCTTCTTGAAACATGCCAAAAGATTCTTACAGCAGCTGGTAGTTGTAGTACAGCTTCTTTACAACAACCTCAAGAGCAATTAGGTGCAAGTCATTCGATCACTATTGTAAGCTTAGTGCCTCTACAACATGAGGGTGTTATAAGAAGCTATATGTCGCCATAACGTCGTACTAATAAGATTTTTTATAAAATAGACAAAAATGTAATTACTACCTAGCTAGCATAGTCGATGTATATATACTTGGTAATGTCTGTAAGTGCACATTGTTATATATGAAGGAGTAGTAGTTACTTGTCTTCTAAAATGACAAAAAAATAAATTTTTTTTTTTTTTTTGGGCTATACAACGTTTATAGTATTTGTAACAATATAAAATTCTTCTGTATGGAGTATTAATTATACTAAAGATACATTTTGATAGAAAGATGATGATTGATAAGCTCGTGAATCGTGATACTTGCAAGGCATAGGTTATTCAATCGTATATTATATATTTATATATGTAATATATATTATAATTATAATTATAATTATAATTATAATTATACTTAAAATTATAATTGTTGTAGCGACCCGACAAAATCGTCATTGACGACGCCGTCTACTTAGATCCCGTTACGTGGTCATAAGTCTTTAAAACAACGTTTGACCAAAAGTATGTCGCATTCATTTCAAAAGTAAGGATGTTTCAAGGTTTACAAAGTAGTTCGACAACTAGTTACATCACAATGTTTAAGGTACAATTGAAACATATGCGACACAATTTAAGAATAAATCAAAAGACGCTCCACGTATGCAAGTATACTCGACATCCAAGCAAGTATCAAAAAGTATAGTGCGGAAGCATGTATCACCTAGTATTCAAGGACCTGAGAAAAACATAGAAAATCTGTCAACGAAAACGTTGGTGAAAATCATAGGTGTATGTATAAAGTATGTTTTGAACCACAAGATTTAGTATAAACAGATTATCAAGCGTATACATCTCAAAAGATGTGTTTGTATCACGAGCATCCAATTATCAAAGCTTAACTGAATCTTACCTCTGCATATAGTGTTAGAACCTACACTATTCCGATAAAATTATATTTCATTCGCTAACGGTAGCGAACCGTCCGAATGAGGGTTCGTTAAACCCGCATGACCACACAACATAAGTTTACGCTTACACCCTACAAGTGTAACTGATGATAATTGGACTTGAGGATTTTTGTTCTAACTCGTATGTATCTTTGCTTTCGTATTTGTGTTCAAAGTATAAAAGTATAAATCGTTTATGTTTTCTCATCCCACGTATAAGTATAAAAGAGTAAAAGTGGGACTATGATCTCACCTTGAGTGCACGAGTAAATAAGTACTTCACAAGGTAAACGTGTGCAAGAACAAATGTTAGTCTTGACCTAAACAAATAGGTTTTATCAATATCGGTAATCACGGTCGGTCAAAGTGTTCAATTAGTCATATGGCTCGTTACGACTCGATTATATAGCATGCGAATTAAATTGTCAAGTTTCATGCACGGTACAAGTATAAAAGCATGTTAGAATGATTGCATAAGTATTTGGTTAAGTTTGGACAAAAGTTAACTTTGATCAATTCAAAGTCAACGAAAAAGTCAACACGTTCGGGTCGGGTCCCGAACTATTTTTCTGAGGTTTTTAATCATATATAAGCATGTTGACCAAGTTTCATGTTAATCGGAGGTACGTAGCATAGTTAGAATTAAACGAAAAAGTGAAACTTTGGACAGCCGGGTTTGGAGCGCCGCTCAAGGTTATGGAGCGCCGCTCCATGTATCTGTTCACCAAGTCTGGCAGTTTTGAAAACTTAAACGAATCCAACTTCAAACAACCATAACTTATGAACCGTAAACATTCAAAACACGTATTTTATATCGTTGGAAAGGTAATTTAACAAGGAATACAACTAAACACTTTTCATCAAATAAAAACATCATTTATAATAATCGAATTCTCGTAAATTGATCATTTAAAGTTCATTATCAAGGTTTTAAGTTCATAAAACGCATAAGATGATTCGGGAACTTACTACACACATATAATACGCCGTTTCGTAGGTAATTACACATACAATACTACTAAACACTTACAAACGACATTGCAAGGCTTTTAATGCATCAAAAATCACATTCAAGGCTACCAAACCCTAACCAACAATCATAAAATCCTTAATCATGTTAATGAGGTTTTTTCAAGTCAACTTACATACCAAATTGAAGCTAGTGATGCTAGTAACACATTTAATACATGTACTTTTAACATCTAACAACATATGATCCACCAAAACTCAAGATTAAGCACACCCATTTCAAGTTTAAGCTAGTTACATCAAAATGACAAGAACAGACATACAAATTATATATTCATGTTAGACTTGAGCCATGGACACTAATTAACACTTCTATAAGTTAAAAACATCAAGAACACAATATCTAGTGTTTTTAGAAAGTTACCAAAATGCAATAAAGTTGGTATGGATTTGAAGAGGAAGATGCAAGGATTCCAAATATGTAATTTGTTTTGATGTTTGCTTCCTTGAAACGATTTAGATGATGATTCTTTGTATTAGGAGTTTGAGAGAAAATGGTGGAAGTATTAAGAAAAGTGAAAAATGAGGTGGATAATGAATGGTGGAGATGTCATGGTTGACTAGTTGACCTACTCAAGACTTTGGGCATTTGGCAAGTTTAGTCCCTCAAGTTTAAAAGCGGGTGCGTGAATTACCTAAACGAAATATTTTAAAACGCATTTTAACGGAAGATGTTATAATTATATAACGGACTTTAAAATAGTATAACGGAAGAAGACGGGATGTTACATTACCTACTCCTTAAAAGAAATTTTGTCCCGAAATTTAAGTAGGCGTAGTAGTCGTTTCTTCCTCGAGATCTTGCGTTTCCAAATCCATGAATAAATGAGGGTATTTCTTTTGCATTTGATCTTGTCTTTCCCAAGTAAACTCGGGTCCTCTTTTGGCATTCCAACGGACCTTGACAATCGGAATTCGGCTTTATTTTAGAGTTTTGACGGAGTGGTCCACAATTTCAACCGGTTCTTCCACAAAGTGGAGTTTGTCATCGATAGTAAGTTCTTCGAGAGGGATGACGAGTTCGGGTTCGGCAAAACACTTTTTCAAGTTTGACACATGGAAAGTAGGATGAACGGAGCTCAGTTGAGGCGGAAGATCTAAACGATAAGCGACGGTTCCAACACGCTCCAAGATTTCGAAAGGACCAATATACCGCGGATTTAACTTCCCGCGTTTCCCGAAACGGATTATACCTTTCCAAGGTGCGACTTTTAACATTACGCGGTCACCGACTTGGAATTCGAGGTCGTTGCGTCTTTTGTCGTTATAGCTCTTTTGACTACTTCGGGCCGTCCTAAGCGTATCTCAAATTTGAACGATCTTCTCGGTTGTTTCATGAATGAGTTCGGGTCCGGTGATTTGTGTGTCACCTACTTCGGCCCAACAAAGAGGAGAACGACATTTTCGGCCATACAAAGCTTCGAAAGGTGCGACGTTGATACTCGCGTGGTAACTATTGTTGTAAGAGAATTCAGCGAGAGGCAAGTGCTTGTCCCAAGCTTTTCCGAAATCGATGACACAAGCTCGTAGCATGTCTTCCAAGGTTTGAATTGTGCGTTCGCTTTGTCCGTCGGTTTGTGGATGATATGTGGTGATCATGTCTAAACGCGTTCCCAATGCTTCTTGTAAGGTACGCCAAAATCTAGAAACAAAACGGCCATCTCGGTCGGAAATAATCGATAAAGGTACACCATGACGGGCTACGATCTCCTTAATGTAAAGTTGTGCAAGTTTATCCATTTTGTCGGTTTCCTTCATGGCTAGGAAGTGCGCGGATTTGGTGAGACGGTCAACAATAACCCAAATAGTATCATAACCGCCCACCGTCTTTGGTAGTTTGGTGATAAAATCCATCGTTATCCTTTCCCACTTCCATTGCGGGATTTCGGGTTGTTGAAGTAGTTCGGACGGTCTTTAATGTTCGGCTTTGACTTTGGAGCAAGTTAGGAATTTTCCAACATAAGTAGCGACGTCCCTTTTAATGTTCGGCCACCAATATTGTTCTTTGAGGTCGTGGTACATCTTATTGGCACTGGGGTGAATCGAATATCTTGACTTATGGCCTTCGTCTAAAATAAGGCTTCGTAGGTCCCCATAACTAGGTACCCAAATTCTTCCGGCGAAATATCGGAGTCCGGTTTCTTTAACTTCGAATAAAGAGGTGAGGACGTTCAAGTGTTCGAGAGAGATGTTTTCATCCTTGAGAGCCTCGTCTTGGGCTACACGAATTTGACTATTGAGATTGGTGTGGATGGTGATGTTTAAAGCTCGGACACGAAGAGGCACAGCTCTTTCTTTTCGACTTAAGGCATCGGCTACTACATTTGCCTTCTCGGGGTGGTAACGAAGCTCACAATCGTAATCGTTCAAAGTTTCAATCCACCGTCGTTGTCTCATGTTTAGTTGCTTTTGGTCGAAGATGTGTTGAAGGCTTTTGTGATCGGTGAAGATAGTACTCTTGGTTCCATAAAGATAGTGTCTCCACATTTTAAGTGCAAAGACAACGGCTCCGAGTTCGAGATCATGTGTCGTGTAGTTCCGTTCATGAATTTTTAGTTGTCGAGAGGCATAAGCAATAACTTTCTTTCGTTGCATCAATACACACCCAAAACCATGTTTCGAGGCATCACAATATACAACAAAATCATCATTGCCTTCGGGAATTGACAAGATAGGAGCGGTGGTTAGCTTTGTCTTCAAGATTTGAAACGCGGATTCTTGTTCGTTCGCCCAAATGAATTTCTTTCCCTTGTGAGTTAACACGGTTATAGGACGTGCAACCAAAGAGAAATTTTCGATGAATCTACGATAGTACCCGGCGAGACCCAAGAATTGACGAATGTGAGTAGGAGTAGTAGGAGTCTCCCATTTACTAATGGCTTCGATTTTTGTGGGATCGACTTTAATACCTTGATCACTTACAACATGACCAAGAAATTGAACTTCCTTCAACCAAAATTCACACTTGGAGAATTTGGCATAGAGTCGTTCTTGTCTCAAGAGTTCAAGCACAAGTCGGAGATGTTGTTCGTGCTCTTCTTCGCTTTTAGAATAGACCAAAATATCATCGATGAACACGATAACGAATTTGTCGAGGTATGGTTTGCACACGCGGTTCATAAGATCCATGAACACCGCCGGTGCGTTAGTGAGACCAAATGACATTACAAGAAATTCATAACTACCATAACGAGTCCGGAAAGTGATTTTGGAGACATCTTCCTCCTTAACCCTTAATTGATGATAACCCGAGCGGAGATCGATTTTCGAATATACACGAGATCCTTGTAATTGATCAAAGAGGTCATCGATGTGTGGAAGAGGATATCGGTTCTTAACCGTCAATCTGTTTAATTCACGATAGTCGATACACATTTGTAGGGATCCATCTTTCTTCTTAACGAATAAAATCGGAGCGCCCCATGGTGAATGGTTAGGTTGGATAAAACTACGGTCAAGTAGTTCTTGAATTTGACTTTGAAATTCTTGCATTTCGGATGGAGCAAGTCTATACGGTGCACGTGCTACAGGTGCGGCTCCCGGAATAAGATTGATTTGGAATTCTACCGGTCGATGAGGTGGAAGACCCGGCAATTCATCGGGAAATACATCGGAAAAATCACTAACAATTGGCACATCATCGATATGCTTCTCGTCGGTCTCAATTTTCTTAATGTGGGCTAGAATCGCGAAACAACCTTTACGAAGGTACTTTTCAACTTTAAGGCACGAGACGAGGTTGAGTCCGGTGCAACTCTTATCGCCATAAACAATCAAGGGTTCACCATTCTCGATAGGAATTTGAATCGCTTTAAGATCACAAAGGATGTGATATTTCGTTTTGGCTAACCAATCCATACCAACTATTACATCGAAACTCCCTAGTTCTATAGGTATCAAGTCAATTTCAAACTCTTTACCCATTAAGTTTAACGTATATACCCGATAAAAATTGTCGGCACTTAATAGTTTCTCGTTGGCCACTTCAATGGTATAAGTAGTATCTAGTGGGAGTGGTGGAGTGCTTAAAGAATGAGTCAAAGCCTTGGATACAAAACTCTTATCGGCACCCGAATCGAATAAGCAAGAGACATAAGAATTGTTGAGAAGAAACGTACCCGTGACTAGTTCATTGTCATCTCGGGCTTCCTCGGTGTTGATGTTGAAAGCCCGGCCGCGTGTATTGGGGTTAGCTTTCTTCTTTGGGCACGCATTCCTATAATGACCCGGTTGACCACATTCATAACAAACGCCCGGTTTTGGTGCATTAGGCCCCTTTTGAGCAACGAGGGCGATATTTCTACAATCATGGGCCGCGTGGCCACTCCTTTGACATTTGACGCAAAATGGTTTGCCACATTCACCAAAATGATGTTTGTAGCACTTGTTACAATAAGGCAAGTTTCTGGCATAACTCTTATTGCCGTCGGAGGTGAAAGACTTTTTGGTGAAGTTGTTGTTGTAATTGCTTGATGGAGTGGCTTCCCATTTTCTTTTGTTGCCACCCGACTTATCCTCGGGTTTAGGTGCCGGTACTACGATCTCATCCACCGTTTCTATCAATTTGCGGGCTATATTCAAAGCTTCTTGATAATTGGTGGGTTTAGATGACATTACTCCGTGTTTGATGCTCTTTGGAAGACCATCCATGTAAAGTTCAACCCTTAAAGACTCGGGGTTCACAAGGTTTGGGCACATCAAGGGTAGTTCGGAAAATCGTTGATTATAAGCCTTGAGGTCGTTTCCGACCGCTTTTAGAGTTCTTAGCTCTTGTTCGAGCCTCCGGGTTTCCTTGCGCGGAAAGTATTCGGTGATCATCTTTTCTTTCAAATCGGACCAAGAGAGAGCGTGGGCTTCATCGGTACCCACCGATTGTACATACGTGTTCCACCACGTGAGAGCGATACCGGCAAAAGTGTGGGTGAAATATTTAACCTTGTCTTTGTAATGACCCGGGAATTTCCGACCAAATTTAAACTTTAATCTTAATCTATAATCGACACGATAAACAAAGTCTGTAATGTGAAGTCTCAAAGACTTTGAACTGTGTTCATGTAATCATTTGACCTTAGACTGTTCTCGACGATTCACGAACAAATTGTGTAAATAAATATGTAAATATATTTGTATATATATATATATATAACTAAATATAAATATATGTGTATCTATAATAATGTGAAATAATAAAATATAAATTAATCAATAGAATTAAATAGGTAAAATGAAATATATATAAATATGATATTATTATGAATCTACATTTGTACATATAGAAGTCTTATTAATAATTGTTATTACATTGTAATATATACATGAAATATATATAAGCATTTAATAATCAATGAATGTTATCAAATGATATATAATACAAGTATTAAATATTACATAATTAATAAATTGTCATATTAGAATATTAATAGTAATTATAAGTTAAAATTTTAGTTGTTATACTAATTACTTTCATTATTATTATTATCAATATTAATATTAATATTAAAATCAGTATTGTTAATAATATTAGTTTAAATATATGATTTATAGATACGAATTTAAGGCATACATAAATTATTGTAGTAGTATTACTAATATTATTATTATCAATAATAATATTTAAATAGTAGTATTATTATTAATAATATTGTTGTTATAAATTTTATAATTATTATTAACATATTTATTAATAATAATATTAATATGATTACTAGTATTCTATCATAAATTTTTATTATAATTATTAAGAATAAGAATATCATTATCATAGTTATATTATTAATATTAATTAATAAAGTTAATCACAATATGTAAATACAGGTATGGATATATAAACACAAATATTTATACAGATAGATAAAATCAGATTCAGATATATATATATATATATATATATATATATATATATATATATATATATATATATATATATATATATACGCTGCTACACATATACAGATTTATAAAAAAAATAAAAAATAAAAACGATTAATGATATAAGAAAATACAGAAATTACGAATTATGTTTCCAATCACTTTCAAGCTTTAAAGTAATTTTGTTTCTGTCTCTAATTCAGTACAAAGGACGATTGAAATCGCAGATAGAATCCAAAACCCGTTAGCTATCCTTTTCTGCTTTATAATTTTTTTTATTTAATTGTGTACTTGAGTACTAGCTTCTGTCGACGAGACTTGATACAAAACAAACAACCGAACTATGTTATAAAGAAACTCACGCAGTCTTACACTCTGAATATCAATTACAGTATTTTTTTTATGATTTAAACTGAAATAGAAGGGGGAAAACATTCGGTCCCCTGTTCTTTGTATTTTCAAATCAAAAACTTGGATTTTAAAATAATTTTACAAATGTAATAATGCGAAGTAATTAGGAATCATCTACTTAAACTAGTTGCAATGTTTGAGCTTCCAATTCCTCTTATTGATCTTTAATTGCTGAGTCAAAGTTGAAAAATTAAAAAGTCAACAAATGTTCTTCATTCAAATTACTATTCTATTTTGATTTGAATTAAATTGATCGTTCCTATAGTTTCTAGGAGGGATTTTAAATATGTTTCATGTTTTGATAACAACCTAAAAGTGTCTGAATTTTCGAAACTGATTTTGAGTTTGTTCATGATCTTCGCGAACTGTGTTTTTCAAGTTTTAATTTTTTTCTATTTTTTCTTTTCTGATTAATTTTAAACCATCTGTACAAGTCGCTTCTGTTACAATTGAGAAGTCTAAATAAATTTTTGTTGAGCTGTTATGATATTGGTTGAGTTTCCCAGTCGATTAGCAGAAGAAGAAAAAGGGATAATTTATCATACAGGTTAAATATTTACAAATACGGTATAAATCAGAAAACGGGCATTAGCCCAGACGGTTAATGGAGTGATTGGGTGTCCGGGAGGTCGCGGGTTCAAGTCCTGGCTTGGATAGTTTCTTAATTTTTTTTAAAGAAACTTAGAAGGTAGTTTTATATTTCTATCTATCATTATTATTATATTTATTACTATTATTGTTATGTTATTATTATTACTTATTAGAATTATGGTATTACTAAATATTATCATTATTATTAATAACATGGTTATTAAAATTATTACCATTAATATGGTTTATGTTATTAACATTATTATTATTAGTATTATTATTATTATTATTGTTAGTATTATTATTATTGGGTATCATGATTACTATTATTATTATTATCACTAATAGTTATATTATTACTATTACTATGATTAGGATTATTAATATTATTATTAGGAGTATCATTATTATTAACATTATATGTATTATTAAAATTATCATTTCTTGTATTATTATTAGCATTAAATCCAATGGTATTATTACCAGTATCTTAGTATTATCAATAATTTAACAAACAAATAATATTTATATAAAAGTATACTTAATACACATAATTAGACTATAATAATAGCTTATTTATCAAAATATATAAAATAAATATATTTAATTAAATAATGAAATATATAGGTTATTAGTATAAAAACTATATCACTAGTATTAATATATGAAATTGTTCGATTACGAGTATATGTTTTAATATATATACAAATGATATAGGTTCGTGAATTCGAGGCCAACCCTGCATCGTTCAGTTGTTCAATGTCGTCATATGTATTTTTACTACAAAATACAGTATTGTGAGTTTTCATTTGCCTTTTTTACCCTTTATATTTTTGGGCTGAGAATACATGCACAATTTTTATAAATGTTGTACGAAATAGACACAAGTAATCGAAACTACATTATATGGTTGAATTATCGAAATCGAATATTCCCCTTTTTATTAAGTCTGGTAATCTAAGAATTAGGGAACAGACACCCTAATTGACGCGAACTCTAAAGATAGATCTATCGGGCCCAACAAGCCCCATCCAAAGTACCGGATGCTTTAGTACTTCGAAATTTATATCATGTCCGAAGGAGGATCCCGGAATGATGGGGATATTCTTATATGCATATTGTGAATGTCGATTACCAGGTGTTCAATCCATATGAATGATTATTTTTGTCTCTATGCATGGAACGTATATTTATGAGAACTGAAAATGAAATCTTGTGGTCTATTAAAATGATGGAAATGATTATTTATGTTAAACTAATGAACTCACCAACCTTTTGGTTGACACTTTTAAGCATGTTTATTCTCAGGTATGAAAGAAATCTTCCGCTGTGCATTTGCTCATCTTAGAGATATTACTTGGAGTCATTCATGACATATTTCGAAAGACGTTGCATTCGAGTCGTCGAGTTCATCAAGATTATTATTAAGTACATTATAGATGGATACACTACGAAAGAGTATGCATGCCGTCAAATTTCAATGTAAATGAAAGTTTGTCTTTTAAAAACGAATGCAATGTTTGTAAAATGTATCATATAGAGGTCAAGTACCTCGCGATGTAATCAACTGTTGTGAATCGTTTATAATCGATATGGACTTCGTCCGGATGGATTAGGACGGGTCCTTTCAGTTGGTATCAGAGCGGTGGTCTTAGCGAACCAGGTCTTGCATTAGTGTGTCTAACTAGTAGTCGTTAGGATGCATTAGTGAGTCTGGACTTCGACCTGGTCTGCATGTCAAAAAGTTTTGCTTATCATTTTGTGTCAAAAATTATCTGCTTATCATTCTTAGTCTAGACACGTCTTGCTGCATTGATTGCATGAATAGTGTATAGATAAGATTCATATCCTAGCGTATCTGTTACTGTAAACCTTACCTGGCGTATCCCGTAAATTTCTCCGTAATCTACGAAACCTTTTGTTCTATATATATGGATATTCTATGTAATTAAGAATACCATCCGTTAGCCAGAAAATCATTTCATATCTAAAAATTCTTTATTCAATCGTACGAAATGGAATTCGTCATTAGTTCAAGTCACTCGGATTCCGAAATGGAATCCCACTCAAGCTCCGAAAGCAGTGTGACCGGAATGGATCAACCAATCCGTCATCATCTATTCTAGATGAATTGGGGATGGGTTCGTAGCCTCCTCAATCATTGGAGACAAGAAGAAGGTGATCCTTTCCATCCGCCACATTGCCCTATTGGCGAAGAACCTAAAGCACTTACCGGTGAACCTGTTCGAAACACCATCTTTTCTCTCATTTTCAGAGTATCTCGCCACGATTATATACTATACCAAATTCTAGATTATATTTATCCGCTAGTCCGAACCGAAAATTACCCCGGTGTAATAGAAGAAGTCAACGAGCTTCGCGCTCGGGTAGTGGCTTTAGAGAATATGGTGCGAAGGTTACAAACACCAGCAGCAGCACCAGCAGCATAACCAGTACCACCACC
The DNA here is from genome assembly GCF_046630445.1 of Rutidosis leptorrhynchoides. Taxonomy (NCBI): domain Eukaryota; kingdom Viridiplantae; phylum Streptophyta; class Magnoliopsida; order Asterales; family Asteraceae; genus Rutidosis; species Rutidosis leptorrhynchoides. The sequence goes on along the minus strand of NC_092341.1, from coordinate 373,534,546 downwards.
AACGCCAACAGTACCATTACCACCACCAAAAATAACCGCATCGCAAACCTCAACTTCACAATCTGTCACGCGAACATCAACGTCATACGCACCATGGATACCAAGGAGTACCAACAAAAATGAACGATGAAGTATTAATTCATAACTTCATTGAAGAAATATTCTGCGAAGAATATGTGGTTTCTAAAAGTTTTAGAGATTATTTATCTTAGCTCAAACCGAAAATTTAATAAGTTTAATATCATATTGACTCATTAAATCCATAATTACATCTGAAGAAAATATATATGTATGTATATTTTCATAAAGATTGTAATTAAAAATTCTTTCGTACAAACTGTTAATGATTAAAATATTTTAACGGGTAGGTAATACCCGAGGAATATTTAGATTTCACATTAATAAGTTACATTGTACATTCTTTCAAATCTAATTCAACAGTCATTTACTGTCCTACTTACATCCACAGATATACGTATCCGTTCACCGCAGAATAACTATTTTTATTCAATTTCACATTTCGGATTTTGACCTATCAGAATCCAACAAGTGGCATAATGAAGAAAACATATGACAAAATAAAATTTGTTAGAAACAGACTAATTAACTATGAGAAATTGTGTTAAGAATCCACGCTAACTGTTCCTAGCTAACTGTTCCTAGCTAACTGATTACATTTTATTTATCGCAGTTTATTTATCGCAATTTAATTATCGCAATTTAATTTATCGTCATTTAATTTCTGTTATTTATTTTACGCACTTTAAATATCGGGACACGTATACAAGGTTTTGACATATCATATCGACGCATCTATATATATTATTTGGAATCACCATAGACACTCTATATACAGTAATGATCGAGTTCTCTATACAGGGTTGAGGTTGATTCTCAAATAATATATATACTTTGAGTTGTGATCGAGTCTGAGACATGTACACGGGTCACGATATGTATTAATTAATTCGAATATTATATATTAAACTATATATAAATTATTGGATTGTCAACTGTGGACTATCGACTGAGGACTAATAACATTGGACAATTAAAATGAATTAAAATACTGATTATAACATATGAAACTAAATAATTCTTCAAGTTTGCTACTTGATTTCATCTTAAACCTCATTTGTATCTTAACGATTACAATCTGTGTTCAAACCTTTCATAATTCTTGAAAACACCTCAATCGAGAGGATGAACCAACAGTACTTCATCTACGTAACAAGAGATTGATGCATATAGTTATGCACTTGAAAACTCTCGGAACCTGAGTAAACGTTTAACAAGTATCTGTGCTAGCTCCTTTGGCATTGTTATTACCAAAAATAACTTTACAATCCCTCTTCAAAGTAGCCAATTTTGTCACAGCTTCAGCAAATCAACTTCGACTTTTATTCGAATTTGTCTTATTATAACCTCGATATATAAGTTGCCTTTCGTCATCGTTACCGGGGAACCGTTTATATTCCAGCACCTTAAAAGTAAACTTATCAGCAACTTCATTAGTCATTGGCTTTAGTCTCCGAGAATAACCATTATATTTGTTCATTAAAACCTTATCATATATTCATCCGCATCTTATAACAAGAATTGCCATACCAATTATCAGAAATCAGCAATCAGTATTTCAAACCTCGCAACGTTTTCACATCAACAGTTATATGTATCCATATAACATTTATCTCTTAGAACTATGATCTTCCATTCTGAAATTCTGAAAAGCACCCAGTCTGCGAATTAATACTCTGAATTTTGAAAAGTTGAATGAAGCAACAAAAAAACTGTAAACGACCTTAATCGTCGGAAGTTAATGATAAAGTATTGTAGGTTGGCAAAGCTCAGAAAAAGTTTGAAACTGAAAAACTGATTGAGCAAACTATGAAGGAAGCCGTGGACAAATCACAAAGAATAAGTTTGACTTCAAAGAATCCAAATTATTCAATGTCTGCTAAAGTCTTTAGTGAATATCTTACTCCTTACTCTAAACCCTTGCGGACAATAGTTTTTGTCATCCTCTAATCTTAGATATTCCGAGATATTATCGTATCATTCATTATAAATATCCTCGATATTTCTGAATATATTTTCATGACTAATCTTATCTGAAATTATTAATCTCTTCGTGCTATCAGTATTACATCATATAGAAACTGTTAGTTTCTATATTCTGTAAACTTTCGAGCTTAAAATATGAATGTTATTGAAGTAATGTTGGGAACTGATGCATGAGTTAGTATAATATAATGACACTTGATCAACGTGATTATATTACATTAAGTCATGATGAGTTTCTAAATGGAACATGATGATTCACAGATTATAACGTCATCATGTGTCATATTACACGACTCTTACATTTTATCTGATATATAAACATATCAAGAACATATTTTCTTGATAATTCTATCTTTCTCGGATATTCTGATAATTTGACGGATCAAGATCGTGCTATTAACATTTCTTTCTTAGAACATTAACTATGTTCATTTCAAAATTCATATCTATGAATTCCGGACCATTATCTGCTTGACTTAAAGTCGGGAAGATGCACAAAAACATGAAGCCCTGGAATATAAGGGAAGATATAAACCCCGACAACAACACCTAAATTACAAACCGTGTGTATCAATACGTATCGCAATGTAAAGATACGGGAGAATTAAAAACACTATAACCCAAGGTAATGGTAGAAGAAAATAAAATCCTCTGGTGGTAAATGAAAAAGAAGAATGACAGACATGAAAGTTAGGAGTATATCAAGAATCAGTACTGAATGGAGCATATTGAAGAATGCTTCAAAGTCTGAGTTGAGGGAGAAAGAATAGAAGGTGTGAATTGTAAGGAAACGACGGGGGTGGATTTATAGTAAAATATCCGACAGATCCATCGAAACAGATTATTGTATTTAATCAAAGAAGATCTTGATTTCCTTTATCGCCGAATAACCAAATCTTATTACGAAAATTTTCTTTAAATCCCATGAATTCCGGAAATCAATCATAACTACGTCATCGATTAAAACGATTCTACATTTACTCATTTCACTCTCTTGTGATAGCTTCATTCGTACTCTTCGAATAATCGAATTGTTTTATCCATATTATTCGTTGATGATAAAACTCTATTTATCAATTCATATTCGTCTTGAAAGCATTTTTATTGTTAGTCAGGACGACCTAACTCAAATTTCGGGACGAAATTTCTTTAACGGGTTGGTACTGTAATGACCCGGGAATTTCCGACCAAATTTAAACTTTAATCTTAATCTATAATCGACATGATAAGCAAAGTCTGTAATGTGAAGTCTCAAAGACTTTGAACTGTGTTCATGTAATCATTTAACCTTAGACTGTTCTCGACGATTCACGAACAAATTGTGTAAATAAATATGTAAATATATTTGTATATATATATATATATATATATATATATATATATATATACATATAACTAAATATAAATATATGTGTATCTATAATAATGTGAAATAATAAAATATAAATTAATCAATAGAATTAAATAGGTAAAATGAAATATATATAAATATGATATTATTATGAATCTACATTTGTACATATAGAAGTCTTATTAATAATTGTTATTACATTGTAATATATACATGAAATATATATAAGCATTTAATAATCAATGAATGTTATCAAATGATATATAATACAAGTATTAAATATTACATAATTAATAAATTGTCATATTAGAATATTAATAGTAATTATAAGTTAAAATTTTAGTTGTTATACTAATTACTTTCATTATTATTATTATTATCAATATTAATATTAATATTAAAATCAGTATTGTTAATAATATTAGTTTAAATATATGATTTATAGATACGAATTTAAGGCATACATAAATTATTGTAGTAGTATTACTAATATTATTATTATCAATAATAATATTTAAATAGTAGTATTATTATTAATAATATTGTTGTTATAAATTTTATAATTATTATTAACATATTTATTAATAATAATATTAATATGATTACTAGTATTCTATCATAAATTTTTATTATAATTATTAAGAATAAGAATATCATTATCATAGTTATATTATTAATATTAATTAATAAAGTTAATCACAATATGTAAATACAGGTATGGATATATAAACACAAATATTTATACAGATAGATAAAATCAGATTCACATATATATATATATATATATATATATATACACACGCTGCTACACATATACAGATTTATAAAATAAAAAAAATAAAAACGATTAATGATATAAGAAAATACAGAAATTACGAATTATGTTTCCAATCACTTTCAAGCTTTAAAGTAATTTTGTTTCTGTCTCTAATTCAGTACAAAGGACGATTGAAATCGCAGATAGAATCCAAAACCCGTTAGCTATCCTTTTCTGCTTTATAATTTTTTTTATTTAATTGTGTACCTGAGTACTAGCTTCTGTCGACGAGACTTGATACAAAACAAACAACCGAACTATGTTATAAAGAAACTCACGCAGTCTTACACTCTGAATATCAATTACAGTATTTTTTTTATGATTTAAACTGAAATAGAAGGGGGAAAACATTCGGTCCCCTGTTCTTTGTATTTTCAAATCAAAAACTTGGATTTTAAAATAATTTTACAAATGTAATAATGCGAAGTAATTAGGAATCATCTACTTAAACTAGTTGCAATGTTTGAGCTTCCAATTCCTCTTATTGATCTTTAATTGCTGAGTCAAAGTTGAAAAATTTAAAAGTCAACAAATGTTCTTCATTCAAATTACTATTCTATTTTGATTTGAATTAAATTGATCGTTCCTATAGTTTCTAGGAGGGATTTTAAATATGTTTCATGTTTTGATAACAACCTAAAAGTGTCTGAATTTTCAAAACTGATTTTGAGTTTGTTCATGATCTTCGCGAACTGTGTTTTTCAAGTTTTAATTTTTTTCTATTTTTTCTTTTCTGATTAATTTTAAACCATCTGTACAAGTCGCTTCTGTTACAATTGAGAAGTCTAAATCAATTTTTGTTGAGCTGTTATGATATTGGTTGAGTTTCCCAGTCGATTAGCAGAAGAAGAAAAAGGGATAATTTATCATACATGTTAAATATTTACAAATACGGTATAAATCAGAAAACGGGCATTAGCCCAGACGGTTAATGAAGTGATTGGGTGTCCGGGAGGTCGCGGGTTCAAGTCCTGGCTTGGACAGTTTCTTATTTTTTTTTTAAAGAAACTTAGAAGGTAGTTTTATATTTCTATCTATCATTATTATTATATTTATTACTATTATTGTTATGTTATTATTATTACTTATTAGAATTATGGTATTACTAAATATTATCATTATTATTAATAACATGGTTACCAGGTGTTCGAAATTTAGTACTTCGAAAGTTATATCATGTCCGAAGGAGGATCCCGGAATGATGGAGATATTCTTATATGCATATTGTAATGTCGATTACCAGGTGTTCAATCCATATGAATGATTATTTTTGTCTCTATGCATGGGACGTATATTTATGAGAACTGAAAATGAAATCTTGTGGTCTATTAAAATGATGGAAATGATTATTTATGTTAAACTAATGAACTCACCAACCTTTTGGTTGACACTTTTAAGCATGTTTATTCTCAGGTATGAAAGAAATCTTCCGCTGTGCATTTGCTCATCTTAGAGATATTACTTGGAGTCATTCATGACATATTTCGAAAGACGTTGCATTCGAGTCATCGAGTTCATCAAGATTATTATTAAGTACATTATAGATGGATACACTACGAAAGAGTATGCATGCCGTCAAATTTCAATGTAAATGAAAGTTTGTCTTTTAAAAACGAATGCAATGTTTGTAAAATGTATCATATAGAGGTCAAGTACCTCGCGATGTAATCAACTGTTGTGAATCGTTTATAATCGATATGGACTTCGTCCAGATGGATTAGGACGGGTCCTTTTAGTCTTGGTCCCGGCATCCGCTTATGCTAAAAACGGCTTCCGTTTGCTCAAACCATCGAGTGAGAGCAACTGATCCTCCGGTTCCATCAAAAGTATGAGGTTTGCACCCCATGAAAGCTTTGTAGGAGCATCCCTCGTTTGAGTTACCGGCTCCATTGTTGTTGTTGTTGTTGTGGTTGTTGTTATTGTTGTTGTTGTTTGAAGAGTGACCGGTCATGGCCGCATCTACGGCGGTGGCTATCATTCGTTGAAGAGCTTGTTCGGGAGTTTCATTGCATGGTACACGGCGAGGAGGCATTGTTCCTTCAAAACACAAGAATATCATTGATTAGTATTCTCAATAATACTAACCGTGATATGGAATAAGGAAAAAGAGAAAAATTTCCTTGACTCGCCTTAAATTCTTTATGTCATAATGTCGGAACGTTCATATGAGTCACCGTAATATAACCCGGAAAGTATATTACCCTGATTCATATGTGCATTCGACATTATTTCATATAGTCAAGGTGGCGTGTCAATCAAATTAAACAACGTGAGATTAAGATGAAACAAGAGTAGATATGAGTAGAAACGTTCGAGTATAAATGCACAAGTAGTCAAGTAATTCCTACTTCAAGTCTATATGCCGGTTGTAGTCTAGACTCACTAATGTACCCTATGACTCCGGGTTGACACCAATGAACTCTAAATCCCTACAACCAACGCTCTGATACCATCTGTAGGGACAGATGGGGTAGAAACCCACCCAGTGCCTTTCCAGCTACCGCTTGGTGACCACTGAGCGTACCTCAGACACTAATTTTACGGTCCACATTTCTGCCAAACTGCCAACCCTCCTACAAAGGGACCGCAAGGGGTAAGAGCTAATGCTTCATCATAGGTTACACTGTGAGAACCCCCTCTACGATTAACCCGCCAAAAAGCATAGTCCGTTCGGGTGCCCAGCATGACAGCCAGCGCGCGTGACTACCTTTACGGCTAAGGTTAAACTAGCTCTGATACCATCTGTAGCGACCCAACAAAATCGTCATTGATGGCGCCGTCTACTTAGGTCCCGTTACGTGGTCATAAGTCTTTAAAACAACATTTGACCAAAAGTATGTCGCATTCATTTCAAAAGTAAGGATGTTTCAAGGTTTACAAAGTAGTTCGACAACTAGTTACATCACAATGTTTAAGGTACAATTGAAACATATGCGACACAATTTAAGAATAAATCAAAAGACGCTCCACGTATGCAAGTATACTCGACATCCAAGCAAGTATCAAAAAGTATAGTGCGGAAGCATGTATCACCTAGTATTCAAGGACCTGAGAAAAACATAGAAAATCTGTCAACGAAAACGTTGGTGAAAATCATAGGTGTATGTATAAAGTATGTTTTGAACCACAAGATTTAGTATAAACCGATTATCAAGCGTATACATCTCAAAAGATGTGTTTGTATCACGAGCATCCAATTATCAAAGCTTAACTGAATCTTACCTCTGCATATAGTGTTAGAACCTACACTATTCCGACAAAATTATATTACATTCGCTAACGGTAGCGAACCGTCCGAATGAGGGTTCGTTAAACCCGTATGACCACACAACATAAGTTTACGCTTACACCCTACAAGTGTAACTGATGATAATTGGACTTGAGGATTTTTGTTCTAACTCGTATGTATCTTTGCTTTCGTATTTGTGTTCAAAGTATAAAAGTATAAATCGTTTATGTTTTCTCATCCCACGTATAAGTATAAAAGAGTAAAAGTGGGACTATGATCTCACCTTGAGTGCACGAGTAAATAAGTACTTCACAAGGTAAACGTGTGCAAGAACAAATGCTAGTCTTGACCTAAACAAATAGGTTGTATCAATATCGGTAATCACGGTCGGTCAAAGTGTTCAATTAGTCATATGGCTCGTTACGACTCGATTATATAGCATGCGAATTAAATTGTCAAGTTTCATGAACGGTACAAGTATAAAAGCATGTTAGAATGATTGCATAAGTATTTGGTTAAGTTTGGACAAAAGTTAACTTTGGTCAATTCAAAGTCAACGAAAAAGTCAACACGTTCGGGTCGGGTCCCGAACTATTTTTCTGAGGTTTTTAATCATATATAAGCATGTTGACCAAGTTTCATGTTAATCGGAGGTACGTAGCATAGTTAGAATTAAACGAAAAAGTGAAACTTTGGACAGCCGGGTTTGGAGCGCCGCTCAAGGTTATGGAGCGCCGCTCCATATATCTGTTCACCAAGTCTGGCAGTTTTGAAAACTTAAACGAATCCAACTTCAAACAGCCATAACTTATGAACCGTAAACATTCAAAACACGTATCTTATATCGTTGGAAAGGCAATTTAACAAGGAATACAACTAGACACTTTTCATCAAATAAAAACATCATTTATAATAATCGAATTCTCGTAAATTGATCATTTAAAGTTCATTATCAAGGTTTTAAGTTCATAAAACGCATAAGATGATTCGGGAACTTACTACACACATATAATACGCCGTTTCATAGGTAATTACACATACAATACTACTAAACACTTACAAACGACATTGCAAGGCTTTTAATGCATCAAAAATCACATTCAAGGCTACCAAACCCTAACCAACAATCATAAAATCCTTAATCATGTTAATGAGGTTTTTTCAAGTCAACTTACATACCAAATTGAAGCTAGTGATGCTAGTAACACATTTAATACATGCACTTTTAACATGTAACAACATATGATCCACCAAAACTCAAGATTAAGCACACCCATTTCAAGTTTAAGCTAGTTACATCAAAATGACAAGAACAAGCATAAAAATCATATATTCATGTTAGACTTGAGCCATAGACACTAATTAACACTTCTATAAGTTAAAAACATCAAGAACACAAAATCTAGTATTTTTAAAAAGTTACCCAAATGCAATGAAGTTGGTATGGATTCGAAGAGGAAGATGCAAGGATTTCAAATATGTAATTTGTTTTGATGTTTGCTTCCTTGAAACGATTTAGATGATGATTCTTTGTATTAGGAGTTTGAGAGAAAATGGTGGAAGTATTAAGAAAAGTGAAAAAGGAGGTGGATAATGAATGGTGAAGATGCCATGGTTGACTAGTTGACCTAGTCAAGACTTTGGGTATTTGGCAAGATGTTATAATTATATAACGGACTTTAAAATAGTATAACGGAAAAAGACGGGATGTTACAATTGTAATGTTTGTTATCAAATCTTATAATATCACATTTTATTGGTGTAGTGATATGTATAGTCACTCGTCTGACACCATAACACAATAGCTAGCATTAATATCATACCCTTTGACATATTTTCACTAATCATATATTCTAGTTGGTTTACTTGTAGAAGATAGAGTTTGCATATGAATAATACATAAGTGTTAATAATTATAATTATTAATGTTTGATTATTGATTATTGATTATTGTGTTCAATCAAAAGATTCACTATTGTATCTATCGATTACTTTACCGTAGTTACATGATTTGTTGACTAGTTAGTGAATTGATTAGTGATAAATAGGTTATGATTCAACATTTTGTGATCTAGACACTTATGTATACACGTGTAAGTGGTATTTGACCTCTATATGATACGTTTTGTAAACATTACATTCTTTTGAAAAGGCACACCATAAATGAATATTTAAATCAAAGGTTTTCGACATCTGATGATTTCTACATATAGACAATCACTGTAAATAATAGTTTACAATAGTACTTCCATTGACAATGCAGTCAAAATAAGATACATGGTGATGATTTGGTGAATGCAACGTTTCCTTGAAAAATATGCCATGTATGAATCCATGCACATAGCTTGTCTAACATATAAGCAAACAGCGGAAGACTTCTAGGAAACCTGAGAATAAACATGCTAACAAGTGTCAACACAAAGGTTGGTGAGTTCATAGTTTTAGTGTTTCGCATAATCTGTATATAAAAGTGGATCACAAGATTTCAGTTGTTTCATCCAGAAACGTTTATCAATAGATTATATAAAAATGGATCACAAGATTTCAGTTGTTTCATCCAGAAACGTTTATCAATAGATTCTACATAACAGAGCACCCTGGTAACTAAAATTTAACGTTATAATGATAAATACCCCATTCGTTTTAATACACGCAAACCAACGTGTCCTAAACTCAAATAACACACGTCCGTTAAAAGGCTAGCGCTCTAGCTCGGACGGGGATGTTAAGCCTTATGGATCCATATACTATTATTCGCGCCCACCAGTCCACATCCTATGTACTGGCAGTTACTAGTTACCAAAGCTAAGGGATTTTCGGTTTAAACTTAGTGTAGAATTAAGTATGTACTTGTATCCATTGCGTTTAAAATAAATTGCATGTATTCTCAGCCCAAAAATGTATATTGCAAAAGCAATTAAAAAGGGAGCAAATGTAACTCACAGTTTAATATTGATATACAATATATCAGGAAAGCACGTAGACGCATCGGAGATGATAAACACGAGGTTTGATTCACAAAAATACCCCCGAACATTACCCATAATTTCCCTGGCAATAACCCATATTTTCCTTAACTCTAGCTCGCTCGGAAACTCGTTTTAAAAATTACTTGGACAGCACTCTGTCGTAATATTTTATGTACATTATTATTTTTGTATCGCAAAAATAATAACACTAATAATAAAAAAATAATACGATTAATAATAATCTTATTAATAATAATAATAATAATAATAATAATAATAATAATATAATAATAATAATAATAATAATAATAATAATAATAATAATAATAATAATAATAATAAATAATAAATAAATAATATTACGGAGTATATATATTTGTGTATGTGTGTGATTTTAATCGAGCGAAAACACTGGAATTTATAGATGTGGCCTGACAAACACTGCCATGCGATCGCATGGGTTTGAAGGCCTGTGGCCATGCGATCGCATGGCCTCCCCTTCCAGCTCACATATTGTTTGTCATCAAGCTTGTCGACATATTTTAAAAATAATATATATTATATATAATATATATTAATTATATATATAATATATTATATTCACGTGCATAGTTGACTTGTAATTTTCGTTCCGATAAGTCGTACGTCGTCACTCGACTTATGTCCCGGTTTCGATTTTTCGAATGTCCTATCGTATACTGAGAAAACTTGTACTTTACGTTTCGTGAATCGTACCTTTGTCAAAATATAGTCTTAAATCATCTATAAACTATACCACTGTAGCAAATTTACTGTAGCGAAGTCAATTTTTACTGTAGTAATTCACTGTAGCAAAGTCAATTTCACTGTAGCAAATAGTGATTTTCGAAAACACTGTAGCATTTTGGGTACTGTAGCAATTTGAAAATGTTACTATCGTTTACTAAATAACTTGAAATTATATATATGTATATATCTTTTTAATACTATACATAAATCAGTTTTTAAATACACATTGGAAGTTATTTATAAATAAATTTTAATAATAAATATTTCAACTTATCATATATATTCAAATAGATATTTAAACCAATAAGTTTAATGTACGGTATCAAATAATTAATACATTGTTACCTTTTCAAGTTATAGTATATATGTATCTATTTACATATAATTGTTTGCGAATCGTCGAAAATAACCGAAGGGTATTTAAATATATAAAAGTAGTTCAAAAATTTTGAGATTCAGTTTTACAGACTTTGCTTATCGTGTCGGAAATGTTAATCATACAAAGATTAAGTTTAAATTTGGTCAGAAATTTTCGGGTCATCACAGTAATAGTCCGCTTGGGTATGGATGTGATAATGATGAGGTTTTAACTATTGAAGTTGAAGTGATCGAGTCGTCAAAGATCGTTGAGGGTGAGGAGATTGATATAGTGGAACCACATGAGGAGTCTCCACCTCATTTGAAATTCGTATACCCTCACAAGATTAGCACTTGGAATACGATAAATGATGATCCGTTTGGACAAGAGCCACCTCTTGTCATCACCATGTGGCTCATGCCGTCAATTTACTTTCGGCTGTAACATCCTCTTTCTTTTATAATCATTACCTTCCACCTAGTTTTTCTAT